>NC_043005.1:333947-388947 GCF_006345805.1 Octopus sinensis | reverse complement strand
CTGCTGAGGTTGACTTTACCTTGTAATCCTTTCGGGGTCGATGAAATAAATATCAGTTGATCACTGGGGTCGATGTAATCGAATTACCACCATTCCCCGAAATTACTGACCTTGTGCCAAAATAAATATATTTTCAGCAGTTAAGTATCTGGGCTATACTCCATGTCTATTTGCCTTACACATATCTATTTGCCTTACACATGTCTATTGCCTTACACATATCTATTTGCCTTACACATATCTATTTGCCTTACACATATCTATTTGCCTTATATGATGAATCAGTAATAAAACATTAATTTTGCCTTACAATACGTTTTGTGTTCTATTTATCAAAACTCTACCTGAAACAGCTCGTTATAATGTTGATTATTTGTCTAGTGTCTGGGACACTTGTTTACAGATCGATTTCTTCAGCTTCGAATGTGGTTGCAAATTTTCTACAATAAATTCTCTTCACAAGAAAATTTTAGTTTGCGTCTTTTGGGGATAGGAAGAATTTACATTCATTTCTTCATGTTTGTATCTTTTTCCTATTCGAAACAGAAAACACATCAATTAATGCGATACATTTTAGTTGAAATGATATATTTGCGGTTGATTAAATAGGATTTTGTAAATGTCACTTTGGAATCCATTTGATAAATCAAAGATATTCCTGAAGAAGTAGAGAGAAATTTAAAATTCCTTCTAAATGGATTGTATTCAAGCGTCCATTGTCAAGTGGTTGTCCTACCAAAGCGACATCAGTTATTTTATTGTCGGGCAGTATTTTCGTGCCCCCAGGAGGAGAATGTATCCAGCTACACGTATCTTTTTGCATTAGATTTCATTGCTATCGAAATGTAGGTGGAAAAAAAAGTCTAGAGCTTTCTCTAAAACAGGGGAAATGACTGTTGTAGCTTTTATCATATATTTGCAACTTTTAATACCTACATGTCATATTAAATATAATTTGGAAATACGTATATTGCAAATTCTGAAACCAGATATGAAATTTGCATCCAGATTTTCGAAGAGAGGCATCTTGCATTTCCCCCGACAAAATTCTACAAAGTGCTATGAACAACTCATGCTAGAGTTAACTCCCTTCCAATTCTATATTACGTAGTTACTCCCCTTGAAATCATTACCTTCGCAATTCATTCCCTTGAAAATATGAACTGATTTTTTTTTTACGACGTTGTGACGATAGTTTCCCCCTCCCCTTTTTTTTTCTTTTTCGGAAATTGACCATGTTAGGAATAAAGGAGAAATACCGTTTATCGCAGGAAGGGCGTCTTATGGGACTGGATTTTATTTTTGTAGGAGAATTTTAAAATAATCAACTATATTGGTGATTGCCTAAAACTAAATCTCATATTTGAGCAGTAGTTATTAAAGCTAAATATAAACTATATATATATGTAGTGAATCCTGCATGCATGAAGTGGATTCGATCCACCATAGCCAAATTTAAAATAACACTACTACAGAACTTTTCCCATGGTGGAACAATGGTTTTTCTCTGACAGCAGTTTTACATTTTCCAAATGCCTTTACCTAGGCCGAAATAATGTTTTCACCACTTGACCCTTTCTGGCCTCCTCTGCTTCACAAAAAGCTAGAATAGAGATAACAAGACCACCAACTAAATCTATTGTTCTCAATCCTTCTGGATCTTTATATAAGTAAGCACATCCCAAGCAAAAATCAGTCAGTCACAGTCGGTGACGACTCAACGGGGGGGGGGTCTGGCTGACCAACCTTGATCAGAGGGAGAGAGGAAGTTTACTGTCAGACAACAACCAACACTTCTCTCTAGCTCTAATTCTGTTCTCTTACAATATCATTCTGTCTCAGCAATTACTACTAAACAATGATGAGGACACAAACACAAACTTTACTTCGCATGCTTTTGGATGTATCACAACCTGTCCGTTGAGGCAAGGTATTTGTAACGTAACGGTAAATAAATACCTTCTTAAAACTTTATACATTGTGCATATTTCACATCCTACAGTAAACAATTATAACCACAAATTATTATCGTTACCACTGCTTCCACCAAAATTTCATAGTAAAGTTTACCATACATTGCTAAATTGGCAATGAAATGTAGGCGACTGACCGGAAGGATTCTTAGAACCTTTAGAACAAGAGACCAGGAAACCATGATAGTCCTCTGAAGGACACTTGTCCTAAGCCACTTTGACTATTGCTCTCAGCTATGGTCACCATCCAGTGTCAAGTTAATCACAGAACTTGAGGCGACCCAACGAAGCTACACGAAGAAGATAGCCTCTGTGCAGCATATGAGCTATTGGGAAAGACTCAAGATATTGAGACTCTATTCCTTAGAGCGTAGGCGAGAAAGATATGCCATAAAATACATCTGGAAGATTGTAGAAGGACTTGTTCCAAACTTTGGCATCGAGAGTTACACAAATGCTAGAACTGGGCGCCACTGCATAGTGCCTAGGACTCCAAATTTGCCATCAAGATGTAGGACAAGATACTGTGACAGCCTGGGCTTCCGAGGCCCACAGCTCTTCAATATCCTCCCAAAGAACATAAGAGACCTGCATGGGGTGGATGCAGATGTCTTTAAAATAAAACTGGATCTCTTCTTGTCAGGTGTCCCAGATGAACCAACTTCACGGCAGGAGGTGCAGATGAGGGCAGCTGCATCAAACTCTCTCAAGCACCAGAAGGCATTTGCTAAAAAGCATTCGTGAAGTAAAATCATGTAGCAACACCAAATAGCGGTGCTCCAGCATGGCCACCGCTTGTGAGCTGAAACTAAATAAAATAAAATATAAAAAATACAAATTCTGCCGTTACAATTGGTGACTCAAACATTTCATCATCAATAATATAGGTGACCACACCAAAATTCAAAATACGCTGTTACAATTGGTGACTGTCGACTTCAACTAAAAACTTTATCGGCACAAAATACACCGTTACATATATATACATACCTCAGCTTCAGTTATCAATCGATGAGAGGTGCAGATAAATAGAGGCAGATAGACAGGCACCCCCCGCCCATATATATATATATATATATATATATATATATATATATATATATATGACGAGCTTCTCATAATAGACCCATTCACAGTTTTGGATCGCCTGAAGTTATTTTAGATGACATATCCCCATGGTTCCTTGTAGTGGGACTGAACACCGCAACCACGAGTTTGAGAATAAAGCTTCTTACCACGCAGCCATACCTGCTCCGAAACATACATACATACATACATTCATACATACATACATACATACATACATACATACTTACATACATACATACATACTTACATACATACATACATACATACATACGTACATACATACATACATACGTACATACATACATACATACATACATACATATATGTATATACATATATATATTATATATACATATGCATATATATATATATACATACACATATATATATATATAATATGTACATACATTTTTATAATTTCAGCTCATTGCTGTGGCCATGTTGGAGCACCGCTGTTTTGCTACACTGATTACTGAGATCCTCCTCTAATATATGCCACTTGGTGTAGAATGGAGTTTGATATAGCTGCCCTTATTTGCACCTCATGCCTAGAGGTACGTTCATCTGGGAATCTCGAGAGGAAGACGTCCAGCTTTGATTGCAAAACGCCTACATCTTCTTATTGCAGATTCCTCAGGTTCTTTGGAGAATATTAAACAAGGTGTGGGCCCCCGAAACACAGGTTGTTGCAGTAACTGGTCCTGAAGCGCGATGGCATTGCTGGGATATTTGGCACTGTACATTGTCGATCCGTTCCTTGCATTGATGTAGCTTCCAATGCCAAAATTTGGCACAATTCCTTCCAGGATCTTCTAGATGTATATATTACTGCACACCTCACCCGCCTTAGCTTCAGGGAGTAGAGTCTTAGCTTTTGCAGCCTTTCCAAGTAGCTGAGCTGTTGCAAAGAGACGATCTTCTTTGTGAAGCTTCGCTGGAATGCTTCAAGGTCCGCTGTTAATTTTACACTATTGGGTGACCATAGCTGGAAGCAGTAATCCATGCAGCTGGAGAAGAATGTCCCCCAGAGGACCATCATGGTTTCCTTCTCGCTCGTTCTGAATATTCTCAGGATCCATCGAGTCAGTCGTCTGCACTTTGTCACCATCCTGGTAATGTGCACTTGAAAAGCGGTATCATCACAAATGTCGATACCCAGGTCCTTCATTGACTTAGGCTCTAGGATTGAAATTCCCTGTGGAACAGTGTACCCTGTAAGTTCCATATTCAGTTTTGGACGCTGGTAGCGCAGGGCTTGGAATTTTTCAGCATTTAACTGCATATTATTATCCTCAGCCCATCTGTAAATTGAGTGCATCTCCTGCTGCAGGTGGGCAACATTGCTGGGCATCTGTATTTGCTTCGAGACATTCGTATCGTCTGCGTAGCTAGCAAGGGTAGCTATCCGGGCAGTTGAGGGCATATCTAAGAGGGCCACTATGAAAAACCGGGGTTCCAAAACAGTGCCTGTAGAACACCACTCACTATTTGTGTTTTCGTTGAGGAGGCGCTATTGGCCACTACTTCCTGACTTCTATCTTTCAGAAAGTCATGTAACCACTCTACAAGTATTCCAGCTATGTCGAGAAATCGCAGTTTGTGGCACATCATACACTAATCAACAGCTTTTGCAAAATCAAGGTATGTTACGTCCACATTTGAGTTGTTGAGTAACCGCCTCAACACCAAGTCATAATGTTGTAAGAGCTGGGTCAGGCAGCTCCTACCTGTTCGAAAGTCATGCTGGGTATCACTCAATAAATCATTTTCTTCAAGGTATGCAATTGGGTTCCCTCTGACGATCCGTTCCATGACTTTGCTGATGTGTGAAGTCAGAGAGATATGCCAATAGTTTTTGGCATCTGCTCTGCTTCCTTTGTTGACTGGGAATATTATTACCTCCTTCAGCTTGCTTGGCAGTCTGCCATTTGCAAGAAAGCTCTGGAAGAAAATCTGGAGGGGTTTTGCCAGGGTATGCTTACACGATTTGAGGAGGATTGCTGGTAAACCATCAGGACCATCCGTTGAGTTTGCGTCCACTTCATCTATGGTTAGTAAATCTTCTTCGCTAATGTCGATGTATTCCATCGTAATTGCCTCGCTGGTTATAGGTGAGGCGGCAAAAAAAGTCCACCGGTTAATTCACTTGTCTGTGTCCCAACGGAGTGATAAAGACACTTTTGAATTGGTCATTCAGTACCTCACTGTTCCTGGTTGGACTATCTGTGAGGGTGCCATCCTTTAGGAAGAGGGATCCTATCTTGCGGTGTATTGATGCTGTCTCTGTGGCGTAATGAAAGAAGGCCTTTGGATTTCACTTAATGTTTTTACTAACCAAGGCTTCATTGTCTACTCTATCCCTCTCATAAAATTGTTGCAAGCTTTTTGCAATCTACATCAGTGTTGTTTTTAGGCGGGACCTTTCACTACTTTTTGCATGTTGGTTGAGGCGATTTGCAACCTTCGTCCGTCGTCTCATGAGAATCTTCCTCTCCCTTGGAATCTTGTTCCTATTTGTTGTGGCCTTGTGCTCTGGAACATATTTCTGGCATATGGCTTGCATAACAGACATGAAATATTCTAGTTTCATGCCAACGTCTGGTGAGGAGAGACATTTCGGACAGTCCTGTCTGCGGATCTCTTTTTGGATCGGTTTCCAGTTCACTTTGTGGAAGTTCCGATTGGAGAGATTTCGGGTGCTTCCTTTTGGCTGTATGCCTCTGGCTACTTTCGGCCCAAACATAGAAAGCTCTATTATGTTGTGATCCGAGACTAATGTCGGCGTTACTTTCACATCATGAATGATGTCTATATTGTTTGTGAAGCAGAGATCCAAAATGTTATTTTCCCTAGTTGGTCTGAGTACAACTTGTTCCATGACTAGGGCATTGGTGGGGTAGAGCAGGTGACTCCACCTGTGTTTGTTTGCAATGAGTCGTTCCTGAGAGCATGAATCTTATTACTGAGTGTGTAGGAAGTCGATAAATATTTCTATTTCATATTGCCATAGTGAAATGATGTTTCACCACTTGTCATACGTCTGCAGATGCTTCGACATAAAGAGGCTCAATACAGGGCGCTCCCCATGTGTGTTTATTTCTGTAGGCATTCTTTGCCTAGCTTATAAATTATTATTGATTCTTATGTCTATACAAATAGTTGCGCTTCTTTCACGTAAATTCTTTCCTATGCGAGTGAGTCGAAACTTTCCAACAGTTTCTCCCAACACACGGCAAACGATATTTCGGAGCCAGTTTCTCAGAACTGCCTCCATTGTTCCTAGAAATACAGACCTTTCGTAATTACCGCTTTATTTGGATCAGTTCTGCCACACGGAGCACGGGATACTTTCTAAACTCAAGTGCTTCCATTACTATTATATAAAAGAAACGTATACACCGTGCTCACTAACGGAACTAGAATGTGTGCCGCCCGGGGTGGCCCCTACGTTTGCCGCATACAGACTCCTTTAAAAGTGCCGCCCTGGCGGACCACACCAACCGCCCCACGCCAGCTATGCTAGTAACACTCCAATATATGTTATGTTCCATTGCACCATTACTATTAGCAAACATTGGCATCGGATTGGCATGCAACAGAATTTCTTGTGTAGTCTTTCCTTTTCTCTACATTCTTGTCCGAATCTCATCTCTCAGGCCACTTATGCCTTTCGCTGTTTCATTATCGATAAATTACTAATTCCCTTCTTTGTGCCGATTCTCATCTCTCTGCCTCCTTTTCTTCCTCACTGCAAGGATTCTGTTTCTGTCAGAGCTCGTGAAACACAAGAACCAGCATGGTTTGAATGTCCAAGACTATCCGTGTATCATGACAGCCACCCGACGCTTCTATTACGAGAGGAGGTCACACCGAATGGAGTATTGCCCGAGTTATTCTGCGCTCCTTAATTATACAACGCTGTCTACAAAGAGGAAAGCTATCAAGCGTCTCATATGAATATCTAGTCCTATATTCAGTTTAAATATTCAAATTCCACCAAGAAAGATTTAGTTATGTGAAAGGTTTAGTGAAGAAGACGGAAGAGTTGATTTAATTCATGCGTTTTAGGGTACGCGTCATCGAGAAGGGATTCCATGCAACAATTTGCAAGTGAAGAATATTTGTAACTTAAACATGTCTCCCTTGAATTGAATCTCCTCTATTTGATTACAAAACGGAGAGATTACGACATTTAGCTGACCGCAACCATCCGTTACGAAAAGGGGTTTTCATAAATATTTATTGGTAGAATCATAAGAGGTTTCATGTGAATAAGAACTGTGAATAAAATTACGAAAGCCAATGAAAATATATAAAGTTCAGTGCAGTTTATGTGTGAGAATCTGAGAAGATAGGGAGCTGAAGACAATGAATTTCTGAGAAATCGTCTTTGTTTTCTAGCAGAACGTTAATCTGGAAATAGTATAAATTGCAGGAATGAAAGTTGGTACGGAAAGTGAAACGGAAGATGCTGTGAGAAGTTCCATTCAACCGATTAAGTGTGTGTCAGGTAAAAACAAAAAAAAACAAAAAAACAAAGAGAATAAGAGACTTAAAAAGAAAAAAATAGAAAACAGAAGAGAGCAAAACGAAAAAGAAAAAAGAAAAAAGGGAAGAATAAAAGCAGTAAAGTTTCATAAAGAAAATATGCAGAAATTGTATAACCCTAGGCCGGAAACGAAGCCCAGATTTGAAAAACACGTAGACCAAAGTCTAGAGTTTAGCCTTCCTGATTAGTGAAAGCTATACTGTTTGCAAATGCAACGAGATCTCTAGATTTATCAATATAAAGATCTCCGTAACAACGAAGCCATAGCATGTGGGTGGGTGTATGCACACATTCCTTACCTGTTTATCAATATAAAGATTTCAGTAACAATGACGCCATTGTATGTGTGTGTGTGTGTGTGTAATCTTTTTATGTGTTTCAGTTATTACAATCACGGACTGCGGCCATGCAGGAGCACTGCTTTTAGACGAAGAAATAGACCCCAGAACTTATTCTCTGTAGGCCTAGTTCTTATTCTCTCGATCTGTTTAGCCGAACCGCTAAGTTACGGGGAAGTAGAAACAGCAACACCGGTTCTGAAGTGAAGGTGGGGGACAAACACACAGACAGAAATACAAATATATACATATATATATATATATATGTGTGTGTGTGTGCGTGTGTGTGTGTGTGTGTGTGTGTGTGTGTGTGTGTGTGTGGGTGTGGGTGTGTGTGTGTGTGTTTGTGTGTGTGTATGTGTCTGTGCGTGTGTGAATATATTCTTTTATTCTTTTACTTTTCTCAGTAACTTGACTACGGCCATGCTGAGGCACCGCACATAGGCGAACAAATCGACGCCAAGTCTCTTTCTTGGTTACACCGTTACATATATATACATACATCAGCTTCAGTTATCAATCGATTAGAGGTGGAGCTAAACAGAGACAGATAGACAGACACTCCCACCCCGGCCATATATATATATATATATATATATATATATATATATATATATATATATGACGAGCTTCTCATAATAGACCCATTCACAGTTTTGGATCGCCTGAAGTTATTTTAGATGACATATGCCCATGGTTCCTTGTAGTGGGACTGAACACCGCAACCATGAGTTTGAGAATAAAGCTTCTTACCACGCAGCCATACCTGCACCGATACATACATACATACATACATACATACATACATATATACATACATACATACGTACGTAGATACATACATACATACATACATACATATATGTATATACATTTATATATTATATATACATATGCATATATATATTATATTAAATTAGAGATAGAACCACTATTAGGCAAATCAAACAGTGAAGAACATAAGTCAATACATAAAATTTTTTTTTTAAAATATAAAAGTTAAAAATAAAAAATTTATTTAAATAATTTAAACTTATAAATTTTATATATATATATACAAATATATATATATATATGTATGTATGTATATTTTTATATTTATATATTATTTATTAATTAATTAATTAATTAATTTTCTTTTTTTTATTATTACTATTTTATTTTTTTATTGCAAATTATTAAAAGTTTAATAAAAGATAAAGAGTAAAACACTACGATCGTTTCATGGCTGTACCAATTAGAATAACAATAATTTAAATTCAATTAATAATTCGAATTATGGTTACACTCAATCTTCAGGTTAATTGAAATATGTTAAAAATAATCAGAAATATTTAAACAATATTTTTAAGATATAAATAATATAATAATTTTACTTATAATAAACTCTATTATTACACTAGAAACTTTAAACTTAACAATTATGATTGTATCAAAATCAATTATAATGTTAAATATTAATTTTAATTTATAAGGTAGGAAACCCACCTATAATTTAATATCGGTAATTGTCTATATCTAATTACATAAATAGTTTTTAAAAAAAACTATTGCAGCGTGGAATGTGTTTATAAGCCATTTAAGAAACACACAAAAGCCGTTCAATTCACTTCAACATTTAAGTTTAATTTGTCAAAATATTTTCGTCGCTAAAATCCGCGACCTGTTCACTGACAAAGTCCGTGCTGCATCTAAGAAAGTAACAGTTAGTTCGTCATATATATGTACGTATGTATGTGTGTATGTATGCATACATGTGTGTATGTATGTACGTATGCATGTACGTACATACGCCTGTATATGCATGTGTGTGTATGTATGCATACATGTGTGTATGTATGTACGTATGCATGTACGTACATACGCCTGTATATGCATGCATGTATGTATGTATGTATGTATGTATGTATGTATGTATGTATGTGTGTGTATATGCACGCACATACACTCTATAAAACATAAAGCTATAAACCTGTAGCGATGGATGGATGTAGAGTGACCACTCATCACAAAGCTATCAAATTTCAATTTCCTACGGCCGAAGCTAGAAAGTGATTTACGACGCTTACTCGCAAAACTATACCCTAAAATCTATTATCAGATCTTTATCTCTATATCACAGAACTATTGTTTTACTATTGTGCGTATGTATGTATGTATGTGCGTATGTATGTATGTATGTATGTATGTATGTATGTATGTATGTATGTATGTATGTATGTATGTGTGTATGTACATACGTACGCATGTGCGTATGTATGTATACGCGCTCGTATGCATGTGCCCATGTATGTGTGTGCGTACATGTACGTGCGTATGTACGTGTGTATGCCCATACGTAGGTATGTATGTATGTTTGTATTCATGTGCTACGTATGTATGTGAGTGTCTAGGAGAATGGGCAGACGTGTCTGTGAGAGTGTGTACATGTGTATGTGTATGTGAACGTATGTCCGTGTACTGGCATATGTCCGTCCAAGTTGTGTACATGACTGTTACTTTGCTGAAGGTTGTATGCATATTCACATATATGCTTGTATAGACGCACACACACACACACACACACACACACACACACACACATATATATATATATATATATATATATATATATATATATATATATATATATATGTGGGTGTGTGTTTGTTCCTCTCATCATCGTCTAACCGTGAATGGATACAACGCCTAAGTGCAACTGTACGTATCAAACAACGTCCGCTCATACCGTTGTATATAACTGCACATACGCATTGCAACCTGTATGTAAGGACTACAGGTAAAAGGGAGAGAGATAGAGGGGTGGTTATAGAATAGTCCTTCTGAATGGGATCTGGATGTTACTCCATTCGGACTTTCGGTTGAGAGTAGGTTTGTATTCTTGTATACAAACAGCTTCTGTGACCTGTCTCAACATTGCATCGGTGGGATGTGTTGATAGGATGTTCAACATAAGCTTCCCTAAGGATCCCTTGTGGCAGTCTACAGCATGTTGGTAGAAGATGGAGTTTGGCTTCCTTTCAATGTAGTTGTCCAGGTGTTTTTTAAACCTATCATTGATGCTTCTAGAAGTCTCACTTATGTATGACTCTGGGTTAGTCGCGCAAGCTCCCTCCTGGCACTTAATCTGGTATACAGTGCCCTTGGTTTTACAATTTACATGTGGATTTGTCGAATATACTGCACAATTACTTTGACAGGTGATTCTATCAAATGGATATGATCTGCATAATGCCGATTTGATAGTCCTACCTGTCTTTTCTACAACTTTAACTTTTAGGCCCGTAGTGCGCAGGACTTTCTTGAATGCCTTACTTAGCTCGTTCTTAGGTGTGGCGTCAACGAACATCACTCCGTGAAATCTCCTTTTATCGTACCAAGTAACGTTTCTCATCTTTTTGTTGGTGTCCCTCTCTAACCTATTCCAGAACTTGTTGCGGTACAGGGGGCATATACCGTTTTCGTCGTTCCTTAGAATGCGTTCGAATCTAGCTTTCGCTCCTTTGTACACCCTGACTCTATCGTCTTGTGTGTATCCGGAGCGTTGCATTCGGAATATGTAGTGCTGGATGTGTTGTTGTCGTTCTTGTGGTTGGCATAGTGGTGATACATTCCTCATTACTCTAACTAAGTCTGCCACTAGGATGTTGAGTTTGGCAGTATCCGACATAGCTGAGTCACTACGGATTACTAGTGGATTAGCCATCGGTTTCTGATAGTGTAAGTGGAGTATACAGGGTTTAATGGTACCATTAACCATAGCATCTTCCATCCATAGCTCAGTATCTAGGACGGGTAATCGTTTATTGGGGTGTTTAGAGGGAGATCTGATAATAGATTTTAGGGTATAGTTTTGGGAGTAAGCGTCGTAAATCACTTTCTAGCTTCGGCCGTAGGAAGTTGAAATTTGATAGCTTTGTGATGAGTGGTCACTCTACATCCATCCATCGCTACAGGTTTATAGCTTTATGTTTTATAGAGTGTATGTGCGTGCATATACACACACATACATATATACATACATACATACATACATACATACATACATATATACATACATGCATACACAGGCGTATGTACGTACATGCATACGTACATACATACACACATGTATGCATACATACACACATACATACGTACATATATATGACGAACTAACTGTTACTTTCTTAGATGCAGCACGGACTTTGTCAGTGAACAGGTCGCGGATTTTAGCGACGAAAATATTTTGACAAATTAAACTTAAATGTTGAAGTGAATCGAACGGCTTTTGTGTGTTTCTTAAATGGCTTATAAACACCTTCCACGCTGCAATTGTTTTCGTTTCAGCACACGATCTCAGATCAAATTACTTGCTATGCGAGTACATCTCCGTAATTCCTAAAAAAAACAAAAAACTATTATATATAAATTATCAATGAAAATATATAAATGTATATAAATATTATAATTAAGATCTAAAATAATCTCTATAAATAAATATATATGCACATATAATAAAAACCTAATAAGTTAATTTTTCATATTTAAAAATTAAATAACTAACTTCAAAAATACAAACATACAAACTTAAACGAAAATTCAGAAATCTTATGTAAAATACTTATAGAAATAATCAATTCGTAGTTATGTAGTATCGAAAAAATACTATAAATACTATAAATATAATTATCAATGGGAATAACTAGCGAATATCCATTTTAAAAGACAATAACTAAGTTATGCTATTAAGTTAGACATGGCCTGGACCAATCTTTAGTCGAAACATATCTAAGTTTATGAAAGTTTATCTAATTTTAATCATAAGAAATTTAAAACTACAATTAACATATGTATATACAAAAGCCTAACTTTAGACACTTCGTATATTTGCTATCAAACATAAATCTATCGCTAAGTAGTATCTTACGAATAAACTTAAATTTAATATCTAATAATATAGAAAATTACGATAATTAGATCATTACATAAACAACGATATTTACATAAGGAAAATATTGTTACACCAAAGACTAATAAAATATTAAAATTTACAATTTAAAGATCTTAAATATAAATAAATACTTATCTTAGCGAGGTTTTGTAATGAACTAAAATTTTGAATCGGAAAACGTCTTTACAGCGTTTATAAGAATACTCGTGGAATTACGTTATTAGCAAAGAAAGATTAAATTGTTGAAGAATTCATTAATCGTGAGGAACAAATACGCTTTATCAATGAAGATTAATGGTTTATTAGTGTAAATAGAATGAAGTCACAAATAAAGAATAAAATCACTCTATACTATAAGATTTCTGAATAAAATAACTATGATAATTAATACTTAATACAAAATAAATTAAATAATTTAAATGATTAAAAACCACTAATTATTAAATATATTCTAAAAATCTAATATGATTAATAAATATATAAAAAAAAATTTTCTATAGTAACCCCTCATCGTACTATAAAGTCTTTCCCCATGCTCTTATAATTATAAGCTGAAATTAGTGATCATAACCAAAATCTCTAAAATACTTATCAAAATTTGCAGTATAACTATACATACGTATACATATATACATAAATATACATACATATATATATATATATATATATATATATATATATATATATATATATATATATATATATATATATATACATATATATATATATATGTATATATATATATATATACATATATATACATATATATACATACATATATACATATATATATACACATACATACACACACACATACATATACATATATACACACATATATACACGCATATACACACATACTCATATGCACACACATACATACGTGTACATACATACAATACTCAATATATACACATACACCTATATACACTCACCCCCACACACACACATAAATAAATTTATATACATACACACCCAAACACATATATCATATAATAAATACGTATATAAATGTCTATATTCATACTACAATTCAAAAATAGAGGTAAACGTTAAGTTTAATCTAAACATTTAATCTTACTAATCTATACTTCTATATTAAATAAAATAGATTAAAGAAACAACTAAATAAATCTATTTCAAATATAAAGAGATTACATACAAATAGATTGATATAACAAAATTATAATTTAACAAAATTATAACAGAAATATAACAAAATATATAAACTTAACTTTATTAAAAGATAAATAAAATTGTAACTTACCAAACTCTATATTCAATAAACCATTAAATACTTATTAAAAAATATATTTAGTAATAAAATCTATAGTAATAAAATAAACAATTATATATAATCTAACTATAATTAAAAGCAGAACCTAAATAACAAAAATAAACTAATAGAATAAGTACTACAAATCACCTGCTATATTTAGAATACTATTACATAAATCAACAAATAAGGAGCTAATTAAGGCTAATAAATATTGATTATTTATCAAGAAATTTATTATATAAGTAAAGTAACTTGCGTCTGCATTTTATTTTGCGCTCATCCCAGTGATTCACTAAATTATCATGCTTAAAAAATAAAATTTCCTTAAACTCATTTGAACATAAATAACAAGAGATTATTTTAGATCTTAATTATAATATTTATATACATTTATATATTTTCATTGATAATTTATATATAATAGTTATTTTTTAAAACTATTTATGTAATTAGATATAGACTATTACCGATATTAAATTATAGGTGGGTTTCCTACCTTATAAATTAAAATTAATATTTAACATTATAATTGATTTTGATATAATCACAATTGTTAAGTTTTAAGTTTCTAGTTTAATAATATTTCTGATTATTATTAAAATATTTCAATTAACCTGAAGATTGACTGTAACCATAATGTGACCACACACCCACTACCAACAAGAAAATCATACACACACAGCTCCATACAAGAACTACCCACATTGTTACCACTGAACAACTTAGAACAATGCAAACATCAAACTTCACTTACCTCGACATTCCTATTAAATGTACGTGGCATCAACCCATCAATTATTGCCCAAAAATGGAAGATCCCATATATAGAGAGTTGGCTTGCCGAAACGACACATTGCTTCCCTTTCTTTATCCTTACCGAGACTCACCTGAACAACACCCATATAGACGCCGAGGTGAAAATAAAAGATTTCACCATTGTTCGTGCGGATCGTACAAACCGAAATAAAGGAGGGACAGCCATCTTTATCCATGACTCCTTCTCACTTGATGCCAAGGACATATTTTCCAATGGCTATTGTGAATCGGTATCACTATTCAGCAAGGCCAAGGACATAGTCATTGTTGGTCTTTACAGGCCTCCCCAAGCACCTTTAAAGTGCTTTGAAGAGTGCCTTAGCAAAGTCAAGTCCTTCCTTCGGAAGTACCACTCCGGAAACATACTAGTGATGGGTGATTTTAACCTCCCTCATGTGAACTGGCCCACAAATACTCTAAAGTTAGGCAAGTGCTCTACATCAGATAGAGCAGCAGCGGAACTGCTCTTTAATCTAATGGATGAATACTTCCTGACTCAGCTTGTGCTCGAACCAACGAGACAGAATAAAACGATCTTGGATCTGGTATTGACCAATCACTCTAGCTTTGTTCACAGTATTTCAGTTGAAAAAACTCTCCTCTCAGATCACGACATGGTACTCTGCAATTTCAATTCCCGACATATAAAAACCAAACCAGCCAATCCCACTCCATGGCACTCATTTGATAACATAAACTTCCACAAAGCAGACTGGGGAGCAATCAGAAAGGATCTGTCTTTCATCGACTGGTCTTTTACTCTCAATTCCACCCATATTGAGACCGCATGGCAGCACTTTGAAATCATTGTCACATATACATGCTCTAAACACGCTCCCACGAAATCTACTAACACAAACAGAAATCGGCTCCCTAAAAATAAGAAAACACTCATCAGGCGCATCAAAAGACTTAACAAAAAAATCAACCAATTAAAATATTCCCACAAACAACATCCACGTTCAACAACAATGAAAAGGCTAGAGCTGGAAAAACTTCATCTGCAGAACGACATGAAAACCTCCATTGAAAACCAAAGAGCTGCGGAGGAACAGTGGGTAATCAAAAACATCAAACAGAACCCAAAAGTGTTCTATTCCTATGCAAATAAGCATAGAACCACTGTCTCACCCATTGGGCCATTAATTGATGCTAACGGCATCCCCCAACACGATGCTAAAGAAATGGCAGAAATACTGCAGAAACAATACTGCTCTGTCTTTAGTGTTCCCACTGATATTGACGTAAGAGAAGCGAACGAAGTTGACTCCCAACATAAAATCTCAGACATAACCTTCACTCCCACTGACATCGTAGCAGCAATAAATGAGGTCAAATACTACTCTGCTGTAGGCCCTGATAGATTCCCCGCTAGTCTCCTGAAGGAATGTAGACACCAACTTGCAGTCCCTCTGACCAACCTCTGGAGAAATTCGTTAGATGCAGGTTATATACCAAAACAGTTTCTATCCCAGTCAGTCATCCCGGTTTTCAAACAGGGAAACATATCCCTCGCACTCAACTATCGCCCAATCTCACTCACCTCCCACATCATCAAAGTGTTTGAAAGAGTGTTAAGATCAAGGTTGGCTGACTTCCTGGAGACCCAGAAACTCCTAAATGCAAATCAGCATGGCTTTCGCTGTGGCAGGGACTGTCTAACACAGATCTTACACCACATTGAAGATGTACTCAAAGCCTTGGGAACAGGTTCGAACTCTGATGTCATATATCTTGACTTCAGTAAAGCGTTCGACAGGGTAGACCATAATATCCTACTCTCAAAATTGGCAAATGTTGGAATCCGTGGAAAAGTTCTACACTGGATCAAGTATTTCCTGGCGAATAGAACACAACATGTTGTAGTTGATGGAGTCCACTCAAGCCCAGCAAAAGTCACCAGCAGTGTCCCCCATGGGACTGTCTTGGGTCCGCTACTCTTCATAATCTACATAAACGACCTTTCCAGTGTCGTACATTACGGCAAAGTGAAAATATTTGCTGATGACACCAAGCTCCAGCAAATCGTCAATGAAGAAGCAGACCGAACTCAACTCCAGTCTGATCTATATGCTGTGAGTCAATGGGCAGACAGAAACAAAATGCAACTGAACGAGGGAAAATTTGAGCTGATGCATTTTGGAAGAAACTCCTCACTAAAACAGCCATACTCTCTTCCTTCAGGGGAACCGCTCACAGCCTCTAACAATATCAGAGACCTGGGTGTAATTGTTGATGACGATCTCAGTTGGAGTGCACACATCAACAAGAAGGTCGATATAGCTCGTAGGATGAGTTCCTGGATCTTAAGAACTTTCCGGTCCAGAGAACAAGGTGTCATCATACCACATTTTTCCTCCTTTGTACGGCCACACCTTGAATACTGCTGCCCACTGTGGTCTCCTCACACAAGACAAAACATCTCCAGAATTGAGTCACCCCAGAGGGCACTCACTAAACGCATGGCTGCTTTCGATTATTGGGATCGCCTTAAAGCCTTGAAACTTTACTCCCTCCAGCGTCGCCGTGAGCGGTACATCATTTGTACGATGTGGAAAATATACCGCCAACTTTGCCTAAACGACCTAAACATTAGCTTCAAGGTTCATCCAAGACTTGGACCACGGGCTATACGTCCCCTGCCCAATTCAAGATCACAACATACATGTACACTGCAACATAATTTCTTTTTCTCAACAGGCCCTGCCCTATTTAACATTGTCCCGAGAGAAATCCAAGAGGAAAAGGATCCCATCAACTTTAAACAGAGTCTGGATAGATTCAATCAAAAAATACCAGATACGCCACCCATAATTGGATACAACTCACCCAACAAGAACTCACTACTTGAACAAAACTGGATACAACTCACCCAATAAGAACTCACTACTTGAACAAAACTTGACTTAAACAGGATTCGAATAATCCTATCAGGTGGTGCTATTAAGTTAGACATGGCCTGGACCAATCTTTGGTCGAAACATATCTAAGTTTATCTAAGTCTAAGTTTATATATATATTTGTATATATAAATGTTACGTCCACATTTGAGTTAGTTGAGTAACTGCCTCAACAACAAGTCATAATGTTGTAAGAGCTGGGTCAGGCAGCTCCTACCTGTTCGAAAGTCATGCTGGGTATCACTCAATAAATCATTTTCTTCAAGGTATGCAATTGGTTTC
Organism: Octopus sinensis; assembly: GCF_006345805.1. Taxonomy (NCBI): domain Eukaryota; kingdom Metazoa; phylum Mollusca; class Cephalopoda; order Octopoda; family Octopodidae; genus Octopus; species Octopus sinensis. The sequence continues at coordinate 370,788 of NC_043005.1, read as the reverse complement.
CCTCTGACGATCTGTTCCTTGACTTTGCTGATGTGTGAAGTCAGAGAGATATGCCAATAGTTTTTGGCATCTGCTCTGCTTCCTTTGTTGACTGGGCATATTATTACCTCCTTCAGCTTGCTTGGCAGTCTGCCATTTGCAAGAAAGCTCTGGAAGAAAATCTGGAGGGGTTTTGCCAGGGCATGGATACACGATTTGAGGAGGATTGCTGGTAAACCATCAGGACCATCCGTTGAGTTTGCGTCCACTTCATCTATGGTTAGTAAATCTTCTTCGCTAATGTCGATGTATTCCATCGTAATTGCCTCGCTGGTTATAGGTGAGGCGGCAAACAAAGTCCACCGGTTGATTCACTTGTCTGTGTCCCAACGGAGTGATAAAGACATTTTTGAATTGCTCATTCAGTACCTCACTGTTCCTGGTTGGACTATATGCGAGGGTGCCATCCTTTTGGAAGAGGGATCCTATCTTGCGGTGTATTGATTCTGTTTCTGTGGCGTAATGAAAGAAGGCCTTTGGATTTCACTTAATGTTTTTACTAACCCAGGCTTCGTTGTCTACTCTCTCCCTCCCATAAAATTGTTTCAAGCTTTTTCCAATCTACATCAGTGTTGTTTTTAGGCGGGACCTTTCACTACTTTTGGCATGTTGGTTGAGGCGATTTGAGAATCTCATGAGAATCTTCCTCTCCTTTGGAATCTTGTTCCTATTTGTTGTGGCCTTGTGCTCTGGAACATATTTCTGGCATATGGCTTGCATAACAGACATGAAATATTCTAGTTTCATGCCAATGTCTGGTGTGGAGAGACATTTCGGACAGTTGTCTGCGGATCTCTTTTTGGATCGGTTTCCAGTCTACTTTGTGGAAGTTCCGATTGGAGAGATTTCGGGTGCTTCCTTTTGGCTGTATGCCTCTGGCTACTTTCGGCCCAAACATAGAAAGCTCTATTATGTTGTGATCCGAGACTACTGTCGGCGTTACTTTCACATCATGAATGATGTCTATATTGTTTGTGAAGCAGAGATCCAAAATGTTATTTTCCCTAGTTGGTCTGAGTACAACTTGTTCCATGACTAGGGCATTGGTGAGGTAGAGCAGGTGACTCCACCTGTGTTTGTTTGCAATGAGTCGTTCCTGAGAGCATGAGTCTTATTACAGTGTGTGTAGGAAGTCGATAAATATTTCCATTTCATATTGCCATAGTGAAATGATGTTTCACCACTTGTCATACGTCTGCAGATGCTTCGACATAAAGAGGCTCAATACAGGGCGCTCCCCATTTGTGTTTATTTCTGAAAGCATTCTTTGCCTAGCTTATAAATTATTATTGATTCTTATGTCTATACAAATAGTTGCGCTTCTCTCACATAAATTCTTTCCTATGCGAGTGAGTCGAAACTTTCAACAGTTTCTCCCAACACACGGCAAACGATATTTCGGAGCCAGTTTCTCAGAACTGCCTCCATTGTTCCTAGAAATACAGACCTTTCGTAATTACCGCTTTATTTGGATCAGTTCTGCCACACGGAGCACGGATTACTTTCTCCACTCAAGTGCTTCCATTACTATTGTATAAAAGAAATGTATACACCGTGCTCACTAACGGAGCTAGAATGTGTGCCGCCCGCGGTGGCCCCTACGTTTGCCGCATCCAGACCCCTTTAAAAGTGCCGCCCTGGCGGACCAAACCTACCGCCCTACGCCAGCTATGCTAGTGACCCTGCTATATATGTTATGTTCCACTGCACCATTACTATTAGCAAACATTGGCATCGGATTGGCATGCAACAGAATTTCTTGTGTAGTCTTTCATTTTCTCTACATTCTTGTCCGAATCCCATCTCTCAGGCCACTTATGCCTTTCGCTGTTTCATTATCGATAAATTACTAATTCCCTTCTTTGTGCCGATTCTCATCTCTCTGCCTCCTTTTCTTCCTCACTGCAAGGATTCTGTTTCTGTCAGAGCTCGTGAAACACAAGAACCAGCATGGTTTGAATGTCCAAGACTATCCGTGTATCATGACAGCCACCCGACGCTTCTATTACGAGAGGAGGACACACGGAATGGAGTATTGCCCGAGTTATTCTCCGCTCGTTAATTATACAACGCTGTCTACAAAGAGGAAAGCTATCAAGCGTCTCATATGAATATCTAGTCCTATATTCATTTAAATATTCAAATTCCACCAAGAAAGATTTAGTTATGTGAAAGGCTTAGTGAAGAAGACGGAAGAGTTGATTTAATCCATGCGTTTTAGGGTACGCGTCATCGAGAAGGGATTCCATGCAACAATTTGCAAGTGAAGAATATTTGAAACTAAAACATGTCTCCCTTGAATTGTATCTCCTCTATTTGATTACAAAACGGAGAGATTACGACATTTAGCTGACCGAAACCATCCGTTACGAAAAAGGGGTTTTCATAAATATTTATTGGTAGAATCATAAGAGGTTTCATGTGAATAAGAACTGTGAATAAAATTACGAAAGCCAATGAAAAATATATAAAGTTCAGTGCAGTTTATGTGTGAGAATCTGAGAAGATAGGGAGCTGAAGACAATGAATTTCTGAGAATTCGTCTTTGTTTTTTAGCAGAACGTTAATTTGGAAATAGTATAAATTGCAGGAATGAAAGTTGGTACGGAAAGTGAAACGGAAGATGCTGTGAGAAGTTCCATTCAACCGGTTAAGTGTGTGTGAGGTTAAAAACAAAACAAAAACAAAAACAAAGAGAATAAGAGACTGAAAAAGAAAAAATAGAAAACAGAAGAGAGCAAAACGAAAGAGAAAAAACAAAAAAGGAACGAATAAAAGCAGTACAGTTTCATAAAGAAAATATGCTGAAATTGTATAACCCTAGGCCGGAAACGAAGCCCAGATTTGAAAAACACGTAGACCAAAGTAACAAACAAACAAAAATAATAAAGCATGAATAAAATTTAAACCTGATGCTTGATGCACAACCAGGACACCACTTGGTCCAATCAGAACGTCAAGCTCCAGAGTTTAGCCTTCCTGATTAGTGAAAGCTATACTGTTTGCAAATGTAACGAGATCTTTAGATCTATCAATATAAAGATCTCCGTAACAACGAAGCCATTGTATGTGGGTGGGTGTATGCACACATTCCTTACCTGTTTATCAATATAAAGATTCCTGATTAGTGAAAGCTATACTGTTTGCAAATGCAACGAGATCTTTAGATTTATGAATATAAAGATTTCAGTTCTGAAGTGAAAGTGGGGTACAAACACACAGACAGAAATACAAATATATACATATATATATATATATATATGTGTGTGTGTGTGTGTGTGTGTGTGTGTGTGTGTGTGTGTGTGTGAGTGTGTGTGTGTGTGTGTGTGAATATATTCTTTTATTCTTTTACTTTTCTCAGTAACTTGACTACGGCCATGCTGAGGCACCGCACATAGGCGAACAAATAGACGCCAAGACTTATTCTTGGTAGGCATAGTACTTATTCCAGCAGATTCTTTTGGCGAACCGCTACGTGACAGGGATGTAAACACATCAGCTTCATTATCAATCGATGAGAGGTGGAGATAAACAGAGACAGATAGACAGACACTCCCCCCGGTCATATATATATATATATGTATATATATATATATATACATATATATATATACATATATATATACATATATATATGTATGTATGTATATACATATATATATATATATATATATATATATAACTTTAATTGTTCCACCTCTTTGTGTTGTTGTCTTTTTCTGTTTTCTCGTTTGGATTAACCTTATGTATATACATACATACATACACACATATATATATATATATATATATATATATATATATATATATATATATATATATATATATATATATATATATATATATATATATATATATATATATATATATATATATATATATATATATGTATATACTTTGATACTTTGATACTTTGATAGGTTTCGGCCATTATTGGCCCAGGCCATGTCCAACTTAATAGCACCACCTGGTGAAGTCTTTCAAGTCAGAATTTGGGCACTATGGCCCACTCATGTAGAGAGTTATTGTTTACAGAGACATATCCGGGTGTAGGGGGTTTATCCGGGATTTCTTGAAGGAATGTGTCCAAAGACTTCTTGAACCCTATAGGGTCAGTTTCTGTTTTAATGTGTTTTGGTGTAATGTTAAAGAGAGCGGCGCCAATTGAGGTGAAATAATTGTGCCGTATTGTTGTTATGAGATGAGAGTGCGATTTTTGTTTTGGGCGGATGGCACGGGGCCCAAGCCTTGGATGTACCTTAAAGGTGATGCCAACATCATTTTGGCAATGCTGATGGAATATTTTCCACATCATGCAGATGATGTAGCGCTCACGACGACGTTGGAGAGAATAAAGTTTCAGCTTTTCTAGTCGACCCCAATAGTTGAGGCCTGTCATGCCATCTATCTTTTTTGTGATTGCCCTTTGAGGTGCTTCAACCTTTATGATACCTTGTATTGTGTGGGGAGACCACAGTGGACAACAGTATTCAAGGTGGGGTCGGGCAAAAGTGGAGAAGAGAAGGATAATGGTGTGGATATCTCTCGACTGGAAAATTGTGAGAATCCAGGAACACATTCTGCGGGCCATGTCAACTTTGGTGCTTATATGAGTGGCCCAGCTTATGTTGTTGTCCACAATTACTCCCAAGTCTCTGATGTTGTTGGATGCCGCGAGAGTTTCACCTGAAGGAAGGGAGTATGGGAGTTTCAGGGCATCCTCTTTTCCAAAGTGGATTAACTCAAATTTATCCTCGTTCAGCAGCATATTGTTTTTTTCTGCCCATTGGATAACAGCCAGTAGATCTGACTGAAGGCATGTCCGGTCACTCGCCTCATTTATGACCTTCTGTAGCTTGGAATCATCTGCAAAGATTTTTATGTTGCTGTGCTTGATGATGTCATTAATGTCATTAATGTAAATGATGAAAAGAAGTGGGCCCAGCACAGTGCCTTGCGGAACGCCACTACTGACTTTGGCTGGGCTTGATTTTACCCCTTCAACTACAACATGTTGAGATCTGTCTGTCAGGAAACACTTGATCCATTTCAGTAACTTTCCAGAGACACCAATGTTGGATAGTTTTTTCAATAGGATCTTGTGATCGACCCTGTCGAAGGCCTTACTGAAATCAAGGTAGATGACATCGGTGTTGGAGCCCTCTCCCAAAGCTCTCAAAATGTCATCAAAGTGATGCAGGAGCTGCGTTAGGCAGTCCCTTCCATTACGGAACCCATGTTGGTTGGAGATCAGCCGTCTGTTGCTTTCCAGTAATTGGGTTATTCGAGATCTCACCACCCTCTCAAATACCTTGATGATATGAGAGGTGAGTGAGATCGGACGGTAGTTCACTGCAAGGGACTTGTTTCCCTTTTTGAAAACTGGGACAACAGACATATATATATATATGTATATACATATATATATAAATATATATATGTATATACATATATATATATATATAAGTATTTACATATATATATATATATATATATATATATATATATATATATATAAAAGGGGTAAAGACCCCCTTCGGTCATGAATGACCATGGGATTGCACCTAGACTGTTGCCCTCCTAGACACAAGTCCGGGCAAGGTTGTTTACGGAAGACCAGCAGTCGCCCATGCATACCAGCCTCCCCTCTCCACGCCACCAATGTTATCCAAGGGAAAGACAAAGGTCGATACAGCTTGGCACCAGTGACGTCGCAACTCATTTCTACAGCTGAGTGAACTGGAGCAACGTGAAATAAAGTGCCTTGCTCAAGAACACAACACGCAGCCCGGTCCGGGATTCGAGCTCCCAACCTCACGATCGTAAGCTCGACGCTCTAACCACTGAGCCATGCGCTTTTATACATACATATATATATATATACATATATAAAATATGTACATACATTTTTATAATTTCAGCTCATTGCTGTGGCCATGTTGGAGCACCGCTGTTTTGCTACACTGATTACTGAGATCCTCCTCTAATATATGCCACTTGGTTTAGAATGGAGTTTGATATAGCTACCCTCATTTGCACCTCTTGCCTTGAGGTACGTTCATTTGGGACTCTCGACAGGAAGACGTCCAGCTTTGATTGAAAAACGCCTACATTTACTTTGTGCAGATTCCTCGGGTACTTTGGGAGAATATTAAAGAAGATGTGGGCCCCCGAAACACAGGTTGTTGCAGTAACTGGTCCTGAAGCTCGATGGCATTGCTGGGATATTTGGCACTGTACAGTGTCGACCCGTTCTTTGCATTGATGTAGCTTCCAATGCCAAAATTTGGCACAATTCCTTCCAGGATCTTCCAGATGTATATATTACTGCATACCTCTCCCGCCTTAGCTTCAGGGAGTAGAGTCTTAGCTGTTGCAGCCTTTCCAATTAGCTGAGCTGTTGCAATGAGACCATATTCTTTGTGAAGCTTCGCTGGATTGCTTCAAGGTCCGCTGTTAATTTTACACTGTTGGGTGACCATAGCTGGAAGCAGGAATCTATGCGGCTGGAGAAGAATGTCCTCCAGAGGACCATCATGGTTTCCTTCTCCCTCGTTCTGAATATTCTCAGGATCCATCGAGTCAGTCGCCTGCACTTTGTCACCATCCTGGTAATGTGCCTTGAAAACCGGTATCATCACACGTGTCGATACCCAGGTCCTTCATTGACTTAGGCTCTGGGATTGAAATTCCCTGTGGACCAGTGTACCCTGTAAGTTTCATATTCAGTTTTGGATGCTGGTAGCGCAGGGCTTGGAATTTTTCAGCATTTAACTGCATATTATTATCCTCAGCCCATCTGTAAATTGAGGTCATCTCCTGCTGCAGGTGTGCAACATTGCTGGGCTTCTGTATTTTCTACGAGACATTCGTATCGTCTGCGTACCTTGCAAGGGTAGCTATCCGGGCAGTTGAGGGCATATCTAAGAGGGCCACTATGAAAAGCAGCAGTGCCAAGACAGTGCCCTGTGGAACACCGCTCACTATTTGTGTTTCGTTGAGGAGGCGCTATTGGCCACTACTTCCTGACTTCTATCTTTCAGAAAGTCATGTAACCACTCTACAAGTTTTCCAGCTATGCCGAGAATTCGCAGTTTGTTGCATATTATACCCTAATCAACAGCTTTTGCGACATCAAGGTATGTTATGTCCACATTTGAGTTGTTGAGTAACTGCCTCGACACCAATTCATAATGTTGTAAGAGCTGGGTCAGGCAGCTCCTACCTGTTCGAAAGTCATGCTGGGTATCACTCAATAAATCATTTTCTTCAAGGTATGCAATTGGTTTCCCTCTGACGATCTGTTCCATGACTTTGCTGATGTGTGAAGTCAGAGAGATATGCCAATAGTTTTGGCATCTGCTCTGCTTCCTTTGTTGACTGGGCATATTATTCCCTCCTTCAGCTTGCTTGGCAGTCTGCCATTTGCAAGAAAGCTCTGGAAGAAAATCTGGAGGGGTTTTGCCAGGGCATGCTTACACGATTTGAGGAGGATTGCTGGTAAACCATCAGGACAATCAGTTGAATTTGCGTCCACTTCATCTATGGTTAGTAAATCTTCTTCGCTGATGTCGATGTATCCCAACGTAATTGCCTCGCTGGTTATAGGTGAGGCGGCAAAAAAAGTCCACCGGTTGATTCACTTGTCTGTGTTCCAACGGAGTGATAAAGACACTTTTGAATTGGTCATTCAGTACCTCACTGATCCTGGTTGGGCTTTCTGTGAGGGTGCCATCCTTTAGGAAGAGGGATCCTATCTTGCGGTGTATTGATGCTGTTTCTGTGGCGTAATGAAAGAAGGTCTTTGGATTTCACTTAATGTTTTTACTAACCCAGGCTTCTTTGTCTGCTCTCTCCCTCTCATAAAATTGTTGCAAGCTTTTTCCAATCTACATCAGTGTTGTTTTTAGGCGGGACCTTTCACTACTTTTGGCATGTTGGTTGAGGCGATTTGCAACCTTCGTCCGTCGTCTCATGAGAATCTTCCTCTCCTTTGGAATCTTGTTCCTATTTGTTGTGGCCTTGTGCTCTGGAACATATTTCTGGCATATGGCTTGCATAACAGACATGAAATATTCTAGTTTCATGCCAACGTCTGGTGCCGAGAGACATTTCGGACAGTTGTCTGCGGATCTCTTTTTGGATCGGTTTCCAGTCTACTTTGTGGAAGTTCCGATTGGAGAGATTTCGGGTGCTTCCTTTTGGCTGTATGCCTCTGGCTACTTTCGGCCCAAATATAGAAAGCTCTATTATGTTGTGATCCGAGACTAATGTCGGCGTAACTTTCACATCATGAATGATGTCTATATTGATTGTGAAGCAGAGATCCAAAATGTTATTTTCCCTAGTTGGTCTGAGTATAACTTGTTCCTTGACTAAGGCATTGGTGAGGTAGAGCAGGTGACTCCACCTGTGTTTGTTTGCAACGAGTCGTTCCTGAGATCATGAGTTTTACTACTGTGTGTGTAGGAAGTCGATAAATATTTCCATTTCATATTGCCATAGTGAAATGATGTTTCACCACTTGTCATACGTCTGCAGATGCTTCAACATAAAGAGGCTCAATACAGGGCGCTCCCCATGTGTGTTTATTTCTGTAGGCATTCTTTGCCTAGCTTATAAATTATTATTGATTTTTATGTCTATACAAATAGTTGCGCTTCTTTCACATAAATTCTTTCCTTTGCGAGTGAGTCGAAACTTTTCAACAGTTTCTCCCAACACACGGCAAACGATATTTCGGAGCCAGATTCTCAGAACTGCCTCCATTGTTCCTAGAAATACAGACCTTTCGTAATTACCGCTTTATTAGGATCAGATCTGCCACACGGAGCACGGATTACTTTCTAAACTCAAGTGCTTCCATTACTATTATATAAATAAAATGTATACACCGTGCTCACTAACGGAGCTAGAATGTGTGCTGCCCGGGGTGGCCCCTACGTTTGCCGCATCCAGACCCCTTTAAAAGTGCCACCCTGGCGGACCACACTTACCGCCCCACGCCAGCTATGCTAGTGACCCTGCTATATATGTTATGTTCCACTGCACCATTACTATTAGCAAACATTGGCATCGGATTGGCATGCAACAGAATTTCTTGTGTAGTCTTTCCTTTTCTCTACATTCTTGTCCGAATCTCATCTCTCAGGCCACTTATGCCTTTCGCTGTTTCATTATCGATAAATTACTAATTCCCTTCTTTGTGCCGATTCTCATCTCTCTGCCTCCTTTTCTTCCTCACTGCAAGGATTCTGTTTCTGTCAGAGTTCGTGAAACACATGAACCAGTATGGTTTGAATGTCCAAGACTATCCGTGTATCATGACAGCCACCCGACGCTTCTATTACGAGAGGAGGAAACACGGAATGGAGTATTTTCCTAGTTATTCTCCGCTCGTTAATTATACAACGCTGTCTACAGAGAGGAAAGCTATCAAGCGTCTCAGATGAATATCTAGTCCTATATTCAGTTTAAATATTCAAATTCCACCAAGAAAGATTTAGTTATGTGAAAGGCTTAGTGAAGAAGACGGAAGAGTTGATTTAATCCATGCGTTTTAGGGTACGCGTCATCGAGAAGGGATTCCATGCAACAATTTGCAAGTCAAAAATATTTGAAACTAAAACATGTCTCCCTTGAATTGAATCTCCTCTATTTGATTACAAAACGGAGAGATTACGACATTTAGCTGACCGCAACCATCCGTCAGGAAAGAGGGGTTTTCAGAAATATTTATTGGTAGAATCATAAGCGGTTTCATGTGAATAAGAACTGTGAATAAAATTACGAAAGCCAATGAAAAATATATAAAGTTCAGTGCAGTTTATGTGTGAGAATCTGAGAAGATAGGGAGCTGAAGACAATGAATTTCTGAGAATTCGTCTTTGTTTCCTAGCAGAACGTTAATCTGGAAATAGTATAAATTGCAGGAATGAAAGTTGGTACGGAAAGTGAAACGGAAGATGCTGTGAGAAGTTCCATTCAACCGGTTAAGTGTGTGTCAGGTAAAAACAAAAAAACAAAAAACAAAGAGAATAAGAGACTTAAAAAGAAAAAATAGAAAACAGAAGAGAGCAAAACGAAAAAGAAAAAAGGAACGAATAAAAGGAGTAAAGTTTCATAAAGAAAATATGCAGAAATTGTGTAACCCTAGGCCGGAAACGAAGCCCAGATTTGAAAAACACGTAGACCAAAGTAACAAACAAACAAAAATAATAAAGTATGAATAAAATTTAAACCTGATGCTTGATGCACAACCAGGACACCACTTGGTCCAATCAGAACGTCAAGCTCCAGAGTTTAGCCTTCCTGATTAGGGAAAGCTATACTGTTTGCAAATGAAACGAGATCATTAGATTTATCAATATAAAGATCTCCATAACAACGAAGCCATTGTATGTGGGTGGGTGTATGCACACATTCCTTACCTGTTTATCAATATAAAGATTTCAGTAACAATGACGCCATTGTGTGTGTGTGTGTGTGTGTGTGTGTATGTGTGTGTAATCTTTTATGTGTTTCAGTTATTACAATCACGGACTGCGGCCATGCAGGAGCACTGCTTTTAGACGAAGAAATAGAAGCCAGAATTTATTCTCTGTAGGCCTAGTTCTTATTCTCTCGATCTGTTTAGCCGAACCGCTAATTTACGGGGAAGTAGAAACACCAACAACGGTTCTGAAGTGAAGGTGGGGGACAAACACACAGACAGAAATACAAATATATATATATATGTATGTGTGTGTGTATGTGTGTGTGTGTGTGTGTGTGTGTGTGTGTGTGTGTGTGTGTGTGTGTGTGAATATATCCTTTTATTCTTTTACTTTTCTCAGTAACTTGACTACGGCCATGCTGTGGCACCGCACATAGGCGAACAAATAGACGCCAAGACTTATTATTGGTAAGCATAGTACTTATTCCATCAGATTCTTTTGGCGAACCGCTACGTGACAGGGATGTAAACACATCAGCTTCAGTTATCAATCGATGAGAGGTGGAGATAAACAGAGACAGATAGACAGGCACTCCCCCCCGGCATATATATATATATATATATATATATATATATATATATATATATATATATATATATATATATGTACATATATAAATATATATATATATATGATTTGATTTTGATTCTTCCAGTTTCAGCTAATGAGCTGTGGCCATGCTGGGGCACCGCCATATTGTTTGCTACACGATTTTACCTCACGGATGCTTTTTAGCAAACGCCATCTGATGCATGAGAGAGTTCGATGCAGCTGCCCTCATCTGCACCTCCTGCCGTGAAGTTGGTTCATCCGGGGCACCTGACAGGAAGAGGTCCAGTCCTACTTTAAAGACATCCGCATCTACACCATGCAGGTCCCTCAGGTTCTTTGGGAGGATATTGACGAGCTGTGGGCCTCTGAAGCCCAGGCTATCACAATATCTTGTCCTACATCTTGATGGCAAATTTGGAGTCCTTGGTATTACGCAATGGCGCCCGGTTCTGGCATTTGTGTGACTCTCGATGCCAAAGTTTGGGACAAGTCCTTCTAGGATCTTCCAGATGTATATTATGGCATATCTTTCTCGCCTACGCTCCAGCGAATAGAGCTTTAATCTCTTGAGTCTTTCCCAGTAGCTCATATGCTGCACAGAGGCTATCTTCTTCGTGTAGCTTCGTTGGATCGCCTCAAGTTCTGTGATCATCTTGACACTGGATCGTGACCATAGCTGAGAGCAATAGTCAAAGTGGCTTAGGACAAGTGTCTTCCAGAGGACCATCATGGTTTCTTGTTCTCTTGTTCTGAAGGTTCTAAGAATCCATCCAGCCAGCCGTCTACATTTCATTGCCAGTTTAGCAACATGTACATGAAAGGTCGCGTCATCACTCATGTGAATACCCAGGTCACGCACTGATTGTGCCTCTGGGATTGCAATCCCTCCGGGTCCAGTGTATTCATTGGGTATTGCATTCAGTTTTGCATGCTGATAGTATAAAGCTTGAAACTTTTCAGCATTGAACTGCATGCTATTCTTTTCAGCCCACTTGTATATTTCGTCCAGCTCACATTGCAGGTGCTTAGTGTCCTCAGGGTTCTGTATTGCCTGTGAAACTTTTGTATCATCTGCATAACTTGTGATCGTAGCTCTCTGCGTGGCTGAGGGCATGTCTGTGAGGGCCATTATGAACAGTAGTGGTCCCAAAACAGTGCCCTGCGGAACACCGCTCATTATTTGCGTGTTAATGGAAGTGGCCCCATTGGCTGTTACCACCTGACTTCTATTCTTCAGAAAGTCATGAAGCCATTCTCCCAATTTTCCAACTATGCCAAGATCACGCAGTTTGTGACATATCATTCCATGATCGAAATTATCAAAGGCCTTTGCAAAGTCGAGATATATGACTTCCACATTTGAGTGGTTGAGCAGTTGTTTCAGCACCCAGTCATAGTGTTGTAGGAGCTGAGTTAAGCAGCTCTTCCTGGTCGGAAACCATGTTGGGTGTCAGGCAGCAAGTCATTTTCTTCAAGGAAGGTGATTAGTTTCCTTCTGACTATTCGTTCCATGACCTTGCTGATGTGTGAGGTGAGAGAGATAGGTCTGTAGTTCTTGGCCTCCGCTCTGCTACCTCCTTTATGAATAGGGCATATTTTACCTTCCTTCAGTTTTCTTGGAAGTTTGCCAGCTGCAAGGAAGCTCTGAAAGAGGAACTGCAGTGGTCTTGCTAGGACTCTCTTACATACTTTTAGGAGGATTGCCGGGAATCCATCGGGGCCAGTAGCTGAGTCTGTTTTCATTTCATCTATAGCCTTATTACATCGTCTTCCTTTATATCGATGTAATTTATCGTCGCCGCCTCTGATTTTATACCTGCAGTGGTAAAGAAGTCAGTTGGATTGCTGATTTGGAAATGCCCAAGGGGTGGAGTGAAAACACTCTTGAATTGCTCATTCAGTATTTCACTTACCCTCATTGGTTTTCCTGTGAGTGTGCCATCCTTTTCAAGGAGTGGCCCTATCCTACAGTGCACCGTAGCTGTTTCTTTGGCATACCTGTAGAAAGCTCTGGGGTTTGTTTTTATGTTGTCTATAGCCCAGGCTTCTTTGTCTGCTCTTTCCTTTTCATGGGAGAGTTGCAGACATTTCTCAATTTCCAATAGTTTTATTTTCAGGCGGGACTTTTCACTGCTTTCAATTTTTTGTTTAGGCGATTTGAAATTTTTGTACGCCGTCTCATTAAAATTTTCCTCTCTCTGGGGATTTTGTTCTTGTGTACAGTGGCCTTTCTCTCTGGGACACACTTGTAGCATATGGCTTGCATTACAGACATGAATTGTTGAAGTTTCATGTCGATGTCCGGCGAGGAGAGACATTCAGGCCAGTTTTGTTTGAGGATCTCTTTCTCAATTTGTTTCCAGTTTGCCTTATTGAAGTTCAAGCTGGAAAGATTCTGAGAGTTTCTTGTAGGCTGCATGCCCATGCTTTCCTTTGGCCCGTACATGGTCAGCTCTACCATATTGTGATCCGAGAGTAGTGTCGGTGTCACTTTCACATTATGGATGAGATCCATATTATTTGTGAAGCAGAGATCCAGTGTGTTACCTGCCCTGGTTGGTTGGAGTATTACTTGCTCCATGTACAGGGTGTTGATGAGGTTCAGGAGGGACCTCGCCTGTCCCCGTTCACATCGTGTCATTCCTGGGAGAGAAAAGCCCTCGGGCCATCTGACATTGAGTAGGTTGAAGTCTCCCATGAGAAGTACACTTATGTGCTGTTCTAGTGTGACTAGAACTTCTTCTATTTTTATAAGGCAGTCCTCAAACTTGCCCATATGGCTTGGGACATCTGGAGGGCGATATGTAGCACACACAACTACACCAAGTTGCCTTACATGTACAATTAGTGTGTCACACACCGAGTTTGAGTATGACAAAAGGACCTGGGGTGTGAGGTCCTCACGGATGTACATAGCAACTCCTCCATGACTCCTTTCTTTTCTGTCGGTCCGTAGTACAACATACTGTGGTATGTGTAATTCCGCATCCGCTATGTCCGGTTTCAGGTGTGTTTCCGTAAGTGCTATGCATAAGGCTTGATTGCATGCAACAAAGTCTCTCAAGAACGGGACTTTTGTCCTGTTACTGTGTGTTAGTAGTCCTCTGATGTTCAGTAGGAGCATCGAGGTGAGGTGTATGGTGTTGCCGGTGGTGTCCACCCTGGGTCCATCTGCTGTGGCGGTCTTGTGAACTGTGGGTAGTTCCATCTGTGAGCTTGAGTTTGATTGAGCCAGGTTAGCTGCTGTACAATCTTTTGTGCCATGCACAAAAAAGATTCTTGTTCAGCAGCTGCCCTTTCAACAACAGGTTGGCGGTCTGTGGCCCGCACCACATCTGCGTACCTCCGTTTTGGGGCAGGTGGTGCGTGGTCCATCCCTTTTCCTTTCGGTGGTTGGTTTCTGCGGCAGGGTCCCGGATGAGCAAAACGGCAGCCTGCACCATCCTCTCCATGCCGGCAGGCACCTCTCAGGTAGAACCTACATACCCTTGTGCGCTGCTTGTTTCCATCCTTTTTGGCATACGGATAGTTAGGTTTGCTTCTATCCTTGGCTGTTTCGTTTTTTGGTTTTGCCTGATTTTTAGTTTTAGTTTTTCCTCCTTTTTTGGTTCTTTCATCTCCATGTCCATAGCTTTTGGTGCCGGTAGGAGCACCCGCACTTGGGTTTACCTCCCGGGCAGGTTTCTCACTGGAGTTTTCTTCCTGGGCGTCTACCAGGTGGGGGTGACCTTTTTCATCAGCGCCCGCGTCTCCATCCTTGCCATCTTTACTTTGTTCGCGTTTTTCGCTGTCGAAGATGGCATCCAGCGTGTTAATGTGCGATCTGACAAGTGCGTAGGAGCGTATAAATTCTTGCTTCTTTCGCTCTATTTGTGCTGACGTCCTTTTGTATCCGCTGCTCTTCAGCGCAGCCGTGATTATGTTATTTGGATTTTCTCCGTCAGTGCATTGCCATCCTCTCAGGAACAAAGCCAGTTCGTCACTTTTCCAAGTCCTGGACATTCTTGATATTTTATCTATCTATCTATCTATCTGATTATATTAATTTATATTGATCTAATAGTGCAATAGGGTGTAGGGAAGAAATAGAGAAAGAGAGCGTCTATGTACTTAAGGAGAGATTGGGAGCCGAAAGAAGAGAGTAAGAGAGAAGAGGAAGAGGAGAGACTGAGAGCTGAAGGGAGAGAGAGAAAGCGTCTCTGTACTTAAAGAGAGATTGAGAGCTGAAAGAAGAGAGGAGAGATTGAGAGCTGAAAGAGGAGAGTAAGAAAGAAGAGAGTAATGAAGAGACAAGGAGAGGCGTGAGGGAGAGAACTGAAGAGACAGAGAGAGAAGGAATTAACAGAATGTAAACAGAATTAACGAGAGAATTAACGATATATATATATATATTAACGATAGATTACTACGATAGAATTACAGAATTAACGATAGAATTAACGATATATATATATATATATATATTAACGATAGATTATTACGATAGAATTACAGAATCAACGATAGAATTTACGGTATATATATATATATATATATATATATATATATATATATTAACGATAGATTATTACGATAGAATTACAGAATTAACGATAGAAATAAACGATATATATATGTATATTAACGATAGATTATTACGATAGAATTACAGAATTAACGATAGAATTAACGATATATATATATATATATATTAACGATAGATTACTACGATAGAATTACAGAATCAACGATAGAATTTACGATATATATATATATATTTATTAACGATAGATTATTACGATAGAATTACAGAATTAACGATAGAAATAAACGATATATATATATGTATATATTAACGATAGAATTGACGATATATATATATGTATATTAACGATAGATTGATTTTTACAGAATGTAAACAGACCTTACGTTTATTTACGGGTAAATTAATTAATGTAATAAGGGTACTTATCTTATAGAAGGTATACGAAGAGGTTTTTCAATGAAGAAAAGAAAAACGGTTCTTTTTTGCTGTTAGAGTTGACTGGAAATAAATTTTGAAGATTTCACCACGTGCTAATTTCGAAAGAGGAAAATCTGGCGTGCGTTGTTGAACTCAAGTGTACAAACTTGACTTGTAGCAGAATATATTGCGGTTTTTAACCAAAATATCCAAGTACACGTCTATAAGGTAACAATTTCTACGTTTTTTATGAGTTTTCGCCTATTAATTCGTCGAATCATGCAAACCGTCTTGTTTTTTTTATCACATATGTATATATATATATACATATATATATGTATGTATGTATGTATATACATATATATATATATATATAACTTTAATTGTTCCACCTCTTTGTGTTGTTGTCTTTTTCGGTTTTCTCGTTTGGATTAAACTTATGTATATATATATATATATATATATATATATATATATATATAAAAGGGGTAAAGACCCCCTTCGTTCATGAATGACCATGGGATTGCACCTAGACTGTTGCCCTCCTAGACACAAGTCCGGGCAAGGTTGTTTACGGAAGACCAGCAGTCGCCCATGCATACCAGCCTCCCCTCTCCACGCCACCAATGTTATCCAAGGGAAAGACAAAGGTCGATACAGCTTGGCACCAGTGACGTCGCAACTCATTTCTACAGCTGAGTGAACTGGAGCAACGTGAAATAAAGTGCCTTGCTCAAGAACACAACACGCAGCCCGGTACGGGATTCGAGCTCACAACCTCACGATCGTAAGCTCGACGCTCTAACCACTGAGCCATGCGCTTTCATACATACATATATATATATATATATATATATATAAAATATGTACATACATTTTTATAATTTCAGCTCATTGCTGTGGCCATGTTGGAGCACCGCTGTTTTGCTACACTGATTACTGAGATCCTCCTCTAATATATGCCACTTGGTTTAGAATGGAGTTTGATATAGCTACCCTTATTTGCACCTCTTGCCTTGAGGTACGTTCATTTGGGACTCTCGACAGGAAGACGTCCAGCTTTGATTGAAAAACGCCTACATTTACTTTGTGCAGATTCCTCAGGTTCTTTGGGAGAATATTAAACAAGATGTGGGCCCCCGAAACACAGGTTGTTGCAGTAACTGGTCCTGAAGCTCGATGGCATTGCTGGGATATTTGGCAGTGTGCGGTGTCGACCCGTTCCTTGCATTGATGTAGCTTCCAATGCCAAAATTTGGCACAATTCCTTCCAGGATCTTCCAGATGTATATATTACTGAATACCTCTCCCGCCTTAGCTTCAGGGAGTAGAGTCTTAGCTGTTGTAGCCTTTCCAATTAGCTGAGCTGTTGCAATGAGACGATCTTCTTTGTGAAGCTTCGCTGGATTGCTTCAAGGTCCGCTGTTAATTTTACACTGTTGGGTGACCATAGCTGGAAGCAGGAATCCATGCAGCTGGAGAAGAATGTCCTCCAGAGGACCATCGTGGTTTCCTACTCGCTCGTTCTGAATATTCTCAGGATCCATCGAGTCAGTTGTCTGCACTTTGTCACCATCCTGGTAATGTGCACTTGAAAAGCGGTATCATCACGCATGTCGATACCCAGGTCCTTCATTGACTTAGGCTCTGGGATTAAAATTCCCTGTGGACCAGTGTACCCTGTAAGTTTCATATTCAGTTTTGGATGCTGGTGGCGCAGGGCTTGGAATTTTTCAGCATTTAACTGCATATTATTATCCTCAGCCCATCTGTAAATTGAGGTCATCTCCTGCTGCAGGTGTGCAACATTGCTGGGCTTCTGTATTTTCTACGAGACATTCGTATCGTCTGCGTACCTTGCAAGGGTAGCTATCCGGGCAGTTGAGGGCATATCTAAGAGGGCCACTATGAAAAGCAGCGGTGCCAAGACAGTGCCCTGTGGAACACCGCTCACTATTTGTGTTTTCGTTGAGGTGGCACCATTGGCCACTACTTCCTGACTTCTATCTTTCAGAAAGTCATGTAACCACACAACAAGTTTTCCTGCTACGCCGAGAAATCGCAGTTTGTGGCATATCATACCCTAATCAACAGCTTTTGCGAAATCAAGGTATGTTACGTCCACATTTGAGTTGTTGAGTAACTGCCTCAACACCAAGTCATAATGTTGTAAGAGCTGGGTCAGGCAGCTCCTACCTGTTCGAAAGTCATGCTGGGTATCACTCAACAAATTATTTTCTTCAAGGTATGCAATTGGTTTCCCTCTGACGATCTGTTCCTTGACTTTGCTGATGTGTGAAGTCAGAGAGATATGCCTATGGTTTTGGCATCTGCTCTGCTTCCTTTATTGATTGGGCATATTATTCCCTCCTTCAGCTTGCTTGGCAGTCTGCCATTTGCAAGAAAGCTCTGTTTTTACTAATGTTTTTACTAACCCAGGCTTCTTTGTCTACTCTCTCCCTCTCAAAATTGTTGCAATCTTTATCCAATCTACATCAGTGTTGTTTTTAGGCGGGACCTTTCACTACTTTTTGGTTGAGGCGATTTGCAACCTTCGTCCGTCATATCATGAGAATCTTCCTCTCCTTTGGAATCTTGTTCCAATTTGTTGTGGCCTTGTGCTCTGGAACATATTTCTGGCATATGGCTTGCATAACAGACATGAAATATTCTAGTTTCATGCCAATGTCTGGTGTGGAGAGATATTTCGGACAGTCCTGTCTGCGGATCTCTTTTTGGATCGGTTTCCAGTCTACTTTGTGGAAGTTCCGATTGGAGAGATTTAGGGTGCTTCCTTTTGGCTGTATGCCTCTGGCTACTTTCGGCCCAAACATAGAAAGCTCTATTATGTTGTGATCCGAGACTAATGTCGGCGTTACTTTCACATCATGAATGATGTCTATATTGATTGTGAAGCAGAGCTCCAAAATGTTATTCTCCCTAGTTGGTCTGAGTACAACTTTTTCCATAACTAGTGCATTGGTGAGGTAGAGCAGGTGACTCCACCTGTGTTTGTTTGCAATGAGTCGTTCCTGAGAGCATGAGTCTTACTTCTGTGTGTGTAGGAGGTCGGTAAATATTTCCATTTCATATTGCCATAGTGAAATGATGTTTCACCACTTGTCATACGTCTGCAGATGCTTCAACATAAAGAGGCTCAATACAGGGCGCTCCCCATGTGTGTTTATTTCTGTAGGCATTCTTTGCCTAGCTTATAAATTATTATTGATTTTTATGTCTATACAAATAGTTGCGCTTCTCTCACATAAATTATTTCCTATGCGAGTGAGTCGAAACTTTCCAACAGTTTCTCCCAACACACGGCAAACGATATTTCGGAGCCAGATTCTCAGAACTGCCTCCATTGTTCCTAGAAATACAGATCTTTCGTAATTACCGCTTTATTAGGATCAGTTCTGCCACACGGAGCACGGATTACTTTCTACACTAAAGTGCTTCCATTACTATTATATAAATGAAATGTATACACCGTGCTCACTAACGGAACTAGAATGTGTGCCGCCCGGGGTGGCCCCTACGTTTGCCGCATCCAGACCCCTTTAAAAGTGCCACCCTGGCGGACCACACCTACCGCCCTACGCCAGCTATGCTAGTGACCCTGCTATATATGTTATGTTCCACTGCACCATTACTATTAGCAAACATTGGCATCGGATTGGCATGCAACAGAATTTCTTGTGTAGTCTTTCCTTTCTCTACATTTTGTCCGAATCTCATCTCTCAGGCCACTTATGCCTTTCGCTGTTTCATTATCGATAAATTACTAATTCCCTTCTTTGTGCCGATTCTCATCTCTCTGCCTCCTTTTCTTCCTCACTGCAAGGATTCTGTTTCTGTCAGAGCTCGCGAAACACGAGAACCAGCATGGTTTGAATGTCCAAGACTATCTGTGTATCATGACAGCCACCCGACGCTTCTATTACGAGAGGAGGACACACGGAATGGAGTATTGTCCGAGTTATTCTCCGCTCGTTAATTATACAACGCTGTCTACAAAGAGGAAAGCTATCAAGCGTCTCATATGAATATCTATTCCTATATTCAGTTTAAATATTCAAATTCCACCAAGAAAGATTTAGTTATGTGAAAGGCTTAGTGAAGAAGACGGAAGAGTTGATTTAATCCATGCGTTTTAGGGTACGCGTCATCGAGAAGGGATTCCATGCAACAATTTGCAAGTCAAAAATATTTGAAACTAAAACATGTCTCCCTTGAATTGAATCTCCTCTATTTGATTACAAAACGGAGAGATTACGACATTTAGCTGACCGCAACCATCCGTTACGAAAAAGGTGTTTTCATAAATATTTATTGGTAGAATCATAAGAGGTTTCAAGTGAATAAGAACTGTGAATAAAATTACGAAAGCCAATGAAAAATATATAAAGTTCAGTGCAGTTTATGTGTGAGAATCTGAGAAGATAGGGAGCTGAAGACAATGAATTTCTGAGAATTCGTCTTTGTTTTCTAGCAGAACGTTAATCTGGAAATAGTATAAAATGCAGGAATGAAAGTTGGTACGGAAAGTGAAACGGAAGATGCTGTGAGAAGTTCCATTCAACCGGTTAAGTGTGTGTCAGGTAAAAACAAAAAAAACTAAAAAACAAAATACAAAGAGAATAAGAGACTTAAAAAGAAAAAATAGAAAACAGAAGAGAGCAAAACGAAAAAGAAAAAAGAAAAAAGGAAAGAATAAAAGCATTAAAGTTACATAAAGAAAATATGCAGAAATTGTATAACCCTAGGCCGGAAACGAAGCCCAGATTTGAAAAACACGTAGACCAAAGTAACAAACAAACAAAAATAATAAAGCATGAATAAAAGTTAAACCTGATGCTTGATGCACAACCAGGACACCACTTGGTCCAATCAGAACGTCAAGCTCTAGAGTTTAGCCTTCCTGCTTAGGGAAAGCTATACTGTTTGCAAATGCAACGAGATCTTAAGATTTATCAATATAAAGATCTCCGTAACAACGAAGCCATTGCATGTGGGTGGGTGTATGCACACATTCCTTACCTGTTTATCAATAAAAAGATTTCAGTAACAATGACGCCATTGTGTGTGTGTGTGTGTGTGTATGTGTGTGTAATCTTTTATGTGTTTCAGTTATTACAATCACGGACTGCGGCCATGCAGGAGCACTGCTTTTAGACGAAGAAATAGAAGCCAGAACTTATTCTCTGTAGGCCTTGTTCTTATTCTCTCGATCTGTTTAGCCGAACCGCTAATTTACGGGGAAGTAGAAACACCAACACCGGTTCTGAAGTGAAGGTGGGGGACAAAACAGAGACAGAAATACAAATATATACATATATATATATATATATATATATATATATATATATGTGTGTGTGTGTGTGTTTGTGTGTGTGTGTGTGTGAATATATTCTTTTATTCTTTTACTTTTCTCAGTAACTTGACTACGGCCATGCTGAGGCACCGCACATAGGCGAACAAATCGACGCCAAGACTTATTCTTGGTAAGCATAGTACTTATTCCAGCAGATTCTTTTGGCGAACCGCTACGTGACAGGGATGTAAACACATCAGCTTCAGTTATCAATCGATGAGAGGTGGAGATAAACAGAGACAGATAGACAAACACTCCCCCCCGGCAATATATATATATATATATATATATATATATATATATATATATATATATATATATATATATATATATATATATATATGTATATATATATATGTATATAAGGTCGATATATCCCGTAGGATGAGTTCCTGGATCTTAAGAACTTTCCGGTCGAGAGAACAAGGTGTCATCATACCACTTTTTTCCTCCTTTGTACGGCCACACCTTGAATACTGCTGCCCACTGTGGTCTCCTCACACAAGACAAAACATCTCCAGAATTGAGTCACCCGAGAGGGCTCTCACTAACCAAATTGAAGGCATGGCTGCTCTCGATTATTGGGATCGCCTTAAAGCCTTGAAACTTTACTCCCTCCAGCGACGCCGTGAGCGGTACATCATTGTACGATGTGGAAAATATACCGCCAACTTTGCCCAAACGACCTAAACATTAGCTTCAAGGTTCATCCAAGACTTGGACCACGGGCTATACGTCCCCTGCCAAACTCAAGATCACAACATACATGTACATTGCAACATAATTTCTTTTTCTCAACAGGCCCTGCCCTATTTAACATTGTCCCGAGGGAGATCAAAGAGGAAAAGGATCCCATCAACTTCAAACAGAGTCTGGATAGATTCCTTCAAAGAATACCAGATAAGCCACCCATAATTGGATACAACTCACCCAACAAGAACTCACTACTTGAACAAAACTTGACTTAAACAGGATTCGAATAATCCTATCAGGTGGTGCTATTAAGTTAGACATGGCCTGGACCAATCTCTGGTCGAAACATATCTAAGTTTTATCTAAGTTTTTATATATACATATATATATATATATACATATATATGTAGTGCCTCTGTTGAACTGGATGGACGTCTATTTGTTTCTCTCCCAAGTCAGTAGCAAGCTACACAGCTTCAAAACTTAACTGACCTTAAATATATATATATTTGTAATCACGTGTTTGCCTACAAACCCGTAAGTACGTTTTTATTTAACTACAAATTGTTATATACACTTGTTTTTCTTTTAATATCCTCAAACAACCAAATAATCAATAACTCACACCCTTAAGAGAGAACATTTATATATTGATACACTTCTTTTACTCCCAAGAAAGAATATATATATATATATCAAAAATCAAAAGAAAAACAAACATGACTAGCTTGCAGGCCTGCAACAGACGAAATTGGTCTGATAATGAAATTGATGTTTTAATAAACACATGGTTCTCTCTTTCCCAAACAGAAAATTTTAATGTTTTGTGTTTGAATGAGATTGCCGAAAAAACATCACAAGTGGTCAACACACGATCCGTCAAACAGATTCGTAGCAAGCTGAAACATATCGAAGTATCTTTCAAACTGACAAAAGGCCATTTTGAAAAGCTTCTTTATATTTTCACTGTTCAAGAACAGCAACAGCTAGAAAATCAGCAGCCACAACAACAACAACAACAACAGAATGAACCACTCCTGGTTCCCAGCACAATGGCTGACCCTAACATCGGTCAAGCACAACAACAACAACAACAGCCACAGCAACAAGAACAACAACAGCCACTCTTCAACTCTAGCATACTAGATGATTCACTAAATGCCAGTATCTTTTCACCGCTCTCACGGCAACCACCACAATTATCATCATCATCATCACCACCGCTGCCACCATCGTCTTCTATCACCAAAAATACCAACAAAAAAACAAATAAGAAACCACTGCCCTCTTCCCCCACATCACCACCTCAATACTACTGCAGTAACAAAAACATAAAGAAACATAGGAAGCAGAATGCGCCCCCCACGGCACAAACAAGAAACCCCAAAATATGCCGCTATTCACTGCGCCAGAGACTCTGCACAAATAGTGACTGCATCTTCACGCATCTACCCGGCACTAGACGCACTACCGGCCAAGGCCAAAGCACGCATCCCACAATAACATCAACACCACCAAATAGTAAATCGAAATTCAAAACACACACGACTCGTAGTCCCAAAATCTGCCGGTATTCCCAACGTGAGAGAACATGTCTGCTGAGTGACTGTCCCTTCACTCATCTTCCAGGGACCCGACGCACAAACAGAAACGGGGCTTCAAGCCAACACACAAACCTGAATAAAAATAAAAATAGAAACACACCATGCTGCAGTAATGCTGGTCCAGTCTTTTCAGGAAGACACAAAAACAACAACAACAAAAGTGGAAACTACAACCCCATTCAACAGTGCAACCACACCTCCAGTCAAAAACTTCTCCCTAAGCAGGAAAATTCTTTTTTAGCCATGTTGAACATGGCAAAAGAGATACACAAAAATATTCTAGCCATCACTCAACACCATCCTATGCTATTACCCCAGTGCACCAATTCCCCACATTGCTGCCACTAACACACACAAAAAATCCAAGCCCCCTGCAACAGTCAAAACCAGCCACTACACTAACTTCCACATTTCTACTCAATGCACAAGGTGTCAGCCCTTCCATCAATGCACAAAAATGGAAGGTCCAATTCATTGAAGACTGGGTTGGTAACCATCCACACCACATCCCTTTCTTCATTCTCACTGAGACCCACCTTGACAACTCCCACTTGGAAGCCGAAGTGAGAGTGAAGAATTTCACAACCATCCGCGCGGATCGTATCGGCAGGAGGAAGGGTGGAACTGCCATTTTCCTGCATGACTCGTTTACAGCAGATGGAAATAGTATATTCTCCAACGGCTAGTGTGAATCAGTCACCGTGCACAACAAAGCCAATGACCTGACAGTAATTGGGCTCTATAGGCCGCCCCAAAAACCCATACTGTGCTTTAAAGAATGCCTGAACAGCATTAAGTGCTTTATTCAACAGTGCCATTCTAGCAACCTACTCATGATGGGAGACTTCAATCTACCCTGTGTTGACTGGACTACAAACTGCTTGAAACCAAGCACTCCCGCCTCAACCGCTGACAAAGAAGCAGCAGAGTCACTTTTCGACTTTACGAATGAGTTTTTCTTGTCCCAACTTGTCCTTGCACCAACATGACATCAGAACATTTTGGACCTAGTGTTTAGTAACCACACTAACACTATACATAACGCTACAGTGGAAAAAAACCCTTCTTTCAGACCATGACATGGTTCTCTGTAACATGAAATTCCACCAGCCGAAAGCTAATCCTAGCGACCTCCCTCCAGCCCACACATTTGACAACATGGATCTCCATAATGCCAACTGGGATGCAATCAGGAACGAGCTATCACATGTTGACTGGTCCTTTACACATACACACATCTCCACCAACCATAAAACATCTTGGCAGATCTTTGTAGACACCGTCACAGACATATGTGCAAAACACTCCCCACCAAGACCTGTGAACAAAAAGTGCAGAATCCCCCAAAACAGAAAAACCATTATCAGAAAAATAAAAAGAACAAACAAAAAAATTAACAAACTAAAGTACTGCCAACAGCAACACACACATTCGACGGCTATCGCACTGCTTGAATCCAAAAAATATAACCTCCAACAATGCATGAAGACCCTCATCAATAACCAAAGATCAGCTGAGGAGAAGTGGGCCATTGAAAAAATCAAACTCAACACCAAAGTGTTCTTTTCATTTGCGAGGAAACGCAGGGTCACTGTCTCCATTGTTGGCCCTCTAATTGATGAAACTGGCACTCTCCAAGTAAATGCCAAATCCATGGCCGAGATACTGCAGAAACAATACTGCTCTGTTTTCAGCAATCCTGATATGGCCGATCTGGGCTGTATCAGTGATGTCAACCCCCAACACACTATATCGGACATAACGTTTAGTGTCCCTGATGCCTTAGCGGCGATAAACGAAATAAAACACAATTCAGCAGTAGGCCCCGATAGGTTCCCTGCGTGTGTCCTGAAGGTGTGTCGACACCAACTTGCATCTCCCCTTGCTAATCTGTGGAGAAACTCACTGGATGCTGGCTATATTCCAAAAAACCTTCTGTCCCAGTCTGTTGTCCCAGTTTTCAAAAAGGGAAACAAGTCCCTTGCAGTGAACTACCGTCCGATCTCACTCACCTCTCATATCATCAAGGTATTTGAGAGGGTGGTGAGATCTCGAATAACCCAATTTCTGGAAAGCAACAGACGGCTGATCTCCAACCAACATGGGTTCCGTAATGGAAGGGACTGCCTAACGCAGCTCCTGCATCACTTTGATGACATTTTGAGAGCTTTGGGAGAGGGCTCCAACACCGATGTCATCTACCTTGATTTCAGTAAGGCCTTCGACAGGGTCGATCACAAGATCCTATTGAAAACACTATCCAACATTGGTGTCTCTGGAAAGTTACTGAAATGGATCAAGTGTTTCCTGACAGACAGATCTCAACATGTTGTAGTTGAAGGGGTAAAATCAAGCCCAGCCAAAGTCAGTAGTGGCGTTCCGCAAGGCACTGTGCTGGGCCCACTTCTTTTCATCATTTACATTAATGACATTAATGACATCATCAAGCACAGCAACATAAAAATCTTTGCAGATGATTCCAAGCTACAGAAGGTCATAAATGAGGCGAGTGACCGGACATGCCTTCAGTCAGATCTACTGGCTGTTATCCAATGGGCAGAAAAAAACAATATGCTGCTGAACGAGGATAAATTTGAGTTAATCCACTTTGGAAAAGAGGATGCCCTGAAACTCCCATACTCCCATCCTTCAGGTGAAACTCTCGCGGCGTCCAACAACATCAGAGACTTGGGAGTAATTGTGGACAACAACATAAGCTGGGCCACTCATATAAACACCAAAGTCGACATGGCCCGCAGAATGTGTTCCTGGATTCTCACAACTTTCCAGTCGAGAGATATCCACACCATTATCCTTCTCTTCTCCACTTTTGCCCGATCCCACCTTGAATACTGTTGTCCACTGTGGTCTCCCCACACAATACAAGGTATCATAAAGGTTGAAGCACCTCAAAGGGCAATCACAAAAAAGATAGATGGCATGACAGGCCTCGACTATTGGGGTCGACTAGAAAAGCTGAAACTTTATTCTCTCCAACGTCGTCGTGAGCGCTACATCATCTGCATGATGTGGAAAATATTCCATCAGCATTGCCCAAATGATGTTGGCATCACCTTTAAGGTACATCCAAGGCTTGGGCCCCGTGCCATCCGCCCAAAACAAAAATCGCACTCTCATCTCATAACAACAATACGGCACAATTATTTCACCTCAATTGGCGCCGCTCTCTTTAACATTACACCAAAACACATTAAAACAGAAACTGACCTTATAGGGTTCAAGAGGTCTTTGGACAGATTCCTTCAAGAAATCCCGGATAAACCCCCTACACCTGGATATGTCTCTGTAAACAATAACTCTCTACTTGAATGGGCCATAATGCCCAAATTCTGACTTGAAAGACTTCACCAGGTGGTGCTATTAAGTTAGACATGGCCTGGGCCAATAATGGCCGAAACCTAACAAAGTATCAAAGTATCAAAGTATATATGTAGTATGTATGTATATACATATATATATATATATATAACTTTAATTGTTCCACCTCTTTGTGTTGTTGTCTTTTTCTGTTTTCTCGTTTGGATTAACCTTATGTGTATATATATATATATATATATATATATATATATATATATATATATCTATACAATATGTTACATTACTCGGTAGTCAAGATAAAACTCTGAGTTTCAGATGCCGAAGTGGAAATCCACAACACCATCTCTTCGGTTATCTGGCTATTTGAAAACGTTATGAAAAAATACCGTTAAAATGAAGGGAAATTACTCTGTTATAACTCTGCTTTGCCTGCGTACTTATACATTGCTCGCATTTTTCGTCATAAAAATTATATAAAAATACAGAAAAATATAAAAATATATAAAATATATAAAATCTTCTTGGGACATAACACAGAAAGCATGTTCTATCCGTTTTCTTTAGGGGACCAAAAACGTAACAGAAATTTAGTCACATGTGGGCATGATCCGAAAAGCTCTGTCCTTGTATTTAGACATGTGGTAGGGTCTAAGCTGCTTTTCCAGATAAGCCATCTCTCCATGTCGCATAAACCGCACCTTCCGCTGCCGTTAGTATAGGGCTTACATCTGGCCAAAATCTTCCATTGTATGTTATAATCGACACCTTTATCTCTTAAAGACCAAATATGATTGGATAATTGTGTCGCTTTTCTTTTGTTCCAGTGCCTAAAGCTCAAAGTGTGGTTATTGAACCTGGCCTTGAAATTACCCTCTGTCAGGCCCACGTATTTCTTCGTCGAAACGGTGTCTTTAGTGGTTATAGAGTTTACGGTAACTTCATATATGATGGTCTTGGACATGCAAGCTCCATTTAGCGGGCACAATTCTACCGAGTAATGTAACATATTGTATAGATAAATTTCCTCTATTTACATAATATTGAGGTCTCTTTCTTTCTTTTGTTATCTTACCGTTTTATCAATATATATATATATATATAATATATATATATATATATATATATATATATATATATATATATATATATATATATGTATATACATATATATACATATATATGTATATACATATATATATATATATATATATATATATATATATGTATATATGTATATACATATATGTATATACATATATATACATATATATGTATATACATATATATATATATATAATATATATATATATATATGTATATACATATATATATATATATGTATATACATATATATATATATATATATATATATGTATATACATATATATATATATATTTATTATATATATATATATATATATATATATATATATATATATATATATATATATATATATATAAGTATTTACATATATATATATAAATATATATGTATATAAAAGGGGTAAAGATCCCCTTCGGTCATGAATGACCATGGGATAGCACCTAGAATGTTACCCTCCAAGACACAAGTCCACGCCACCAGTGTTATCCAAGGGAAAGACAAAGCTTGGCACCAGTGACGTCGCAACTCATTTCTACAGCTGAGTGAACTGGAGCAAGGTGAAATAAAATGCCTTGCTCAAGAACACAACACGCAGCCCGGTCCGGGATTCGAGCTCACAACCTCACGCTCGTAAGCTCGACGCTCTAACCACTGAGCCATGCGCTTTCATACATACATATATATATATATAAAATATGTACATACATTTTTATAATTTCAGCTCATTGCTGTGGCCATGTTGGAGCACCGCTGTTTTGCTACACTGATTACTGAGATCCTCCTCTAATATATGCCACTTGTGTAGAATGGAGTTTGATATAGCTACCCTTATTTGCACCTCTTGCCTTGAGGTACGTTCATTTGGGACTCTCGACAGGAAGACGTCCAGCTTTGATTGAAAAAACGCCTACATCTACTTTGTGCAGATTCCTCAGGTTCTTTGGGAGAATATTAAACAAGGTGTGGGCCGCCGAAACACAGGTTGTTGCAGTAACTGGTCCTGAAGCTCGATGGCATTGTTGGGATATTTGGCACTGTACAGTGTCGACCCGTTCTTTGCATTGATGTAGCTTCCAATGCCAAATTTGGCACAATTCCTTCCAGGATCTTCCAGATGTATATATTACTGCATACCTCTCCCGCCTTAGCTTCAGGGAGTAGAGTCTTAGCTGTTGCAGCCTTCCAATTAGCTGAGCTGTTGCAATGAGACGATCTTCTTTGTGAATCTTCTCTGGATTGCTTCAAGGTCCGCTGTTAATTTTACACTGTTGGGTGACCATAGCTGGAAGCAGTAATCCATGCAGCTGGAGAAGAATGTCCTCCAGAGGACCATCGTGGTTTCCTTCTCGCTCGTTCTGAATATTCTCAGGATCCATCGAGTCAGTTGTCTGCACTTTGTCACCATCCTGGTAATGTGCACTTGAAAAGCGGTATCATCACGCATGTCGATTCCCAGGTCCTTCATTGACTTAGGCTCTGGGATTGAAATTCCCTGTGGACCAGTGTACCCTGTAAGTTTCATATTCAGTTTTGGTTGCTGGTAGCGCAGGGCTTGGAATTTTCAGCATTTAACTGCATATTATTATCCTCAGCCCATCTGTAAATTGAGGTCATCTCCTGCTGCAGGTGCGCAACATTGCTGGGCTTCTGTATATTTCTACGAGACATTCGTATCGTCTGCGTACCTTGCAAGGGTAGCTATCCGGGCAGTTGAGGGCATACCTAAAAGGGCCACTATGAAAAGCAGCGGTGCCAAGACAGTGCCCTGTGGAACACCGCTCACTATTTGTGTTTTCGTTGAGGAGGCGCTATTGGCCACTACTTCCTGACTTCTATCTTTCAGAAAGTCATGTAACCACACAACAAGTTTTCCGCTACGCCGAGAAATCGCAGTTTGTGGCATATCATACCCTAATCAACAGCTTTGCGAAATCAAGGTATGTTACGTCCACATTTGAGTTGTTGAGTAACTACCTCAACACCAAGTCATAATGTTGTAAGAGCTGGGTCAGCAGCTCCTACCTGTTCGAAAGTCATGCTGGGTATCACTCAATAAATCATTTTCTTCAAGGTATGCAATTGGTTTCCCTCTGACGATCTGTTCCTTGACATTGCTGATGTGTGAAGTCAGAGAGATATGCCAATAGTTTTTGGCATCTGCTCTGCTTCCTTTGTTGACTGGGCATATTATTCCCTCCTTCAGCTTGCTTGGCAGTCTGCCATTTGCAAGAAAGCTCTGGAAGAAAATCTGGAGGGGTTTTGCCAGGGCATGGATACACGATTTGAGGAGGATTGCTGGTAAACCATCAGGACCATCCGTTGAGTTTGCGTCCACTTCATCTATGGTTAGTAAGTCTTCTTCGCTAATGTCGATGTATTCCATCGTAATTGCCTCGCTGGTTATAGGTGAGGCGGCAAAAAAAGTCCACCGGTTGATTCACTTGTCTGTGTTCCAACGGAGTGATAAAGACACTTTTGAATTGGTCATTCAGTACCTCACTGATCCTGGTTGGGCTTTCTGTGAGGGTGCCATACTTTAGGAAGAGGGATCCTATCTTGCGGTGCATTGATGCTGTCTCTGTGGCGTAATGAAAGAAGGCCTTTGGATTTGACTTAATGTTTTTACTAAACCAGGCTTCTTTGTCTGCTCTCTCCCTCTCATAAAATTGTTTCAAGCTTTTTCCAATCTACATCAGTGTTGTTTTTAGGCGGGACCTTTCACTACTTTTGGCATGTTGGTTGAGGCGATTTGAAACCTTCGTCCGTCGTCTCATGAGAATCTTCCTCTCCTTTGGAATCTTGTTCCTATTTGTTGTGGCCTTGTGCTCTGGAACATATTTCTGGCATATGGCTTGCATAACAGACATGAAATATTCTAGTTTCATGCCAACGTCTGGTGAGGAGAGACATTTCGGACAGTCCTGTCTGCGGATCTCTTTTTGGATCGGTTTCCAGTCTACTTTGTGGAAGTTCCGATTGGAGAGATTTCGGGTGCTTCCCTTGGGCTGTATGCCTCTGGCTACTTTCGGCCCAAATATAGAAAGCTCTATTATGTTGTGATCCGAGACTAATGTTGGCGTAACTTTCACATCATGAATGATGTCTATATTGTTTGTGAAGCAGAGATCCAAAATGTTATTTTCCCTAGTTGGTCTGAGTATAACTTGTTCCTTGACTAAGGCATTGGTGAGGTAGAGCAGGTGACTCCACCTGTGTTTGTTTGCATCGAGTCGTTCCTGAGAGCATGATCTTACTACTGTGTGTGTAGGAAGTCGATAAATATTTCCATTTCATATTGCCATAGTGAAATGATGTTTCACCACTTGTCATACGTCTGCAGATGCTTCGACATAAAGAGGCTCAATACAGGGCGCTCCCCATGTGTTTATTTCTGTAGGCATTCTTTGCCTAGCTTATAAATTATTATTGATTTTTATGTCTATACAAATAGTTGCGCTTCTTTCACATAAATTCTTTCCTTTGCGAGTGAGTCGAAACTTTTCAACAGTTTCTCCCAACACACGGCAAACGGTTTTCGGAGCCAGTTCCTCAGAATTGCCTCCATTGTTCCTAGAAATACAGACCTTTCGTAATTACCGCTTTATTAGGATCAGTTCTGCCACACGGAGCGCGGGATACTTTCTACACTCAAGTGCTTCCGTTACTATTATATAAAAGAAATGTATACACTGTGCTCACTAACGGAGCTAGAATGTGTGCCTCTCGGAGTGGCCCCTACGTTTGCCGCATCCAGACCCCTTTAAAAGTGCCACCCTGGCGGACCACATCTACCGCCCCACGCCAGCTATGCTAGTGACCCTGCTATATATGTTATGTTCCATTGCACCATTACTATTAGCAAACATTGGCATCGGATTGGCATGCAACAGAATTTCTTGTGTAGTCTTTCCTTGTCTCTACATTCTTGTCCGAATCTCATCTCAGGCCACTTATGCCTTTCGCTGTTTCATTATCGATAAATTACTAATTCCCTTCTTTGTGCCGATTCTCATCTCTCTGCCTCCTTTTCTTCCTCACTGCAAGGATTCTGTTTCTGTCAGAGCTCGTGAAACACAAGAACCAGCATGGTTTGAATGTCCAAGACTATCCGTGTATCATGACAGCCACCCGACGCTTCTATAACGAGAGGAGGACACACGGAATGGAGTATTGCCCGAGTTATACTGCGCTTGTTAATTATACAACGCTGTCTACAAAGAGGAAAGCTATCAAGCGTCTCATATGAATATCTAGTCCTATATTCAGTTTAAATATTCAAATTCCACCAAGAAAGATTTAGTTATGTGAAAGGCTTAGTGAAGAAGACGGAAGAGTTGATTTAATTCATGCGTTTTAGGGTACGAGTCATCGAGAAGGGATTCCATGCAACAATTTGCAAGTCAAAAATATTTGAAACTAAAACATGTCTCCCTTGAATTGAATCTCCTCTATTTGATTACAAAACAGAGAGATTACGACATTTAGCTGACCGCAACCATCCGTTACGAAAAAGGGGTTTTCATAAATATTTATTGGTAGAATCATAAGAGGTTTCAAGTGAATAAGAACTGTGAATAAAATTACGAAAGCCAACGAAAATATATAACGTTCAGTGCAGTTTATGTGTGAGAATCTGAGAAGATAGGGAGCTGAAGACAATGAATTTCTGAGAATTCGTCTTTGTTTTCTAGCAGAACGTTAATCTGGAAATAGTATAAATTGCAGGAATGAAAGTTGGTACGGAAAGTGAAACGGAAGATGCTGTGAGAAGTTCCATTCAACCGATTAAGTGTGTGTCAGGTAAAAAACAAAACCAAAACAAAAACAAAGAGAATAAGAGACTTAAAAATAAAAAATAGAAAACAGAAGAGAGCAAAACGAAAAAGAAAAAAGAAAAAAGGGAAGAATAAAAGCAGTACAGTTTCATAAAGAAAATATGCAGAAATTGTATAACCCTAGGCCGGAAACGAAGCCCAGATTTGAAAAACACGTAGACCAAAGTAACAAACAAACAAAAATAATAAAGCATGAATAAAATTTAAACCTGATGCTTGATGCACAACCAGGACACCACTTGGTCCAATCAGAACGTCAAGCTCCAGAGTTTAGCCTCCTGCTTAGGGAAAGCTATACTGTTTGCAAATGCAACGATATCATTAGATTTATCAATATAAGGATCTCCGTAACAACGAAGCCATTGTATGTGGGTGGGTGTATGCACACATTCCTTACCTGTTTATCAATATAAAGATTTCAGTAACAATGACGCCATTGTTGTATGTGTGTGTGTGTGTGTGTGTGTGTGTGTGTGTGTGTGTGTGTGTGTGTGTGTGTCTGTGTGTGTAAATCTTTTATGTGTTTCAGTTATTACAATTACGGACTGCGGCCTTGCAGGAGCACTGCTTTTAGACGAACATATAGACCCCATAACTTATTCCCGTAGGCCTAGTTCTTATTCTCTCTATCTGTTTAGCCGAACCGCTAAGTTACGGAGAAATAGAAACACCAACACCGGTTCTGAAGTGAAGGTAGGGGACAAACACACAGACAGAAATACAAATATATACATATATATATATATAATATATATATATATTATATATATATATAATGTGTTGTGTGTGTGTGTGTGTTGTGTGTGTGTGTGTGGTGTGTGTGTGTGTGTGTTGTGTGTGGTGTGTGTGTGTGTGTGCGTGGTGTGTGTGTATGGTGTGTGCGTGTGTGTGTGTGAATATATTCTTTTATTCTTTTACTTTTCTCAGTAACTTGACTACGGCCATGCTGAGGCACCGCACATAGGCGAACAAATCGACGCCAAGTCTTATTCTTGGAAGCATAGTTCTTATTCCAACAGATTCTTTGGCGAACCGCAACGTGACAGGCATGTAAGCACATCAGCTTCAGTTTCTATCGATGAGAGGTGGAGATAAACAGAGACAGATAGACAGGCACCCCCTCCCCAGATAATATATATATATATATATTTATATTTAACGTTTGTAAACATAATTATACTTAAAAGATATAGTTTTAATGATTTTTATAATGATCACCTAATTATCTGAATTATGATAAATTTTATTTAGTTATTTATCGTCTTAATAATAGTAGGAATTTTGATGATGTAAAGCCTAAATTAGTATTAAAATAAAAAATAAAAGAATAGTAATAAAAATTAAAATAAAATAAAATTTAATTCAATTAATGAAGATAATAAATTTAATACTATCACAATATTTATAGTTATAATAATGATAGTTATAATAATTATAATGATAATGATAATAATTATATAACAATATAATAAATAATGCTAATAATAATAATAAATAATAATAATAATAATAATTATATTAATAATAATATTGTAATAATAATATAATAATAATAATAATAATAATAATAATATAAAGATTTAAATAAAAATAAAATTTGGTTAATCATTCCTTTTGGCGCTGAGGTTTAAAAAATCTCATTAAAGAGATTGTAAATATGATTGAAGTATTTATTAGGGATAATAAAAATATTATAATATTTTTTCTAAAGATACTTTTGATGTTGGTTATTCAACTACTAATAATATTGGCAATATTATTTCTTCATGTAATATTTTTAAATTAAAAATTCTATAGATATAGATTAAATATTGATTCCATATTAATAATAAAGATTAATTTTGTACGTGTAGGGATAAGTCCATATGTAAATTTAACAATTATTGTAAATTAGATAATGTAGTCTATAGGTGAATGGTAACTATAATAGAGATAAGATTTGAATAATCGCTATTTAATATATTTATATAGGTCCACTTCGAAAAAATGATATCTAGAATTTCTCAATATATGTATTCTTTTAGGAATAAAAATCTTATAAATTCAACAAGTTCAGTAAATATATTGGGACCTTAAATCAAGATCTTTAAAATAAATAAATTGGGGATATTATTTGTTGGGCTAAATCATATACTATAGGAGTAATAATTGTTCTCGTTGTAATAACGAAATTAAGGAATATTATTTAACAACAATTATGCGTTGGTAATTTTGGACGAACGTAAAATTAAATGTAAATAATAATTAAAGTAACCTTACATAGATTTAGCTAATAAATAAATAATTATATTATTTTTAAATATTATTTAATAATATAAATCAATCCAACATAATAATATATATTGATTTAATTACTTATTATTTAGACTTTAAATTTATAGTAAATAGTCATTTATATCTAATGCTATAATAATTTCTATGTACCTATATATTACATTTAACTTATCTTTAGTATATATTAAACCTTATTCAATCTTATGTGGTTTATTTATTTATTGTAGATATTATTTAATAGTATTAGAATATTTTCACTATTCTATTATATGTTATATTAATATTTAAACAAAATGAAGAAAATTGAATTCTTTATTACAATTTTGATTTATATTGATTTAAATTGAACAATGATTTCGAGGGTTATCGGTTGGCGGGCGCCAGTACCTCTCCCATTATTATTATTTTTTCCATCTTTGTCGTTTTCATACACATTAATGTTTCTGTCCAGCCCGCAGCTACATTTATCTATGTACGACCTTCATGGTCAATTCGATGAAAATAAAATAGATATACCATACGCCATATACATATATAAATACATATGTTGAACATTTTTAATATTAATTTATAACATAGAGCATAATTATTATGGCTTAACTTCAGCTTTGACGAAAAGATAAAAATTATTTATTTTGGATATACAATTGATTTTCTTTGTATTAGGATGTATACAATGCTAAACATATTTCTAACTGTATATTACTGGTAATGGAAGAATTGGTGACGCGCATCCTCGATGATAGTGATGCTGTTGACATCGTTTTATTGGACTTGTCAAAGCTTTTGACTCGGTTAACCACCGCCTATTACTTGTCAAGCTTCAAGCATATAGTTTTCATCCGGATATGTACGATGGGTTGGTGCCTTCCTCTCAGATTGCTCCTTCCAAGTCCAAGTTAATGGTTCGCGATCCGACGTCTCCAGTGCGAGCAGTGGCGTGCCTCAAGGTTCAGTGCTTGGGCCTTATTGTTCTTAGTCTTCATAAATGACTTGCCCGACGACCTCACGCAACACACCCTTCTATTGCCGCCGATGTCAAACTGGTCGCTCCTCGCGGTGATATAGAGGATCTTCGTCGATGCTCCACCAAATTTAAGAGGTGGTCTAACGAATGGGACCTGTGTCTGAAACGTGCAAAGTGCTGTCATCTGCTGTTGGCTCTCCCTCCTGCAACTCAACTTGATTTCGAGCCGGGTCGTCTGCTGCTGGAGAGGACCGATCAGGTAAAGGACCTGGTATCTTGGTGGATTCCTCTTTTCGCCTTCGGCCCGTGCGGTCCATGCTGCAAACAAAGCACGTGGAATTCTGTTCTTGATTCGACGGTCATTCGGAAGGCTCACAGCAGCCATATCCCTACCACTCTATGTCACGCTGGTGAGACCCATATTGGAGTACGGGATTCAAGCCTCTTCTTCTTATCTCCTCAAAGACATACAGTATCTCGAAAGAGTCCACAAGCTGGCTAACCCGCATGGTTCATGTCTCAAAGTTTTTCCTATGAAGAATGGCTGAGGACGCTCGACCTTTATTCTCTAGAAAAACGCCGCCGCCGTGGTGATCTCATTCTCGCCCACAACATCATAAG
>NC_043005.1:290000-333847 GCF_006345805.1 Octopus sinensis | reverse complement strand
ACTGACTTCCCAAAAAACGAGTGTCGTTGAGTCGGTTCTATTGTTGCGTTGTTTGTTATCTCCTGGGTTTTATAAAGTTGATAATAGATGCAAGGAAAAAGAAGAAAGCAGTTCTGGAAGTGGTGCAATTAGTGTAGATATATATAGATTGTAATATGATTGGTTGTATAGATGAAGGATTAAGTTGTGGTATTGTTGGTAAGGTTAAGTAGTAGTGTCCTGTATTATGTTATGTGTTCATTATTGAGTTCGGATGATGATATTTATTAATGAACGTTTCGCCTCTTTATTCATTCTTTGCTGTAAGGGAGTTTGGTTTTTTTAAGGTTCCTAGCACATTTTTATGTGTTCACTGGCCTGTATCTGTCTGTATAGTGGATAACGGATTTGTTGTTTGTTCAAGAGTTGTTCTTCGTTCGGAGAGACATTCCTGTTTGCCCAATATATTGATTACTGCACCCATAAAAAGGTCTTTATTTTTTATATCCAACATTGCATTTTCTCTTTTTCTTTCCCTTATTCATACCGCGTGTAGTTTCTTTCTCTTTGAAACCTATTTCTATTGTGTTTTACTACACGTGAGATTAAAATGCCACAGATACCAAACTTTCAGTTAAAACTTTCAACGAAGATATCTAAAGGAACTAAAAAATATTAGTCGAATTGAGACTCATAATTAATAAGATTGATGACTTTAAACGATTTACACAAGAAGAGAAAGGGCAATCTCTGGAAACAATTCAATCAACATTTGACCGAATATGCACCACTCTACAATCGTTACCTCATAATTGTTGCATAAATGAAAATCCCCTACAGATCATACACACGATAGAACCTCCCTCTTACGCCAATGCAATCAATTAAAAAACCGTATTATCAATATCTGGAAGGAGAATTAAAGCCAGAAAATTTTCTTTATGGAATATTATTAAAAAAAACTACACGGCAGAAATTATGAACGGTGGTTAAATTCAACTCCAGTAATCTTACCTCATAAATTTTAAATTAAACTAATACCAAACGAACAGACCAACATAGACAATTAAGGGAGAGGAAACTAGCATTGGAAGAAAGGGAAACGGAAATCGAACTCCTTAAACTTAAGCGTTAAGAAATGAACATAAATTTAAAAGCATAGATGAGGAGATATATTCCATATTAAGGAAACATTGATATGGTCAACTGTTGGAGAGTTGTTTTAAAACTATGTGAAAAAAACAACTGTGAAAAACTGAAGAAATCAATTGCCAACAACGCTGGAAAGAGAAGCTAATTTTGTTTCCAATACTACGAAAACACCGTTAACATAGAAAACAATCAGATAACCCCTCCTGAAGAAAAAAAGATAAACCAAAACCCACGCAAAAAATGACCTTACATTTCTCTGGCTCAAACCACAGACAATCTAGGGGACACAACTCAACCAACCTCACCTCACATCTACCTACAAATAACTTACAAACAACAAACTGGAATCCGTCGTAGTAGAAAATCCGGACGTAATTTTCAAGGCTCCCAACAACAAATCAAAAAGATCCACCCAAGCCTCTCCGACTAACCCAACACATTCGAGAAACTACTACCTACCATCTACCCCCATCATCTCTCAGATAATGGACAAAATTGCTTCTGACATCTAGCCTCACATGGATACTTCAAGCATTCAACTAGACACAGCCTAACTAGACAACAGAACTTCTCCCTCCACAACCATTACAAAATTAAGAATAAATTTAACCCAAACAACATCAACCATAGAAAAATAACAACTCCCAATACAACCATAGACAAAATAACAACTCCCAATACACAACATAAACTTAGTCCACTACAGAGTCACCCCACCACAGACATACTACCACAGACACACTGTGCAACCATTTTCCCCTCACCAAACCAAACACAATACTAACCTTCCACATCAATCCACCTACTACAATCATTTTTTAGACCTAAATCACAGAAACAGAGATGTGAAATGGAACAAAATATACATGAACAACTGGAAATAATCAACATATCAAAGAAAATCATAAGTACTACGCAAACTAAAATTCTAGCAAGAGGTTTAAAATTTACTCCAACCCCCCCCCCCCCGCTGATCGAACCCGAATGAAATTAAGGTTAACACTATGGCTTTCTGCCGAAAATTACGCCTCACAGAAGCACTTCACAACTACACCAGCGAAGATGACTCAATAGTAAAAAACAAAAGTGAATACTGTCCTACAATAGGCAGAAATAAAGCACTTGATGCTTTTTATGAACACATTACCAGTTTTCCTTTTAATACCCTACAAAAACAACGAATCAAATCCAGACTTAATGTAAGTGAATGGAAAGACCTAATCGAGTTAAAAAATGATATAAACCTCACCATTACAGAAGCCAACAAAGGAAGTGCGGCAGTGGTGATGGACACAGAATACTACAAAAATGTTATACTCTCCAAATTGGAAAATAATATTTACTATGAGAAGATAGTACAATACAAACCACAGAAGACACTTAAAAGCTTATCCTCCTTACTTTAAATACATGGAAAGGGCCTCACTAAACATGAAATTAACTATTTATTCAATTTTAAATACAGATCTACTCTATTCTGCGGAGTACCTAAAATACACAAAAATCTACATATTTGTAAATCTTGCAAAAATTCTCCTAGCGTATGCATTAATGTACCTCCCACTACTGACTTCAGACCCATCATTGCTAGCCCTGCTTGTGAAACCCACCGTTTGAGCAACTTTCTCGAAAGCTTACTCAAACCGTTTCTAAAATATGTGAAAATCCTCATCAGGGAGGACTTAGACATGCTTAACCACCTTCCGAAGACAATAAATGAAGGAACCCTGTTATTATCATTCGATGTGGTGAATTTATACACTAATATCCCACACGATTATGGTATAGAAGCAATCACCTTCTGGCTAGAAAAATACCCGGAAGAGATCCCAGGATGCATCAACCACAGATTCATAATTGCAGCACTCAAATTCATCCTACTGAACAGCTAATTAATGTTCGATACAGTTTAGTATCGACAAAAATGTGGAATTGCAATGGGAACTCGAGCTGCCCCAGTGATTGCGAACCTTGTAATGGGTTACCTAGCACTTAAAATATACCAATCCTCACTACAAAAATATGGCACCTCATTTCATTGCTATTTAAAGGAAGACTGGAAGAGGTATTTGGACGATTGCTTTATACTTTGGAAAGACAGCATGGGCAAACTCCTTGACTTCAAAATAATGCACAACGATATCAATAGCAACATACAATCAGCATGGACCACAGCAATAAACAACTTCCTTTCTTGACATCCTAATTAAAATAGTTAATAACCATATCGAAACAGACATCTTCTATGAACCCACATATTCTAAACAATGCCTATTATTCAATCATGCCATCCCAAACACATAAAAATTAATATACTTATCATCTAGCGAAAATAATCTGTACTATAGTTTCGGACACCTATACTCGTGAACGAAGACTCCTTGAACTCAGATCAATACTAATCAAGAGACATTACCCAGCATCATTAATAACTGATGGGATTAAACGAGAAAAGGAAATAGACATACGAACATTAAGGGAAGTCAACCGAAATACCAAACAGACTTTAAAATACTCCCATACTTCTTCACACACAACCATAGAAACAATGAGGCCTTCAACATCATCATACAAAATCTATCCATTCTCACAGGAGATAAAACAATGAACAAAATTTTAGGCTCACACAAAATTATCAAGAGCAAAATGCAACCGAAATCATTAAAAATAATATTAACCAACACAAGACTATATCTATTAACAAAGGAACCAAAAGTGAAAAATACGGGCGGCCTAACTGTGACACATGCCCCCACCTTTTGGCGGGTA
Source organism: Octopus sinensis (assembly GCF_006345805.1). Taxonomy (NCBI): domain Eukaryota; kingdom Metazoa; phylum Mollusca; class Cephalopoda; order Octopoda; family Octopodidae; genus Octopus; species Octopus sinensis. The sequence goes on along the minus strand of NC_043005.1, from coordinate 329,947 downwards.
CTGATGGGAAAACAGGAATGTCACTCCGACAAAGAGTAGACCCGACACCGTTTGGAAATCGGTGCTCATTCAAAGACAGTGAACAGCTTTTGACAATACCGGTATGACATTGAATCTCTTTAACAAAATAATGACTTTTATACCTCTTAATTCTACCTCAGGTCATTTAATTGTATATATTTATCATTGCTGTTCATAAAAAGCCTATATTTTTTCATATGCAATGTGCATTTTCTCTTTTATTTTTAGTTTTTACATATTTATACAAAGTGTAGTTTCTTTTCTCTTTGAAACCTATTTCTACTATATATATATATACATATATATATATATATATATATATATATATATCATGATCATCACCATCATCGTTTAATGTCCGTTTTCCATGCTGGCATCGGTTGGACGGTTTGATTGGGGACTGGCAAGCCAGGTAGCTGCACCAGGCTCCAATCTGATCTGGCAAGGTTTCTACAGCTGGATGCCCTTCCTAACGCCAACCACTCCGAGAATGTAGAGGGTGCTTTTACATTCCTCCGGCACAGGAGCCAGTCAGGCAGCACAGGCTACGCTTGAATGGTGCTTATTACGTGCCACCAGCACGGGTGCCAGTCAGGTGGAGCTGACATCAGCCACAAGTACGATTTCCATTTTGATTTTGATTTTACTTGACTCATCTTTTCAAGCATGGCATGCTGTCCAACAATCACAGCATCTCTCCAAAGGTCTCGGTCTCTTGTCATTGCCTCTGTGCTGTGAGGCTCAAGGTTCGAAGGTCATGATTCCCCGCCTCCTCCTATGCCTTCCTTCCTTATATATATGTATGTATGTATATATATATATGTTTATATATATATATATATATGTGTGTGTGTGTGTGTGTGTGTGTGTGTGTGTGTGTGTGTAAATAATTGTAATGGCATTTTTATATAAGCTTAAAGCTCGTGGCGATCATCGTGCAATGACTAAGGAAAATAGTCCAATAAAGTGGCGTATAAGCCCTCGACAGAATAAAGAAGGCTTTCCAATCCGTGTCATCGCACGGTAAGCGTTAGGCTTATATAAGAATACCATCATTATTATTATTTAAAGGATTGTAAACTCGGCGGCGTTCCGATTACTACCAAAGTCACGATTGCTTTCGATTCTTTGGGGGTCGATAATGAAATGCAAATTATGTATTGGTAGTGGGTCTTAATTAACTATACCTTTCCTACTACAAATCCTCTTTACGATAGGCACAAGTCTTGAAATGTTGTGGGGAGGGAGATGTTCGATTTTATCGACTCCAGTGAGTGACTGGAACTTACTTTATCGACCACAAAAAGATGACCTCCGAATGTAAAGCCGGAGTAAATGCCACTAAGTATTTTGTCCGGTGTGCTACCCTAACGATCCTGCCAGCATGTAACCTTCTCCCAATTACAAATAAAACTGGAAATCTTGTTTCTATATTAGAAATCAATGTTTAGTTTTGTTGTCTTTGTCATACATACAGGATTCTCTTAAACATTGGAAGGAAGACACGTGGTTTGGATATCAACGTCTTAATCGTTGTAACCCCAAATCAATAAGATTGTGTGAAGAAATCCCTTCAAAGTAAGTCAGCAGATCCTTATTTAGAACAATTATATATTTAAACAATAATTTAAATATCTGGGACTCGCTAGGCATTACCGAGGTCCACAGATATTAAAACAGTTTTAATATTAATTTCCCTTTCAGTTCTTTTGTTTGTTTGTTTGTTTTTTTATCCATAAACAGATTTTCTAATGCAGGAAAAACCTAGACTTTTCTTGTAATTTTTTTTAGTATGTAAAGAAGCAGAAAAAGTGGGTTTATTAGAACTGGCAGCGGCAATCGCGTGGTTCTAGAGCATGTGTCACTTAACGTAGTTCTCTAAGTGGAATTTAATAGGCACGAACTGCTTGGAGACCCGTTCTGTATACACACATGGAATCAAGAAGACATCATAAAGAAGAATGGAGAATTATACATCTTCAAAATCTATTTATTCAAGTGTTATTCTCAGCAAATACCAATCCGACACGTGTTTCTGCTGGATAACTGTCCTAGTATCCCTTGATCTGGCATTTATGAGCATTCAGTTGATTCACTTGCGTTACACATTCATCGGAGGCAGACATTCCTATGCAGCTTTGTTCAGTTTGGCTGGATGAAGCGAACTGAGGATTCAAGTTTTTGGAAGTCCTTCTTAAAGTATATTCTAGGTGAGGGATCATAAGAATCTCAGGGTACATGCCAACAAAGATTGCTTTGAAATACGCTGTGGCTATAGTTCTAATATCACTTAAACATAGAATGACTTAATAAAATTTGAATAAGGTTAATATTATGAACCCAGCAGATATAAGTAAATAAGTGAGCATAAAACAAAAAGCTCTACAAAGATAATGAAATGTCCAGTCATCGTGCCAAACACCACAATAATAAGAATAATGGATAACGATGTTATTTTAAGTAAATCCCGTACTAAATGTAGTAATAGATTTATTTTAAAAACATACACCAGATATAAAAATGAAGTTGTTAACAAAAACAGTGACCCCTACCCACTAAAAGAAAAGCTAGATCTAGACACATATATTATATTATAATGCAGTCTTCGGAACTCAGATAGTCACAAATATACCTGCAAAATTTTTCGCTGCATTAAGTTTCCACCATCTAACAAATAGAGTCAGATTTTCAATCGGCACACGATTAGATTTGCTTTTAATACAAGTACGAACCTAGCCCAAATTATTGTAGCGTACAATTTTTAGAGTTAGAGAATTAACTAATAGGAACCTAGTAAGCACAAATAATAAAGCCAATATAAATATTAGTAATATAACTAGTAATAATAATAACTATACGGATAAGGTGGAACATAATATGAATGATTCTTGTGGGATAATGAACTATTTAGTTAGCAGTAGTAGCGAAAACACTAAAGAACTACAGAAGATAGTATAAAGGAGGCAGCTGAGCCCAAACTACACTCATCTGAATTAAATGAGCTGAGTAAGGAAATGCAATGATACATCTACTTCAATCTATAGCGAAACTGATAATAACCATACAGTGATACGTAACATTATAGATGGGGTACATGATATTTCTACCGGTAGCAAGCATAAGTTAGTACTAATAAGCATTATCGTAACTATAAGAACAAATTAGTATGTCCACTTGAAGGCAATGTCTCATAAAAATGCTTAGTTTTTAGATGTATAGTAACAACTGATGGCACTTCTGATTATTACATATGTTCTTGTTCTGCTTATTTTAAACAAAGTTTACGCAACCACCTTTCTTCGTTCAAAAATGGGGGGGAAATAAATTTTAAGTTTGAGTGAATTCATCTGGATTTTAAAGAATAGGGGTGATATATATGATATTAAGTGGACAAATATTAATAGCACTTCGCCGTCTACTGTTGGGAATTCGAAATGTGATCTCTGCTTGGAAGAAATATTCCATATTCTTACCTCTAATTTCAGGTTATTGAATCGCGGAAGCAAATTAACAGTCGTTTAGAAAAGTATTCAAGTATTTTCCAAATAAAGGTTTTAATTAGAAATCACAGAGTTAAAAGTGCAGTAAAGTTAACTTTAGTTACATTTTACATTAGTTAGATTTTGACAAATTTGCCCAAAACCTCAAAGTTTTAGATTTTTTCTTTTCCTTTTCTTTTCTTGTGAATTGGGACAAAATCATTAGAATTTCAATTTACTCGTCTCAGTTAATACAAACTTGTAATGTTCAAAAAATTATAAAACTGTATTGCTATGGGCTGGTCTCATTACTCAATTGAAACGATATTTCTCCTTTCTTTAGATTTCTTTTAAATATGTCCATTTACTTTATATGGTATGATATTCATCTGATCATTAGTGGTCAGTGAATGTGAATGAATGCTGATCTAATTAAGTTTTCTTTCTACTTCTAAATGAATAAAATAATTTGTTCCCTTAATATCTAAAACATATTCCTTCTCTCTAAAACAAATGAATTTATCTAAAATCTATCAACCCAACTCAATAGTTTTTTTCTAATGTAGACGACCATTGATTACCACTGATCGTTTTGTGCTTTTAAACTTTTTCTCGTAGACTTGGTGTGATGAAGCGATGATGGAACCAGTTCTGAAAGGAGAAACACTGGAAGGATTGATCAAAAAGAAACGTCTGTTTTACACAGATTTAGAAATTTTGGATGGTGTTATACACAGAAAAGAATATGATGTAAGTCACACACACACACACACACACATACACACACACACACACACACACACACACACACATACACGCACATACACTTAGATACAAAGATGCACATGCACACAAGCATACATGCACATAATATATCTACCCAGCTATGAAAAAATATGCATCGTTCTAAAAATAGCCTTTGAATTCTTATCGTTTGTGGATTCATGTTTCTATTCATCCTCAGCCTAAGTACTAATGACTCACAGATAGTTGACTCCCTTTCATTTATCTTTCGCCTGCCCTCCCCTTCACTCTACATTCGTCTCTATCTCCTTTCTCTCTTAACTATCTTTATCTATTTCTCCATTAATTTATTTATATATTTAATCAATTACAGTGTGGGAGGTGTTTATAAGCCATTTAAAAACACACAAAATCGTTGGATTCACTTCAATATTTAAATTTAATTTGTCAAAATATTTTCGTGCTGCATCACGGGATTTTGTCAGTGAATAGGACGCGGTCCAAAGCGACAAAAATATTTGACAAATTAAATTTAAATGTTGAAGTGAATCTAACGGTTTTTGTGTGTTTTTAAATGGCTCATAAACGCCTTCCACTCTGCAATTATTTTTATTTCAGCACACACTCTCAGATCAGGTCACTTGCTACGCAAGTACATCTCCGTAAATTTATATTTTATGTTTTCGTTTTTTATACATATTATATACCTTATATTTTATTCATTTCTGCTTCAACTGTGCAAATCATTCCCTTCTTACTCTCTCTCTCTCTCTCTCTCTTTCTTTCCTTTTTCTCTCTTCCTTATTTCCTCTTTACTTCTTTCTTTATTTCCTTCTGTTTTTCCTTTCTTTTCTTTTTTCTCTTTTTATTACTCTAGTTATTTTTTCTATCTCTCACCCATTTTCTGCTGTACCTTGTACACTTCCTTCTCATCCCATTGTATTCCAAAACGAGTATAAAATGCCTCGTCATCTTTCCAACTTTTCACATAGTTATCTCTAACTAAAAACAGTAAAACGGTCCCTGGTAATTTGTTGTGGCTGGTCATTTAAAAAGCATTTGGAACATTTACTTCTGGGTTTCAATCAACCATAATGGTCAAACGCGAAGAGGAACCCTAATATAAACTTGTGTTTATCCTTATTTCATCTACATTTGCCCTGTAGGTCATAACTAGTAATAGTACCCGGTATAGAAGTTACTTAATGACTATACAGGAAGTAAAGTGGATTATGGTAATCTACGTGGAGTGCCAAGCATAACAGTAGTAGTCGTTCCCAGTCAGATGGCTCTAGGTTCAGTCCTACAGTGTGGCGCCATGGCACCTTGGGCAAGTGTCTTCTATTATAGCCTCTGGCAACCAGAGTTTTCTGTGCGGAGATGAGAGATGGAAACTGAAAGAAGCTCGTCTTATATGCATGTGTGTGTGTGTGTCTTTGTGACTGTGTTTGTCCCCCGCAACTGCTTGAAAATCGATGTTGGTGTGTTTGTATCCCTGTAACTTAGCGGTTCAGTAAAACTGACTGATAGAATAAATGCCAGGCTTTAAAACCAGTTCTGGTGTCGATTCATTCGACTAAAAATTCTTCAATGTGGTGCCCCAGCATGGCCGCAGTCTAATGACTAAAACAAGTAAAAACATTAACATGTGTGTGTGTGTGAGTGTGTGTATGTAGATAATATTTCAAGATTTCTTGGCAATAGAGAAAGAGCTGGTTTCTAACCCAGATCAAAGACACCTTCATTGGAATTTCAACATCATCATCATCATCATCATCATCATCATTTAGCGTCCGCTTTCCATGCTAGCATGGGTTGGACGGTTCATCTGGGGTCTGGGAAGCCAGAAGCTGCATCAGGCGCAGTCTGATCTGGCAGTGTTTCTACGGCTGGATGCCCTTCGTAACGCCAACCACTCCGTGAGTGTAGTGGGTGCTTTTTACGTGCCACCTGCACAGGTCCCAGACGGGGCTGGCAAAGGGCAACGGACAGATGGTGGGTATTTACCCATCAACTGGGTATTTTTGTTTGTATGTACATGTGAAGATCTGTGTATTTTGTTTTATGTACGTATTCTCATGCATATATATGCTCATATATATTTAAATGATAAACTTCTTGAAAGTTTTACAGATTTTTACAGTTCCAGTGATGGATTGGATCTGTAGTCTTCGAATCAGCTTTCTGCTTTCTGGTTATGTATGCATATGTATATATATGCATGTATATATATTTCAGATGTGTGCTCCCATTGCATTATTTATGCTGGATTCAAACGACGATTTGACACCAATTGCAATACAACTGCAACAAGACAAAAGACAAGGAAATCCTGTAAGTGTTTCTAGAATAATTTTATTAGTTTTGTTTAACAATTGCTTTTGCGTATATTTTAGGTTGAGAGTCTTTCGGTTTTGTTTGAAATTCTCAGTCTCAACAACCTCAACAAGCCAGTTGATACCTAACTGTCAGAGCAGAGATTTTCCATATTTATCACTATTTCGGTAGATCTGTTGAAACAATGTAAGCTTGTGCTACCATCACCTCATTGAATGGATTAAAGCTTAAGTGTTTATTCACTAAATATTTGTTGCTCTCAGCAGTCTTAATCCTCACCTACATATTAGCTAATGCTATGAAACATCTTTAAACGTCAAACGACAGTGTCACTCTAATACTGTACATCAATATTCTCTGTATCACTTTTATTCTTTTACTGGTTTCAGCCAGAAGCTGGAACCATGCTGGAGCACCGCCATTCAATGTTTTGGGGTCTCCTTTTGGTACTATTTTTGGTGAAGAAGCGAGTTGGACGAAGCTGCTCTTCTTTGTGCCTCCTGTCACCATGTGGGCTCATCTGGGGGTTCAGATAGAAATTTGTTCAGGTGCTTTCTGAACGTTTTCCCATCTAACCCTTGTAGATCTCTAAGGTTCCTTGGGAAGGTGTTAAACAGCCTAAGCTGTTGCAATACTGAGTCCTTATCTGAGATGAAGAAAACGGTATCTTTGGTACTAAGCAATGCCGTCTATTTCGATGGTTGGTATAGTATTTAATAGATAAGGCGGCGAGCTGGCAGAAACGTTAGCACGCCGGGCGAAATGCTTAGCGGTATTTCGTCTGCCGTTACGTTCTGAGTTCAAATTCAGCCGAGGTTGACTTTGCCTTTCATCCTTTCGCGGTCGATAAATTAAGTACCAGTTACGCACTGAAGTCGATATAATCGACTTAATCCGTTTGTCTCTCCTTGTTTGTCCTCTCTGTCTTTAGCCCCTTGTGGGTAGTAAAGAAATAGGTATAGTATTTAATAGTTGGAAGCTAGACCTTCCAGGATCTTCCATATCACTGCATACCTTCCTCGCCTTCTCTCCAGTTTCCCTTCTTGTAGCCTTTCCCAGTAGCAGCTCATCTGTTTCACGAGTCAATGTTTGTGTAGTGGTGCTGGATTGCTTCAAGTTCGGTCACTAATATATTATGCTCTGCGGTGCCCACAGTCGGGGATGGGCAGTAATCCAGAAGACTGAGGATAAAATGTCCTCCATAGGAGTAGCTAGGTATCTTCATTTGTGGTTTTGAATGATCTAAGGACCCGTCCAGTTACTCGCCTGCACAGTTTTGCCATCCTGGTAATATACACATGGAATGTTGCATCACTACTCATGTGCATTCCCAGGTCACACCCCAATTCTAATTCTGGGATTGCTCTAGCCTCTATTCGTATGTATTTCTATAGTAGTCTGTTTGTGGGCCGATGGTGGAGTGCTTGAAACTTATCAGCATTGAACTGCATGTTATTTTCATCAACCCATTTTTATATTGCACACACGTCATTTTGTAGTTTTACTTTGTCATCAGGGTTCTTGGCTGCCTGAGATACTTTTGATACTTTCCTAACAATGATTCATTAACAGTTTCCTATTCTCTTCTCTTCATAAGCAGTTGTCCGAAAATGTCACCATGGTATTATGTACCGATGAGACATAATGTTGCAGCCAGGACACTGCATAAGGAGATCACTCGAAAGGATAATTCTGAGGTCAAATAAATAAGAACACACAGTGTGGTAGAAGCTATAGCCACTCATAATAAAAAGGAACGCTGGTGGGATATCCCAGTGAAATCCTCAATAAACATAATAGAACTGACATAGTGATTTGGGACAGAGAAGAGTAACCACACAGTTGAATCAAGATGTGAAACTCACTTTGCAGAAAGTGGTTGAGGAATGGCAACAAATAATAAACCTTCGAGATGATACAAGAAAGATAGAAGACAGGAATAATAATGTACAAATGTGTAAAGAAAGTACAGAAAGAAGGAAAAATTTTAATTCAAAACGGTGGTATGATTGCGGAGATCGCCATTTGAGGAAAGATTGCCCCTTAAAAGATAAAACCTATTTTAAGTGTGGTAAAATTGGACATATACAGACGAAATGTCGGTCAAAGAAAATGGTAAAACAGAAGAAAGTCTATTCAACACAAGCAAATTATACCAGACAAAACCGAAAATTTGTGTTGGTAGAAATAAATGGGTTTCAGACCAAAATGCAATTAGATACCGGTTCAGACGCATCGATAATAAATACGGCAACATGGAGTAAGATAGGCAGACCGTTGTATAAAAAAACTACTAGGATACTCTACGGTGTGTCAGCGGAACGAGTTCAATTCTTGAGCGAAATTTCACCAGAAATAAAACTTAAAAATAGGACGCGGAAATGTAAACTAATGGTATCTAAGAATACAATGAATCTGTTCGGGACAGATTTAATGGAAGGATGGATTCGAACTGTAGGATCTATCACTGAATACATTATGTAACAAGGTGAAGGCATCACAGTCTGTGTCAGAGAAAGCATCGGAAAAAATGAAATTAAAATTGAAAAAGATGTACCCTGATATTTTTTCGAAAGAGCTCGGTACGTGTAAAAAAATTAAAGTAATGTTTGAGTTGAAAGAAAATGCGGTGCCGATGTTCAAACCGAAAATGAATGAATCTTTTGCGGCGTTAAATCAAGTTGAGAAGGAATTAAAAAGATTGGAAGACATGGAAATGATTGAAAAAGTAGACTACTCTGAGTGGGCGGCTCCTACTCTATATGCTATGCTAGCAGATTGTGAGTTCGCGGTCCCATGCTTGGATGACATATTGATCAAAAGTGAATCAAGGGACCAACATATTGAACATATAGAAGAGGTTTCCAAACGAATGTGTGATTAGGGGTTCAAAGTCAGGGAGGATAAATGGGAATTTTCTTGATAAAAATAAAGTACTTATGACAGGTGATCGATGAAAACGGGCGAAAACCGGACCCTTCTAAGATCGACGCGATAAAAAAATGCCTGCCCCCACTAACAAAACAACACTACAAGCATTTTTAGGTTTGGTAAGTTATTACCAGTTGTGCATACCTAAAATGTATGAGCTAAGAGTTCCGTTGAATAAGTTGCTAAAGAAGGACTCGAAATGGAACTGGACAAACGAATGTCAGAAATCATTCGAGGAATTAAAAAGCGGTTAACATCAGAGTTATCATTAACTGATTTCGACCCAAATCTGAAAATAATTGTGGCATCGGATGCCAGTGAATATGGTGTAGGAGCTGTGATATTGCATAAATTTAACGATGGTAAAATCAAAGCTATTGCACATGCATCGAGAATTCTATTACCAGCAGAAAGAAACTACAGCCAGATTGAAAAAGAGGCGTTATCATTAATCTTCGCAGTAATAAATTTCCATAAATTCTTACATGGGAAGACGTTTACACTGCAAACGGATCACCGGCCGTTATTGTCTATTTTTGGTACGAAAAAGGATATCCCCGCGCACTCAGCAAACCGCTTACAGCGCTGGGGAACTACCCTGTTGAATTACGATTTCCATATGGAGTTTTTGCTATCAATGAAAATGGGACACGCAGACGTGTTGTCTAGGCTAATTCCAAAATATGAGGAACCTTTTGAAGATACGGTGATTGCATAGTTAAAACATAAATGGAACTGAAGAACATTTTGTACAAAGTAGTACGTAATTTGCCGGTAACGCTGGAAGAAATTAAATTACAATCGGGAAATGATAGGTTCATAAATAAGATTAAAAAATGTTTAGTGTGTGATGAGGTATTATTATATGCACAAAGAGTGGTAATACCTTAAGTACTGCAAAACAGAGTATCAAAAGACTTACATGTAGGACATCCGGGGATTGTCCGGATGAAGAGCCTTATTAGAAGTTACGTTTATTGGCCGAATGTGGACAAGCAAATTGAGAGACTGGTAAAACAGTGTAGGGGATGCGCTATGGCAGCAAAGGCGCCCCCAGTGCAGATTCAGCCGTGGCCAAAAACGGATTCGGAATGGTCTAGACAACATGTGGATTTCGCAGGACCAATAAATGGCTCTCATTATATCATTGTGGTGGATAGCTATTCCAAATGGCCTGAAGTGTGTAAATGTTCAAGGCCAAACACAAGTGTGACTATTGACTTCTTGGAAGAACTGTTCGCTCGTTATGGAGTGCCAGATACGATCGTGTCGGATAATGGTACACAATTCACGGCGAAGGAGTTCGAAAGATTCTGTAAGTCGGTTCAAATGAAGCATGTGTTAACTCCGCCATACCATCGAAGGTCAAATGGGTTAGCGGAAAGATTCGTCAACACATTCAAGAGAGCCTTAGGGATCTTTGAAGATACGAATATGACAAAGTTTTTGCAAGTGTATAGAAAAACACCGAATCCAAATGCAGAGTCGGGTAGGTCATCCGCAGATTTGATGTTTTCCAGAAAAATTCGTTCTATTTTTGACAAATGGTTGCCGAACAGAAACAGAAAATCGAAAATTCGGGAAGAAAAACGAAGTTTTTAACACAGGTGACAAAGTGTATTTTAAAATATATAGTAACGAAAAACAGGACTGGGAACAAGGAAATATAACTGGACGTCTGGGTAATGTGATGTACATGGTAAAAGGACAAAAATATGAACACAGAAGGCATTTAAACCGATTAAAAAAAGATATACCAAAAACCAAGAGAGGCGAGAAGAATAGATTTATGGTATGATTTGTTCCAGGTCCCAAAACCACAAGCAAAAGTGTTCGGGATCCCAGAACCACAAGCAAAAGCAGAACCGACACGTAGGTCGAACAGGAAGAGAAAACCTACAGAAATGATGGAAATTAACGCTAAGAGAACAAGATATGCCAGATTCTCACCGAGGAAATAAAATTGATAAATTCGGGTTTAAAAAACTCAAAGAGGGAGGTGTTGTGTGGACGCCCCCAGACGATGAAGTAGGCTAGCCCAATATGTAGATATAGAGGGAGAAGTCTAGACGTCGAGAGTTGAGTTGATTAGAGGTCATCCGAACGTGCGACATAATAGGTTTATACATGTAATTATTGGGTAACTGGGATATGTAATACACTGCCTACGTACCAGTCTTAAGAAATTAAGAAAGGAGAAAGCAGATTCGAAGTCTACAAATCCAGGGCATCACTGGAAGAGTTATTTAGATGATTGCTTTATACTTTGGAAAGATAGCATTGACAAACTCCTCGATTTCAAAATAATGCACAACGATATCAATAGCAACATACAATTCAGCATGGACCACAGCAATAAACAACTTCCTTTTCTTGACATCCTAATTAAAATAGTCAATAGCCATATCGAAACAGACATCTTATATAAACCCATCATCATACAAAATCTATCCATTCTCACAGGAGATAAAACAATCAACAAAACTTTAGGCTCACACAAAATTATCAAGAGCAAAATACAACCGAAATCATTAAAAATAATATTAACCAACGCAAGACTATATCTATTAACAAAGGAACCAAAAGTGAAAAACTGCGGACGATCTAACTGTGGCACATGCCCCCACCTTTTGGCGGGTACAGAGTTCCACTTTAAACAAGGTGAAATATTTAAGATAAAGTCAAAGTTTACCTGTGCTTCGGAAAACCTAATCTATGCCATTACACGCTTAGGGTGCGGTAAACAATATATTGGGCAAACAGGAATGTCACTAAGACAAAGAACAAATCCGACACACACAATACAGACAGATACAGGTTAGGGAACACATAGAAAGGTGTGCTAGGAATCTTAAACCTAATTTTCCCCTTCTATCAATGTTCACAGAATACCTCAGTACAACAAAGAATGAATAAAGAACTACTTATCTCCCTTACACATCTTTTTACTCAGGGACTAGTAGACCTGACACCGTGCAGTGATCGGTGTGTATTCAAAGGAATGATTAATAATTTTACGAAACCGGTATGCTTTTGAATCTCTTTAACAATTCACAATAATGACTTTCACTACTTTTATTCCTACCTCAGTTCATCTAATTGTATATATCTATCGTTACTTTTCATAAAAAGCCTTTACTTTTTTTGAGTTCCAATGTGCATTTCCGCTTATTTTTCTTCTTACTTCTCCCTATATCCTATGTATGTTACAATTCTTTGAGGAAATCAACTTCCCATGAGATTTGCATGTCTATGCAACCATGCTGGATATCTATGCGTATGCGTTGATCTGGTTGTCTATATGTCTGTGTGTTCCAGTTAATTTCATTTCGATGTTCAAATATTTACTTATGAAATATTGACATTTACCACTTTCTTTTAGGTCTTTCTTCCAACAGACGATGAAAGCGTTTGGACTCTTGCTAAAATGTGGTACAATATGGCTGATGCCAATTATCATCAATCTGTTGTGCACTTGGGTATTATTATTATTATTATTATTATTATTATTATTATTATTGTTGTTGTTGTTGTCGCCGTCGTTGTTGTTGTTGTTGTTGTTGTTGTTGTTGTTGTCGTTGTTGTTGTTGTTTGAGTTCAAATTCCGCCGGGGTCGACTTTGCCTTTCATCCTTTCGGGTTCGATTAAATAATTACAAGTTATGCACTAGGGTCGATGTAATCAACTTAGTCCCTTCTCCCAACTCTAAGGCCTTGGGCTTCCAGTAGAAAGGATTGTTATTATTATTATTTTATTGTCTTTGCACAGCTTCTAACGCTAGAGATGTACTACAGCGTCAGCTGTTCACTACTAGTGAACTAAGGTAACACCTCTTATTTTTCGAGCACCTTCCGGAGTATTGGAGCGGTTCCAAGCAGTGCTGTTTTCTGCAAGTCTCCACACTTATTGCAGCCCCTATTTGTTCCACGTACTTCTCGAGATTTTTACTCACTGTTCCCAGAGCTCCAACAATTATTGGTACTACTACCACCTTATTCAGCGATCACAACCGCTTAACTTCCCAAGCTAACCTGTCATATCTCTCGACTTTTCTCTCTTCCTTATCACATACTTTGTTGTCAGCTGGGCATGCTATATCTATCATCCAGCATCGTTTGCTTTTTTCTCAATTAAGACTATGTCCGGCTTCCTATTCTCTATCTCCTAGTCGAACTGAATCATAAAATCATATAGGATCTTTGCATTATAATTTTCGATGGTGCCTTTGGGTTTATGTTCGTACCACTTTTTTGCTCTGTCAAGTCCATACTTGTTGCAAAGTGTCCATGCGATTACTCCTGCTACAAGAATGTGGGATCATATCGTACGCCTTACGATAATCGATCCGTGACATTGCTAAGTTAGTTTTCCTCCTCTTGCAGTCTCTAAGTACAGTTTTGTCTTCCTCTGGCACTTACGCTTGCACCCCTTCTGCTCATGTGGCAGGACTCTATTTTTTGCCAGATGTCCGTACATTGACTCTGCGACTATTCCAACCAACAATTTCCACGTAAGTGGCAAACAGGATATCGGCCTGTAATTGTCTACCGTATTGTCTTTTCCGATGTTTTTCAAGCACAGTACTGTCCTACCCAATGTCCCACCCACTCTGGTTTTGCTTGGTCGGCATTTAACAAAGTGTTGAGTTGCGCAGCTATTCATGCACGACATTCACCAAATCTTTTGATCCAGTAGCCTTGAACTCCATCTGGTCCCGGGGCCTTCAAGTTGCTCATTTTTTTTTTTTGCTGATTTCTTCACTTCCTTAACTGAAATGACTATTTCTGCCTGTTTTGGACAGGCTACTGTTTGTTTCAGTTCTTGCAACCATTCAGCATCCTTCTTGTGCTCCTTGTCTTTGCTTCAGATGTCATTCCAAAACCTTTGACTTTCAATGTTATCTGGTATCAACTTTTCATCTGTACATCCTCCATTTATTTCTTTATAGAATCTACTCTGAATAAACTATTCTGGTGGTAACCCTTCACACTTTAGTCGTATCTTATCATCTTTGCTTTCTTTGCAACGAAGCGCTGTTTCAGTTCCTCCATTACCACTTTCAGGCCCTTTCTTTCAATATTATACTTCCTTTTCAGCGCCCTGTATTTTTGTTCGCTTTTAAGCTCCCCCTTCTCATTTCGGCCTAACTCAGAAATGTCCTTCGAGAGCATATCTAACCTCGCCTGTATTCTTCTTTTCCACCATAGATCTTTCTTTTTTCACTTCCATTATGTTTCTTTTTCTTGACATCGACACCACATTTTCTGCTACAACAATACTTGCTGCTTTGATCAAATTATTTGTTTCTATGATGTTGTTTGTTCTGATGTATTTCAGAATTTCATTGACATTTTTCGTTTCTTGGTTCAATTTCCATCGATCAGCTTTTTTAAGTTTGCAAATAATGTCGCTATCAATCTCCTGTAGCCTTGCCTTTATTCTGTCGAAGGCCCATCTGTAATGTCACCATTAGTTTTATTGTCTTCTCCCAAACCATCTATATGTCTCTCATCGAGCAAGCTATCACTGTTCTTTTACTGTGGTTTATTAGAGATTTCAACACTGTTTTCTGCTATGAGATTACTTTTATCTGTAGGAACTGTATTTTCATCGTTTCCTCTGCTGCTGTTTTCCAATAACTGTCTTTTGATAGCTTCGAGTTCTACTTTTGTGAACCAACGATTTTTTTCTCATTGCTCTAGCTTGATCACATAAGCTCTGTTCCGTGAGTTGATCATGCATATTCTGTCGGTATCCCCTATATGAACCCCTTTTTCGTCTACATGGTTGCTCAGGTAGTAATACTCCATGACAACAGCATTGATTTCAGTGTTCCGTCTATGTCATGTGTGCTGGTCCATTGCTGGGTAACGACAGGCTGGAGTCGGACCAGTATCTGTGAGCCTGCCCGGTGGAACACTGTCACAGTTTATGCTAATATTGTTTGAGCGCAATACTCCATTAGAATGATATAATTGGAGCTTCGTCTTCCACAGTGACATATTATACTTTAAAAAATTTGACATCACAGGAGAAATTTTGAAAATGTCCAGCGATTTCAGAATCCACGAATGCGGTATGCTGTCAAAGGCTTTTTTATAATCAATCCATGAAGAGCTGAGCTTTCTGCGCTTGTTATGGCAGTTCTCAAGGATCATGCAATTAATTAGGAGCTGATCTTTGCATCCGTATGAGCCTCGTCTGCATCCTTTTTGTTCAGTGGGGAAGAGGTTATTCTCTTCCATAAACGTATATGTTTTCTCTACTAGAATAGATGTCAAAATCTTATAGGTAGTAGATAAACATGTTATAGGCCGTTAGTTTTTTGGGTCTTTCGTTTTCTTATTTTTGCGGAGGAGGTAAATAATACCATTTGCCATCCAATGGAGTGTTTTTTCCGGGTCTTTCATAATACTATTATATAGTGCTAGTGCATGCATATGCAGCTGCGTGTGTGCGCACGTACACGCGAGTACTGTCCAAATCTCCGACTAATCACATATAGCTAGCTGGCATTCAATTGGTGTATCAAGTTTCGGACATTTTGATTGGGTTTTGGATAGAAAATTCACAAAAAAGTCACTTCTATTAATTTTTTAATGACTTTGCGGGGTGACTGGGAAATGTAAAGATGTGCACGACCACCCTTGGACGGTTTGAAATGATCATAGAAAGTGCGAACCCACTAACTGAAAAATTGTGGATCTCTATAAAGGACACACACACAGACATTTTGCCGTTTATATATAGAGAAATTACTAACATTTTGTGTGCGGACGAGAGTGATGAGAGCCAGAAATTTGGTACTCTATCAATACCAGGGGATTTCCACTTATGAGCCTTCGTTAGTATTCTCCTCAGGTTGGCGATTGAGATGTCTTCCCATACCTGTTCATTATTATTATTATTATTATTATTATTATTATTATTATTATTATTATTATGATTATTATTATGATTATTATTATTATTATCATCATCATCATCATCATCATCATCATCATCATCATCATCATCATCATCATTATCATTATTATCATTATTATTATTATTATTATTATGTTTTTCCTTCTTTCTTCAAATTTTCTTGTTTCTCGCCGAGTGTTTTCCATACACCTAGGGCAGAGAAGCTCATTGTATGCATTCCCAGATTACACGCGCAAATTCACAGATAAAATATGTATTTAAAAATTAATAAACATTACCTTTTTTAAACAGTACCTTTTTTATCATTCCTAGAGATCCTACAATCACTGGTACTGTAGTTGACTTGAGATTCTGCACTTATCACTTTCTACTGTGTTTAGTATTATTATTATTATTATTATTATTATTATTATTATTATTATTATTATTATTATAGACGTCGCCGCACATTATACAATATCATGTGGTTGTCGATTGAAGATGTTGTATCTATCGGGGTTTTGTACTGTTTGTCAAGTCACAACAAGGACCTCACACAGACAGTACGTTACACAATATGCGTGCAGTTCCAAGTAATGCCGACTTTTGCAATACATCTTGATTGTAGGGTATTTTTAAGGTTTTTAGATGTTTTTTTTTTTTTAGATTGGGTGGTATTGATTGCTTTTTCTGTGTATAATAGATCATGTTTTCCTCTAGCCTTCTTTCTGCAACCTTTCTGTTCTTCTGGTAGTAGGTTCTGGTTGTCACGGTGCTCGTAAATGCTTTCTGAAAGCATTCTTGTTAACGGATTCCACACTAGTGGTAAGCAAGTGATTGGTCTATAATTGCTAGCTGTACTACCCTTGCTTTTATCTTACATAAAGGGTTGTGTCCTCCCTCTAGCCATCTAATCTGGTATTATTCTTTCATTAAGGCAATCCTGGAATTGTTCCCTCATCCACCTTCATGTAAACTACTAAATTTCTTTAGCCATTATCCTTGAACAAACTCTAGTCCTGGCGCCATCCAATTCGGCATTTTTCCTAACACTTAATACACTAGGCGCAGGAGTGGCTGTGTGGTAAGTAGCTTGTTTACCAACCACATGGTTCCGAGTTCAGTCTCACTGCGTGGCACCTTGGGCAAGTGTCTTCTACTATAGCCTCGGGCCGACCAAAGCCTTGTGAGTGGATTTGGTACATGGAAACTGAAAGAAGCCCGTCGTATATATGTATATATATATGTATGTGTGTTTGTGTGTCTCTGTTTGTCCCCCTAGCATTGCTTGATAACCGATGCTGGTGTGTTTATTTCCCCGTTACTTAGCGGTTCGGCAAAAGAGACCTATAGAATAAATACTGGGCTTACAAAAGAATAAGTCCCAGGGTCGAGTTGCTCGATTAAAGACGGTGCTCCAGCATGGCCGCAGTCAAATGACTGAAACAAGTAAAAGAGTAAAAGAGAGTAGCTAATCATAGATTTGGCTGTTTCTCACTCACTGCTTCTTTCCTCACTTTCTTTAACCATACTGCATTTGGTCTATCCCAAATATTACTGCAAAACTTTCTAGCTTCTTCCGCATTAGGTTTCTCATCTTTATTTGGTTATAAAATCTCCTCTGGTCTGTCTCAAATAATCTATTCTGTTGATAAAGATCTATTCTTTTCTTATAACTGGAGATGCTGCCTGCTACTGCTATGATACGCTGTTTCAAACCTTCTATTATTGTCCCAAATACTTTCTTGCCTAGGTATCTTTTCTCAAGGGAAGATCTGTATCTTGTGCTTCCTAACTTGTTCAGTTTCCAGGCTTCTATTCTACCCAGGTCTTGTTTTAAAGTCTCCACTTTGTTTTGTAGTCTCCTTTTCCACATTTACTCTTTTCTAATCTTACCCAGTGGAATATCTAATCTTGTGGCAACTACTACTACCCCTCCTGCACAGATCAATAAGTTAGTGTCTCCTATATTTTTAGCATCTATCCTGCTGCTGATAACAGAATCTACTTTCCAAGTCACTCCTTGTAGCTTCCTTCTGTTGATGTCTTTTAATGCTGGAAATCTTTTTCTTATTTCTTTACTCATTTATTTCCTGAAACTCATCTAAAATATTCTCATCTTCCCCACTTAAATCACTCAAATCACTCAAAGCCAGTTGTCCCTTCCTTATTGTTATTATTTTTTTCCTTTGGGTTCTTCTTTTGTTTGAGTTGTATCTCTTATGTCGTTGTTTGTCTTTCCCACTGTCTGGTCTTTCTTTTCCAGTTCTCAAGTGATCTCTTCTCCCCTCCATTCTCTCATCCACTTCATTAGCTTGATCTACTGATCTCAGCTCAGTTACTTGAAACATACCCTTCTCTACCCAAAGTATCAACACCCATTTTCTATGGCCCCTTCTTTTAGGTTCACTTTCTAAGTAGCACTGCATCACTATCCTGTTTCCTTCGCTGGTCCACTTCCTCCTCCTTGGAAGTCGTAGAGATGCATTGTACTGTCGGTGACAGTAATTTCTGCTTGATGAATACTTTATAAGGAACATCTCCAAATCTTCTGGGAAAATATTATGGAAAATTAACCATAAAATAACAAAATATCTATATATTATTGCTAATAAAATTTGCAATACATACATACAAACATGTATAGATAGATAGATAGATAGATAGATAGACAGACGGAGAGATACACAGACATGCAGACTGGTAGACAGACAGATAGACAGACAGACAGACAGACAGACAGACAGACAGATAGATAGATAGATAGATAGATAGATAGATGGATAGATAGATAAGTTTCTTTATTGGCCACACAGGGCTGCACACAGATGGGACAAGTTACAAGGTAGAGCTTTTCTTTTGGGGGATGAAACAAAATAAAGGGTGGCGTAGGTTTTCGATCAAGAGGGATCGTAAAAGAGAAGAAAAACAAAAAAAAATGAAAAAGAAAAAAAAGAAAAAAGAAAAAAAGAAAAGGAAAAGAACAAAAGAAAAGAGATATGAAAAAAGAAGAAAAATAGATAGATAGATAGATAGATAGATAGATAGTTGTGAACTCGAGTCAGGTTTCCTATAAAACAACCTAGATATTAATAAATTAAACTTATAGAAGACTAGGACTAAAAACCCATGAAAGCATTGCTCCATTGTGGTCACCCCTGTAACACTGAAGCCAGTAAAACAGCAAAAAACTATAAAAATGTATTCGTTTTAAATCGCTTATCGCATATATGATGTAAAATACAAGATGAAAATAATATTCTTTTTCAGGTTTAACCCATATGCTGATGCAAATTGTCAGTGCTCACATGCATAGGAATATATTTCCGACGCATCCAATCTACAAAATTTTGGCCCCTCACACTTATTTACTTATGTTTATCAACGAGTAAGTGCTTTTTATTTCTTGTTATTTTAATGAATAAGTACAGCATCTTCTAACAGATATTTTTGAATTTTATTATCGGAGACGTACTTGCGTAGCAGATGTTTTGATCTGATATGATGCGCTGAAACCAAAGCAATTGCAGCCTGGAAGGCCATTCAGAAACATACAAAAAAACCCCAGTTGTTTGTAATATCATTCCTATCACTCCTGCCACTGCCACCACCATGACTACAACGACCACTTCTACTACTGCTCTCTCTCTCTCACACACAGCCTTTTTTCACTCTCCATCAGTGTTGTTTTTAGGCGGGACCTTTCACCACTTTTGGAATGTTGGTTGAGGTTATTTGCATCCTTCGTCCGTCGTCTCATGAGGATCTTCCTCTTCCTTGGAATCTTGTTCCTTTTTGTGTTGGCCTTATGCTGTGGGACATATTTCTGGTTCCGATTGGAGAGATTCTGGGTGCTTCCTTAAGACTGTATTTCTCTAGCTACTTTTGGTCCATACATAGACATTTCTATTATGTTGTGATCCGAAACTAGTGTCGGCGTCATTTTCACACCATGAACGATGTCCATATTATTTGTGAAGCAGAGATCCAAAATGTTATTCGCCCTAGTTGGTCTAAGTACAACTTGCTCCGTGAATAGGTCATTAGTGAGGTTGAGCAGGGACTCCACCTGTGCTTGCTTGCAATGAGTCATTCTTGAAAGCATGAGTCCTTCGGGCCATTTGACGTTGGGGATGTTGAAATCACTCATAAGAAATACGCTCACGTGGTGTTCCAGTTTCATGAGGATTTCTTTAATTCTTGTTAGGCAATCGTCAAACTTGCCTATGTGGTTTGGATCATCTGGTGGGCGATATGTATTGCATATGACTATATTGTGTTGTCTTATGTTGTCTTATGAGAGAATGAAGGATGTGGAGAGACGGAGTGAGAAGAGAAGTATATGAGGGAGAGGGTGAGGTGAGAGGGAAAGAGGTAGATGGAGAGGGAGACAAAAGAAGGGAGAGAGAAGTGAGAAAAGGAGGAAGATATGAAATGGAAGGAGAGGAGAGGAAAAGTGAGAGTCATGAAACAGAGAGAGAGAGAGGTAGATGTAGAAAGAGACAAAGGGAGGGAGAGACAGAATGAGGGAAAGAGCTGAGAAAAGGAGAAGGATATGGAAAAGAGAGGGAAAGAGATAGGTGTAAAGAGAGACAAAGGAAGGGAGAGGGAAGCGGAAAATGAAAGAAGATATGAAAAAGGAGAGGGGAGATAGGAAGAGGAAGGTCTGAAAGAGAGAGTGAAGGAGCTGGTAACGAAGATATGAAGGAAGGAGCACAACAACAGGTATAGATCGAGAGGGCCGCTGTAAAAAAGATGAAGTGAAAAAACGACAGTGAAAAGAAAAAGGGTTCGTCACGAATTCGCTGCCGTAAATTTTATAAAACACAATTTCCAGAACTAGATACAGAACGCTCAACCGCAATTCAGCATGTATAAAGTTCTACAAATTATATGTATGTGTATCTTTCAAATGCCTTCACTTTGGCGCGCTGAGATCGGGAATTACTCGGCAGTTAATAAACTACAGCAGTCAATTTACCGGTTAGAGAACATTTTTTAAATTTAAAATTAACGACAGATGCTGATGATCTTGCAGATGTTTGCGTGTCCATATACGTAAATATTAACAAGTGAAACTAATTAGTACATAGGTAATCGTTTTTTATTTTATATATATATAATAAAAATATTCCTCTCTACATTGTTATTATGTGAATTAATACATTTTTCTCCTGAATCTATGTTTTTGCAGTTTGGCATTCGAGAAACTTATGAATCCTGGTGCTTGGGTCGACCAAACAATGACCATTGGATCGGACGGATTAATAGCACTGGTTTGTAAAGGGTAAGGTAGATGCTGAACGCACGCACACACACACACACACACACACACATACACACACACACACACACATACACATATAAATACTCGTCCATCTACCCCAATAAATATTTATTTAAACGCATGTGTATCTACATAAATGTAAGCATATTTATTCATTTATATATGTGTACACCCATGTTTATATATCTATATGTGTGTATGTGTGTGTACATCCACACCTATATCATATATATATACATGTATATATCTATATGTGTATACACACACAGACGCATACACACATACATACGTATGTATACGTATATACATATATATATATATATATACACACACATAAATATACATGTGTATATATGTATACATACATTGACTTACATATGTATGTGTGTATGTGTGTGTAACATATATATGCGCATGTTTGCATATACAAATATATTTGATATTATTAGTATTGGCTGTGTGGTAAGTAGCTTGCTTACCAATCACATGGTTCCGGGTTCAGTCCCACCGCGTGGCACCTTGGGCAAGTGCCTTCTACTATAGTCTCGGGCAGACCAAAGCCTTGTGAGTGGATTTGGTAGACGGAAACTGAAAGAAACCCGTCGTATATATGTGTATAGATACATATATATGTATGTGTGTGTGCATATGTTTGTATCTGTGTTTGTCCCCCCAAACATCGCTTGACAACCGATGTTGGTATGTTTATGTCCCCGTAACTTAGTGGTTTGGCTAAGAGACCAATAGAATAAGTACTAGGCTTCGAAAGAATAAGTCCTGTGATCGATTTGCTTGACTAAAAGGCGGTGCTCGAGCATGGCCGCAGTCAAATGACTGAAACGAGTAAAAGAGTAAAAGAGTATATATATATATATATATATTGTTACGAAACTAGTGGGGAGCATCCGAAAACTGTTACGGAAATCCTCACACAGGCCCGATTCGATCAGTGAATAAGCTACGGAAACCAGTCGGAGAGAGGAGAGAGAGGAGAGGAGAGACACTGCAACAACAACAACCGCAGCAGCACAGAGACACAGAGACACAACCCGAAAGAGACACCAAAAGAGGCAAGGCAACAACTGGCAACACTGACTTACATTCAACAACTAGTTTATATGACAATCAATGGTTACAACATCAAAGCATTTAAGGCAAACAACAAATCAATACATCATACGGGTATACCACAGATCAAAAGCATTTAACAACATGCATGTAACAATATATCAGTCCGGAGACACAACAAGTCATATACAGTATTTCAAATGTATACGTCCGAAGACACAGTTCTTTTAAAGTCTTTTTTCTAAACATCACAGATAACGTCACATCAACACAATTCTGAACATAAATACCACAACTCGATAATCGACATATCGACAAGTCCTTGACTGTTCTTTTCACTGTTCAATACACCGTGACACGTATCAATGCACAATCACATACCTCAATTCCTAACTGAATCGCCAGTGTCCCATTCTGCACTCATCTCTCCGTACCGCTAATTCCTCTGTACATATTCCCTTCCGTGCCGCCAAGCGTTCTCGCATCCCAGCTTGCTCCTAGAATTCCACCTCCTTGCCGACTTCCAGAATCCGACTGTGTTCTTCGACGACCGATCACCGACTGCCAAGACCTCACTTCGTCTCTGTCCTTCCCACTACCTCATCTCTACCACTTATACCCTCTCTATTTGCCCTCTGCTCTCACTGCCTATCTCTATCGCCTGCTGCCTATTACCCTCTCATGACAGCACTACCATACTCTCTGCCTGTCTCTATCACCTGCTGCCTATTACCCTCTCTATCTGCTCTCAGATTCCCTTACTGCCTATCTCTATCCTCAATCTGTCCCTTACTGCTTATAGCCTTTCTATTTGCCCTCTGCTCTTACTCTATCTTTAAGGGGTGTCTAGAACGACCTCCAATCGACTGCACAAGGCCAGAAAGGTCTCATTAATCTCCCAGTAAACAAAGGACCTGTCACTTTTTACCAGACATGCTGGAACCATAATTCCAAATGTGGGTCACCGAGACTGCACTAGCTAAACTCATAACACTATATATAATTTCACAAAAAAATTTTTTTCTGTAAACTGTTTGTAACATGTTCTTATTATTATCAAAGAATGCATATATATATTGTAATATTTTTGTGACAACCAGTACTTAACACAACAAAGCTTTACAGTTTACTTTTGATAATCTTTTTCTAAAAACGTGAAACCGGTCAAGTGAATAGACATCTTTTAAAATTGCATTTTTCAAACCTCCTTTCATATATATATATATATATATATATATATATATATATATATATATATATCCAATAAGCAACAAGAATATCTTCGGTAATCTGGTACGATCTTAATAAATATTAGATTTATATTCTTTTTAATCCACTTATTGAAATAATCATCCCTACTAGCCAAGTATAATCTTATAGCCAAGTATAATCTTATAGATTAAAGCGGATGCATATTTGTATATGTTTATATAAGTATAAAGGAATCTCTGTATTTTCTGTAACTATTTAGTTTATGGATGGCCATTGTGATCATATAGCATTGACCTAGTTTTCTTGATACGAAATCGCATTGCCAAATAGCAATAAACAGCCTCTAAGACAATATAACCCCTTCCACTTTAATTTTCTTTAGGAATAACTTCTGACATTTATTCACCCCTACCTACTTCTATAAATAGAAAATCTCTTTTGTCTCCATCGAACAGAACATCCCTCCCACTTTCTAGCAGAAGATAAATTCTAAGACCTTAATGTTCTTAACATTCAAATCAATATATATATATATATATATATTGGCCTGCTCGCTTAGCCAGCGAGGTGGCGTCATTTGAAGGCTTAAACAATGCGAGCGCATTGTGATCAGCAGATATAATAGCAACATCTGATAGCCTGGTCGGTCACGGTGATCACGGTGATATATACATATATATATATATATATATATATATATATATATATATATATATATATATATATATTATATATATATATATATATATTGAAGAATAATGTTGTTGTCAGTGATTTGAAGTTTTAGCCTGCTTAGCCTTCCGCGGACTCAGATATTCTGGGTCATATATAGTGTCCAGTAAGTTTGAGGGTTTTTTTCTGCTGTAGATGGAGGCTCTTTGGATGATAATCAGGTTGTAGGACGAGGTTTGATACAATAATATACAGTAGATTTTTATTATAAACGTTGGAGTTGTGTTATTGTTTAGAGTTCAGTGGCATTGTGTACAACATTGCAATCAGGTGTGTCTGTTTTAGGTGTGTCAGCTTCTGAGCTTGTTTTTTAGGTTCACAAGAAAATGAAGGTAGGTGAGAAGTTATAAGTTATTCTGCAGCTAATAAAGTAGGTTGAGTTATTGTTGTGTTGCTATCTGTACTTAACTTGTTTTGTTTTAAGAAGTTAGAAGTTTATTGTGCAGCGTTCTGTCCACATGTAAATTTTGTGATTCGGTGTGTGTTTATTTAAGCATATCAGCTTTAGGTCATGAATTTTAAGCTTAGAATTTGATTATCTAGAGTTCAGAAAAGACAGTAGGCGGAAGGTTAGTTGGTCAGCAAATTCCTTTATTTGTTCATATTATTTGAGCTCTATTTAAAAGATTTATAAAAATGTTCTTACCTTGTTCTTATGTATGTAGATGGACAGCTTGGTTGGTCAGCAGACTTCTAGCCCGGAGTTAATTTTTCTTGATGTTATTTGATTACGACTAAGAGAGATTTACCTTTGTCTTTCTAGCGTTCAGAAAAGACGTAGGTGGAAGGTTAGCTTTGGTCAGCAAATTCCTTATTTGTTCATATTTTTGAGCTCTATTTAAAAGATTTATAAAAATGTTCTACTTGTCTTATGTAGGTAGATGGACAGCTTGGTTGGTCAGCCTTTAGCCGGAAGTTAATTTTTCCTTGATGTTATTGATTACGACTAAGAAGATTTTACCTTGTCTTTTGGAGAGGTAAAAGTTGTGGACTATGTTTTTAAAATGATTTCTTTTATTCGATTTCAAACCTCCAGACCTGAAGTGATACACTTATCATCCAATAGAGCTCCATCTATATCCGAAAAGATAAATTTATAGAGACTATATAAAGCCAAGATAAAATCAAATAAAAGCGGCGAGCTGGCGAAAGTAGCACGCCGGACGAAATGCTAGTGGTATTATGTCTGCTATTACGTTCTGAGTTCAAATTCCGCCGAGGTCGACTTTGCCTTTCATCCTTTCGGGGTCGATAAATTAAGTACCAGTTGAGCACTGGACTCGAAACTCATTTGTCTGTCCTTGTTTGTCTCCTCTGTGTTTAGGCCATTGTGGGCAATAAAGAAATAAAAATGTAAATAATGTAATAGGAAGTAGATTGACAAGTTTATTTTTTTGAACCTGTGCAAAACAAACGAGATGTCGAAATATCATTCACTTCATAACAATGACACTCTTCTTTTTTTGCTTCTGTATCTTCTGGAGGAGTTACCTCAACCCTATATTATTATTATCATTATTATTATTATTACTTTTTTTTTCTTCTTTCAAATTTGCTTCCATTTCTTGCCGAGTGTCTTCCCGACTCCTAGGGCAAAGAAACTCATAGTATACATTGGTAAGCCATTAAACCAAACTCAGTAGTTCGTAGCTTTAACTTATAACTGGGACAGCTAAAGTGTTGATACCTATTATCTTGTTTTTAGCATTGAGCTCTGTTTTTAGTATTGATCTAACTCGTCTATAATATTCTTTTTTTTTTTCTCTTTCATTTGTGTTTGTTGTGTCTTACCTAGTTCATGGATTCCTAAGTATTTGTAAGTTTGGCTTTGATCTAATTCTTTTATTTCATTGGTTTTATCTAGTGTGATGTTGTTACTCTTAACTAGTTTTCCTCTTTTCATGGTTTCTTTGGCGCATTTTTCTAATCCAAATTTCATATCTATTTCTTTGGTAAATCCATGAACTGTCTTTAATAGTGTTTCCAGCTGTTTGTCAGCTGTTTGTCAGCTATTATTATTATTATCATTATTATTATTATTATTATCATTATTATCATTATTATTATCATCATTATTATTATTATTGTCATTATTCTTTGACTTCTGTCAAGATTACATATTTTAGTAATTGACCAGGTAACAATATTGAAACTGTAAGGCACGACTGGTTTGGCTAAAGCATTGATCGCTTCGATCCTGTTTCTCACATTCAGCTCTGTCTTGAGTATTGCTCTTACTCTGCAATAACATTCCATCATCATCATCATCATCATCATCATCATCATCATCATCACAATTATTATTATTATTTATTCATTTTTTTTTTTTTGATATTTTTTATCATACTTAATGCGCCTACTATGATAGGAATTGTTTCTGTTTTTAGATTCCACATTCGGGTTACCTCTATTTCCAGGTCTTTGTATTTTGAAAGTTTCTCCATTTCTTTTAGAGACACGTCGTCATCTGCTGGTATTGATACATCAATTAGAAAGCATTTTTTTCTTCATGATCTGTAACAACTATATCTGGCCTATTGGCCTTAATTTCTCTATCTGTGTGTATTGGCATATCCCAGAGTATGGTTGCTTTCTCGTTTTCTGTGACCTTTTCTGGAGTGTGCCTATACCATCTTTTTTCTGTTGTTATTCCATAATGTTGGCATAGCTTCCAGTGTATGTAGGTCCCAACTCTGTCGTGTCTGTGAATATATTCCTTCTTAGCCAGGACTGGGCAGCCAGAGATAATATGATTTATTGTTTCTTGTCCATCTCCACACATTCTGCAGTTACTTGTTATGTTCTTTTCATTACATGTTTTTGGTAATTTCTGGTGGGGAGGCTTTGGTCTTGTGCTGCAATTAAAAATCCCTCTGTCTCTGCTTTGAGTCCTGAGCTTCTCAACCATGCTGGGATATTTCTTTGTCTATTCTTTTGCATTTAGTTTAGTCCAGTACTTTCCATGAAGGGGCTTTTCTTGCCATCGTTTTATCATGGTCCGTTGTTGTGCTAGTTTTAGTTTCGATTTCATTTGGTTTATAGCTTTGTTGTGTCTTCTTCTTCTTCTTCTTATTATTATTATTATTTATTATTATTATTATTATTATTATTATTATTATTATTATTATTATTATTATCATCATATTATTATTATTATTATTATTATTATTATTATTTATTATTTTTCTTCTTATTATGCAGCGAGCTGGCAGAATCGTTAGCATGCCGGGTGATATGCTTAGCAGAATTTCGTCCGTCTTTACATTCTGAGTTGAAATTCCACCGAAGTCAATTTAGCTTTTCACCTTTCAGGGTCGATAAATTAAGTACCATTGAAACACCGGGGTCGATGTAATCGCTTAGACCCCTCTCCCAAAATTCCAGACATTCTGCGTTCAGTAGAAAAGATTATTATTATTATTATTGTTTGATTCAGTTCGGTTTATACCTGGTAGGTATCCACTACTTTTCAACAGACTTTCAAGTGCTTGGAAGAATAATTTTCAGGAATATCAAAAATATTTTTATAACATACTGTTATAATATTTACATATACACATGCATATATACTTTTTTCAGACTACAAGAATGGGACTTTTTATCGAGATGGAATTCCTGCTAATGATTTTGCAAATCGAAAAGTAAGTAATTCTTTTGTTGCTTATTATTTGGTTTAACCCCAGGTAAATCTTCATTGAGGCGACAGATTCACGATCATTCTTCGAAGTATTCTCTCTCTAATTATTCATTCTACTTAGAATAATCTAAGACTACATTGTATAACGTACGTGAAACATTTCTTACATTTTTCACTTTGTACGTTTCCTGCATTTTTCGCTATGCACGTTTCTTACATCTCTCTGGCAGATCATACACATCTGAGGTGTTGTTTAACGTCAGGTTAACCCCTGCCATGCACATATCTAATCAAGAGAATTCCGATGATTACTATTTTCTCTGGGTATAATTTATGCTGTTCATTGTTGCTCCCGCTTCAAAATGGTCGGAGTGAATCAAAGAACTGTACTCTTCAAATGATCCTAGTATTTTTAAATTGGACTTGTTGTTGCCAGTAAAACACGTCTTTGGAGAAGCGTGCGCTGACTTCACTTGCAGACTATTGAACTTTCCTTTCTATTATCCTTTGCAGCGAGACAGATTAAATTACAAACTTCTTATATAGAAATATCTATACACACACATATATATATATATATGTGTGTGTGTGTAAAAAATACAATGCACGTGTATGTGTGTTTAGCCCTAGAAGGCTCTGAAACAGTGCATCTTCGAGAAAAATTAATTTCATTTTCAAAATCTGCATCCCAAAGACAATGCTGTCCGTTAATAATAATTAAAAAATGTAATTTTCTATGAAAAATAACTCGACTTTTAGATCGACAATTCTCCCAGTCTCTATCTCCATCAATCTATCTGTATTTACCATGCTCTTCGATACTCACTCTTACTCGTATATGTATTAATTCTCACACATAGCCTTCATTCTGTTTAAAACCTGGTCTTCTAATGCTCACTTTCATTTTGTGATACACAATTTATCACACAAAAAATGCTTAGCTTCCAAATTCTGTTTTCCCATTAGATTAAAATTATGAAACTTTAAACCTCTGTAACACTTTACTAAGATCTTTCAGGAATAAACGAATCACGAACTTGGATTCGTCGTGAAAAAGAACAATATACCAAATTTGAAATTTTTCACTTAATTTTAAAAATTTCGAAATTCATCTTTCATTTTCTCATGATAAATTTTCTCACTCTCAATAAAAGTATATCGCTCACGCTGAGTGTGTGGGTGTATGCACATGAGTAAGGAGCTTCATTAGGTCAACATTGATTTAAAAAGGTATTTAAAAGATAACTTATTTTAAAAACATGCTTTTCTGTTAGTAAATGCTTATTCTTACTGAAGCGAGCGTGCACACACACACACACACACACAATTACAAATTTTGTTGTTGCTTACATCTTAGCAATAGACTATATTGCTTTATCATTTCATAAAATGTGTTTGGGGGGGGGGGGGCAGAATACTGAAAAACATCAATACATGTTAGAAAAGGGAGAAAAATCTATCTTATGCTATTCCGAAAGTCCGCCAAGGCATTCTATTGTGAAAATTATCCGGCAACGACAGGATACTCAGACTATACATATACATATGTGTATGTGTGTGTGTATGCATATATGTATTTATATATACATACATACATACATACAAACACACACACACACACATGTGTGTGTGTGTGTGTGTATGTATGTATGTGTGTGTGCGCGCGCGTGTGTGTGTGTGTGTGTATTTATAAATATGTATATACATGATGGTTTTCTGCTCATTATGCAGAGTCTGGCCACCTTCTGTATGGACACCTTAGATCCATCATGGTATCTGATGTTGCCTTTTAAGCCAGACAATGTTTTGAAAAGACAGCCACACAGATTGCGCATCCGATTTGGACCACCAAGAGCTGCAGTTAGGTTCTGATTTTGTGGATCTTCAAACGTCTTTTAAGGCCTCATTTAGATTTGCAGACTTTATGGTATACACTGCATTCAACGGTGTGCACAGACATATAGGCAGAATAGTTGGTGGAGGTTCGTTTTCCATGGGTTCGCAAATGAGATTTGAGCCCAGCACAAAAGAAAGACATGGTCTGTCACAAACTGTGCAGAACAAAAAGGTCATTGTCATTCGCCGTCTCGATCGTAACATTCTTCCTTGGACCTCTTTTGAGTCTTACTTGTGTTATTCTGGCCTCTTCAAATGCTTTCACTCCACTCCACACCTTTGTTCGCCATCCAACTCGATCCGAAGCAAAGGTTTCTATATCTTCTGGAACCATTCCAAGTGACTTCATAGTAGTCCTTTTTTTTAGCTTTATGTCGATAGCGTTTCCCCTCTGCATGCTCACCATAAAACAGCTGTTTCGGCATGCGTTCATCTTTCATTGAACAATATGGCCACACCATTTCAGTTGGTTCCTCGTAATCATAGCTTTAATTGAGGTGATTCCTGCAGAAACAAGAACATCTGTGTTTGGAGTAAAAGAACTCCATTTAATTTTTAAAATGCGATGAAGGCATTTCTGGTGGAATTGTTCTAACAGTTTAAAATGCCTTTTATAACAAGTCCATGTTTCACAAGAATACAACAGGGACAGTAAGACAAATGATTTGTAAAGAGCCAGCTTTGTATTCTTATTTATATGTCGCTGTGTAATTCCGGCATTTTCCTCATGAAGAACTTGTATTAATGGTGGCTGTATGGAAGTTGGAAAGTGGAGATATTCCTCTGGAGCACGTTACACTAGCAATCCGAAAGTCCACAAAACACCAGCCTAGTATATATATATATATATATATATATCAAAAGAACATCAAAGAAAAAAGTTATCAAACGCCGTTTATTGTTTAGCTTGCAATTGTTTCATTAGCTTCAATTAAATCAATCTTCCCAAAATAATCCGTTCTACTATAGACACATGGTCTGACATTTTGGGGGAGGAGACTAGTCGATTATATCGACCCCAGTGTTTCACTGGTGCTTAATTTATCGACCCCGAAAGGATGAAAGGCAAAGTCGATCTCGGCAGAATTTGAACTCAGAACATGAATACGGACGGAATACTGCTAAGCATTTCGCCCGACGTGCTAACGAGTCTGCCAGTTCGTCGTCTTCGTAAATGAGTAATTATTATTATTATTTTGGTTTGGTGAAAGTGATCATCAAGACAAGTCTTTGGTTTCAATGGTTGCTATGCGTCATTGTGGCTTTGAACTGATTGATCACTCTCTCCATCCTCATTCTATCATTTGGATCCCATCTGACTTTCATCTGATAAAACACTTGCCTCGGAACCAGTATCGCAACGTTGATGACATCATATCTGCTGTTGATGACATTTTTTTTACCAGTCGGATGAAAGCTTCTCAACCAATGAGATCCAAGCACTGCAACGCCGATGGAAGAAGTGTGTAGACTGCAAGGATGACATCTTGAAAAATACACCTCATTTGGTCACATTCCATGAGACCATCTTGATCAGTCTATGAACTCTTCAGCTGACTCCAGTATTTTCGTACATATGATATAAGCACATACACATATATTTCTGGGTTGTAATACGTAAGTTATATATCATATGCACATCTATCCTGGGGTACATGAAACGTTATTCCATACACTCAACGCTTGCAAACTCAATGAATACACAAATACATATTCATAAAGGATTTCGTTCTACGTGAAAGCAAGACGCAGTCAGTCTCTTAGGCAACTTGGCATGAGGTTTCATTATTAATAAACAATTCCTCAGCAAGGTTAATGAAGCATAAAAAGAAAACATTTGTCTGGCACGTTTTATCTATGAAGATATCACTCTTTGCTTTCATATTTCAGGTTGACGATCCGAAAGTTTTGCCCAAATACTATTTCAGAGATGATTCGCTTTTATTGTACGACTGTGTATATAAGTACGTGTCCAGCTATATAGATCTCCACTATGGTAATTATATTCGATTATTCAGTCATCTTATTTATAAGATATAAATAGAAATGGATGGGAGAGGAGGAGTCAACACAGTATTGGACAAAAGAAATACCAGAAATTTAGTTACAATAGCTCGTTGCCATCCTCTCTCTCTCTCTCTCTCTCTCTCTCTCTCTCTCTCTCGATTACAACTCGATTCCTTTGTTTCTTTTGTCCCCTTTTCTCCTTACTTAACTCTCTCGAATTCACTCTGTTATCTCTGAAATCTCTAAGCTCCTGAACAGCTCTCTCTCTCACTTTCTTTTTTTCACTCTCTCTCTCTCTCCATCTACTCACCCCCCTACACACATACACTCCATCCTCAGTTCTTCTGCTCTCTTTAATTTTACTGTTTCCTCTCTCTTGGTCTTTGCCTCATCATACCTTATTATCAACTCCCAACATCTCATTCGCTTCTCCCAAATTCTTCTATCTCTAACGGGTGTGCAGTCACAGAATCAGGTCCAGCACACGGTCAAGTTACTTAAACGGTACGGTTACTCACCCAGACAAGTCAAAGCCGTCCCCGTCCATATCCGGTTTCGTCCCTCACATTAATGTGATCTGATAGAAAACTACCGATCCAAGAGATGAGAGACTGGTGGAA
This sequence comes from Octopus sinensis, assembly GCF_006345805.1. Lineage (NCBI taxonomy): Eukaryota > Metazoa > Mollusca > Cephalopoda > Octopoda > Octopodidae > Octopus > Octopus sinensis. The sequence goes on along the minus strand of NC_043005.1, from coordinate 297,070 downwards.
ATCTTAGGCGAGAGGATTCTGCATACCAGACACGGTCCAAAGATTCGTTGACGTCTATGACGAAAACATTGCTTTCACCAATTTTTTCTAAGGTGACAGGCCAACGGAACCTTAAACAATCTCAACTCGAAGTTTTCTAAATCTTTTAAAAATTCCTCTACTCTGTCTCTGAACATCTCAGGATGTGCACGTGTTCTACAATCACAAATTGTAAGTGATGTAGAGCTGAGTGTAAATGTTATAAAATACATACAACTCCAACCAGCCGTGTTGAGTGCTTCTTTCTTTCATCTGTCCACTCATATTCCTTGTCTCTGGTTCAATTCGGGTCCGTTATATTGATAAACTACAGAAATGGCGAAATATCAGTAGCCATCGCTCCTGAATGCGATCGGGGGACGAGTTGACTCGCCTGTCTATGACTTTCAGTGGTTTTCACTCAGTGTTAAGAGGGAGTCGTCCCCACAGCGCTATGTCAGAGCGTACCAGTGAACAAGCAAAACACACCCATTGAGTATGTGCGGTCGATAATGTTCACAACACTAGTGCTGCTTTTAATTCATTATAGTGTTTGTGTGTGTGTGTGTGTGTGTGTGAGAGAGAGAGAGAGAGAGAGAGAGAGAAAGAGAGAGAGCACCTCCAAAAATGTGTGGAAAGAATCGGGAATTAACTGAGAAATTTTTGTAGGAGGCCAACTGCTTCATACACCTGAGGAGTTGAGAGGAACGTGTCAGTTCTCTCCTGCAACTGACTGCGACTAACAATCGTATTCCCCATTTATTTATAATTTCAGAAAAGGATGAAGATGTTGATGGGGACGGAGAGTTGCAGGAATGGGTAGAAAATATGTCCGTGCCAAGCAGAGGTGGATTGAAGGTATTTCCTGTTCATAATTCTATACAAAGTAAAATCTTGTTGCTGTTGCTGCTGCTGTTGCTGCTGCTGCTGCTGCTGCTGCTGCTGACGTTGCTTAGTCCCGTAATGGCTCTTTAGTTTCATTTTTTAAATACTTTTTCTTTTGTTTTTTGCTTTTCTTTTTACAGTGGATTGTAAAATCATTAGAATAACAGAAAATATACCTTGGTGTTTTTATTTTTATTTTTGGTCCTTAAAGATCTGAATTCAAATCCTATGGAGGCCACCTTAACTTTTAATTATCTTAGGAGTGGATTACACAATATAGTCGTCAACTACTTGTTGTTGGTGTTGGTGCGAATTAGAATCTCTATAAAACATTTTGGATATGAATCAAATTATAAAGAAGAATAGGACAAAATTGGTGGAGAGATTCATTAAGATTGAAGCGTAAGAGTGCGATTAGAAGGAGATTTGACTGCTGTTTCTGGTTAGCCAAGCAACTATCTAGAATACACTGGTCAACAAAATGAAACCTTTTTTAATCATCAGAGTTGCTGATTAACTTCTCTTGGTTAAATTTTGATGCTGGTTACGAATCTGAAGTCCGATTTCCTCTGTCAGGTCACATTTTCATGTTAATGATGCCTGCTCTTTCAACTTATAGGATACGTAAAGCATGTCTATATAAAGTATATTGAATACAAGATACGATGATTTCATGGATTTTTATTGTACAAAATTAAAATTATTGTGTAAAAATAATTTAGAATACACTCAAATGCATAACAACTTAAAATCTTTGGGATTTGGACTTTCTATGTTGTTTTGTCTCTGGTTCATCCCTGTATAACATCCAACAGTAATCAGCTAACATTCCTGAATTCCAAAATCCTTGATATCGTTGTTCCATCGATGCAATATCTTGAGGAAAGCGTTCCCCAGCTCATCAAACACTGCTCCAAAGTTCCCTGCAAAAAAGTCCAGAATCAAGGAAATGGACATCCGACAGTCCATTGCAGTGATGGAGTCTAGAAGACATTTCACTCCATTTCTAAACTCTAGAGATCTCTTGTTGCCTGGGAAATTTTCACAGAGCCATTTGAAGGATTCCCAGGCTTTAAGGTTAATCTCATCCAGTGCTGTGAGGACGTGGTTGTCCTTCAGGAGTTCTTTTATCTGTGGACCTATGAATATGCCCTCCTTCAGTTTTGCCTCGGGGATTTTTTGAAATTTAACCTTCACATATTCAAAACCTTTTGAGCTTTTCCTGGTAAGTGTCTTCATGAATTGTTTCATGAGGCGAAGCTTTATGTGAAGAGGGAGAAGAACATTTTCTGGGTTTAAAATGGCTTACTCGGGACGCTAGAGACTTCCTGCTCATATGATTTTCGCAAAGGTCACTCTGATTGCACATAGTGCTTGTTAGTTTCACGACTGTCCCATAGGCATAAAAAGCAACAATATTTGGTGAACCCAAATTGCATTCCCATCAACATTCCAATCACCTTCAAGTCTCCACATATTTTCCAGCTGTAGTTTGTATACTTTATGGCATTGAGGAGTACTTGCATGTTTTCATAACACTCCTTCACGTGCACTGAATGTCCTATGGGAATGGATGGTTTCTTATTGCCAGTGTGTAGTAGTACTGCCTTGAGGCTTCTCTTAGATGAATCAATGAATAAGCGCCATTCAGCTGGAACATGCTCTTGGAACAAACAGCGAAATAACTCATCATTGTTATTACTGAAACATCAACAGAGAAGCATGAAGTCAGACCCTGAAATGAGTAATACAAACATCTTTCTTAAGCAGACACTTTTCTTGTAGCCAAGTTCAACTTTATCTTTCAACAATGGCAAGTCTCTAACTAAATCCTTTAATTCTCCTTGAGAAAATTTCTGTGGTACGTCTTCACTTTCACTCATGAAATCTGCATCCACTTCGGTCTCTTCCACAGCAGTAGTATTTTCTTCAGGAAATACACCTTCGTCAAACATCTGAAGGCCATTTTCTGGTGGTATTGGAATAAGATCTTCATCTTGCTGGTGTTCTTGCTGATTCCAAGTTGGGATACACAATCTTATGCTTGGTCTTTACAGTAAACCCACATACATTATCGTTGCAGAAATAACAGTCCAAGAAACGATCCTTTGGCTCTCTCCATATCATAGGTATTGCAAATGGCATTGCTCTCTTCCTCTTATTTACCCAATCCCTTGGTCCATTTGAACAAGCTGAGCTGATGATGTGCGGGGCCCAACTCTTATCTTGTTCTCCGAGAGAGCAGCCAAATTATAACTGGTAGATCTTCTTGATGTCACATGTGATGGCACGTTGCTGAGCTTTGGTGGTAAATGAACCACAGACATGATAATATATATCAGGACTGTTCTGATATACATGTATATATATATATATATATATATATATATATATGTATATATATGTATGTAGTGTGTCTATGTTTGTCCCTCCAACATTGCTTGACAACCGATGTTGCTGTGTTTACGTCCCCGTAACTTAGTGGTTCGGCAAAGAGAACGATAGAATAAGTACTAGGCTTACAAAGAATAAGTCATTGGGTCGATTAGCTCGACTAAAGGCGGTGCTCCAGCATGGCCACAGTCAAATGACTTAAACAAATAAAAGAGTAAAGAGAATAAAGAAAATATTTACACTTTCATTAAACTCTGTTGTCGGTTTCGATTGTTCTTAAGTAAAAGTTGAAATAAATTGAATAAATTCTTTTAAAGGGAGAAAGTAACAAGAAGACATACTTTCACAACTGGCAATGATGTGGCTAAGTGGGCCTTGTGCCTGGGTAGGAAAGAAAAGAATGTGGCTAAGATCTTCAATTTTTGGTTTGCACATTTTAAAAAATATCATACAATGCTTTACAAAATCTATACAATTAATGAATGTCTTGAAGAGCTTATTACTCAGAATTTAGTTAAATTTCATAAATTTGTATGATTAACAAAAAAAAAATTTCTATTTCTTGAAAATCTACAACTTAAAAAGAAAATCAAAGCGAAATGGATCAGTATTCCTATTTTTTATCCGAAGTTTATTCTGAAGTCAAAGAGTTTTGAGAAACACTGCGGCAATGTGTGATTTGAATAGATTAGGCTGTTAATTTTAGCAGATCGAACGATTATGTAGACTTTTCCTAATATCATTAAATAGTTAAATACAATGGTTGTATATAAAATATCTTCTATTGTCTGTTAAAGGGTTTACCAATGAAAGATGATAAGGGTCACGTGTCTTCAAAGGAGGACTTGAAATGGATTGTGTCCGTAATCATCTTCACCTGCAGTGTGTCACATGCTGCTGTCAATTTCCTACAATATGACGAATATGGTCACCCTGCAAACTATCCATCGATGCTGAGGACACCGCTGTTAAAAGACAAAGTAAGTTCCTCTGTCTCTCTCTCTCTTTTTTTTTTGTTGATAACAGTAATAGTGTTAATATGGCTTAATATGTGATAATAAATAATAAAAAAAATATGTGATAATATATGATAATGTGTAATAACGAGTAATAATGTGTTAATCTATAACAATGTACAATAATATGTGATATTAGGAGAATATCTGTTAATATGCGATAACATGTGATAACGTGGTATGATAAAGTAGGAAAGATGCTATCGTGGCGAAACGAACGACTGGAAAGTGAGTTTGTGTGAGAATAGTATGGATTCAAATGAAGGTGATGAAGCGGAACAAAGACTGCGGGGGGGAGTAGTAGTAGTAGTAGTAGTAGTAGTAGTAGTAGTAGTAGTAGTAGTAGTAGTAGTAGTAGTAGTAGTAGTAGTAGCAGCAGCAGCAGCAGCAACAGCAGCAACAGAATATATTGGGAAGGAAAGAGTTTGAGAAGTATTGGTTTGTGAAGTCTCCTCCATTCGGTGAATGGTTTTATTCTGGATGCAGTCCAAAGTTAAATGTGCGCGTCTACACTGGGAGGTGTCCAGACGACCTCAATAGTTGAGCATACGTGAGCACGAGCGGGTGCGCACACACACCCAGAAACATATACACGAACACAGATATATCGTAATCCTGTTTTAAATTATTGTTGCCTCGTTCTTTTTCTCTTCCTTCCTCTGTTCTCTCTCTTTCTCTCTCTTCTCTGTCACCTTTTCCGTTGCACACTGTCACCTGTTCCCAGCATCCATCTCTTCCTTTTTCTCTGTCCAGTCTGCCTCTCCCAGAGAAACCTGTGGCGTATGCGGGAGATTTGAAATAAGGACACCTACCTTCTCTTCGTCGACGGAGACCTCCCCAGTGGTAATGCACCCTTCCACGCGGCCCGACCCGAACACTAGAAATAGCAGCTGCTTTTCCCCTACCTTAACAATGAGCTCACACGTCCGACTCACTCGGCTACCCTAATCGAAAAGGCCCAATGCTGCCCTGCCTGCGCGCGCATCACTCCTGCCCCTTCCTCTTCTGGTCAGCTCCCCAGCTGCTGACTTCATCCCACACGCCACCCTGATCTTAAAGATCACAATCTCTCTACTCCATATTGTAGTCCACCATCCAACCGGGATGGCGCCTTGCGCGTCGAGATCTTCTCAGGCTAGGCACCTCGTTCCCCCCCTCTCCACAATCGTCGTCTGACGAAGCGACAATCCTGCGAAGGTCCAAGACATGTCGTGGCATTCCATCCACGCAGACGTTGTTTCTGGAATTGACCACCGTCACCGTTCCTCTGCTCCATTGAGACGTACAACGCGCCTTCGGTGGTTTAACCCAGACTTCCTCCCCTATTTTCACACAAGCGGGTCCCTTATCTTCCTTGTGGCCACACCGTCACTTTCTGTACCTCATTGCTATATCTCCTTTGTTCATCGTTGCTCATGTGTTCTGTTATCTTGCAGTATTATATGTATATATATATATATATATATATATATATATATATATATATATATATATATATATATATATATATATATATTGTAAAAGACTAATGTTTTGTTCTCGTTTTTCCAGTTACTAAGACCCAAGATTATATTTCCATCAGAGTGTCCGTCACATTTCTCATTTATCATCAATTCTTGTCAACCATCACTGATAAATAGTTGAAGAAACTAGTGGGTCTGTTCTAAGGTACTGAAATCTGCAGGATCTGTAGATAGACACCTGATGAGGGGGTTTTTGTCACTTGTTCCATTTGTTGTGTAAATTTTCACCGATTGGGTTTAATTTAATTCTAACACACACACACACACACACACACACACACACACAAACACACACACACTTTATAGACTTATTTTACAATGTGTCCCTTCAGTCGATATCAAACTCAAAACTTGAAAGCTAATAATATTATTTTCCCAGAAAACTATTTAATAACGAATGAATTGATAGGTTAATTTCCTTTTTTTATTTGTTTCATTGTTTCGTGTATCAGGCACCCAGAACCAAGAAGGATATCGTAGATGCCCTGCCTAAGGTAACAACAATTCTCGATGTTTTAAAAGTCACAAGCGTCCTGAGCAAAAGAGGAACCAATCCTCTGGGAAATTTCGATGTAAAATATATCCGTCATCAAGCGGGACTTCAATGCGTCGCCGAGTAAGTATTTATATCCGATTATGTGAAATATGTGATATGTGATCATGTACAGTAAAGTGATAATGTATGAATATGCATGTGATAATTTGCAATATTAGGGAGTATCTGAAGGCGACGAGCTGGCAGAATCATTAGCATGCCAGGCGAAGTGCTTAGCTGCATTTCGTCCGTCCTTACGTTCTGAGTTCAAATTCAACCGAAGTCGACTTTGCTTTTCATCCTTTCGGGGTTGATATAATAAGTACCAGTCAAGCAATGGAGTTGATGTAATCGACTTATACCCTAACCCCTAATTTGAGGCCGTGTGCTTCCAGTGGAAAGGATTATTATTATTATTATTATTATTATTATTATTATTATTATTATTATAAAGGTGGCGAACTGACAGAATCGTTAGCACGCCGGACGAAATGCTTAGCGGTATTTCGTCTGCGTTACGTTCTGAGTTCAAATTCCGCCGAGGTCGACTTTGCCTTTCATCCTTTCGGGGTCGATAAATTAAGTACCAGTTACGCACTGGGGTCGATGTAATAGACTTAATACCTATGTCTGTCCTTGTTTGTCCCCTCTGTGTTTAGGCCCTTGTGGGTAATAAAGAAATAGGTATTTCGCCGGTTC
>NC_043005.1:282500-285000 GCF_006345805.1 Octopus sinensis | reverse complement strand
CGTTATGACGATAGTTTCCCCCTCCCCCCTTTTTTTTCTTTTTCGGAAATTGACCATGTTAGGAATAAAGGAGAAATACCATTTATCGCAGGAAGAGCGTCTTATGGGACTGGATTTTATTTTTGTAGGAGAATTTTAAAATAATCAACTATATTGGTGATTGCCTAAAACTAAATCTCATATTTGAGCAGTAGTTATTAAAGCTAAATATAAACTATATATATATGTAGTGAATCCTGCATGCATGAAGTGGATTCGATCCACCATAGCCAAATTTAAAATAACACTACTACAGAACTTTTCCCATGGTGGAACAATGGTTTTTCTCTGGCAGCAGTTTCACATTTTCCAAATGCCTTTACCTAGGCCGAAATAATGTTTTCACCACTTGACCCTTTCTGGCCTCCTCTGCTTCACAAAAAGCTAGAATAGAGATAACAAGACCACCAACTAAATCTATTGTTCTCAATGATATATCTATCCTTCTGGATCTTTATATAAGTAAGCACATCCCAAGCAAAAATCAGTCAGTCACAGTCGGTGACGACTCAACGGGGTCTGGCTGACCAACCTTGATCAGAGGGAGAGAGGAAGTTTACTGTCAGACAACAACCAACACTTCTCTCTAGCTCTAATTCTGTTCTCTTACAACATCATTCTGTCTCAGCAATTACTACTAAACACTGATGAGGACACAAACACAAACTTTACTTCGCATACTTTTGGATGTATCACAACCTGTCCGTTGAGGCAAGGTATTTGTAACGTAACGGTAAATAAATACCTTCTTAAAACTTTATACATTGTGCATCTTTCACATCCTACAGTAAACAATTATAACCACAAATTATTATCGTTACCACTGCCTCCACCAAAATTCCATAGTAAAGTTTACCATACATTGCTAAATTGGCAATGAAATGTAGGCGACTGACCGGATGGATTCTTAGAACCTTTAGAACAAGAGACCAGGAAACCGTGATAGCCCTCTGGAGGACACTTGTCCTAAGCCACTTTGACTATTGCTCTCAGCTATGGTCACCATCCAGTGTCAAGTTAATCACAGAACTTGAGGCGATCCAACGAAGCTACACGAAGAAGATAGCCTCTGTGCAGCATATAAGCTATTGGGAAAGACTCAAGAGATTGGGACTCTATTCCTTAGAACGTAGGCGAGAAAGATATGCCATAATATACATCTGGAAGATCCTAGAAGGACGTGTTCCAAACTTTGGCATCGAGAGTTACACAAATGCTAGACTGGGCGCCACTGCATAGTGCTTAGGACTCCAAACGTGCCATCAAGATGTAGAACAAGATACTGTGATAGCCTGGGCTTCCGAGGCCCACAGCTCTTCAATATCCTCCCAAAGAACATAAGAGACCTGCATGGGGTGGATGCAGATGTCTTTAAAATAAAACTGGATCTCTTCTTGTCAGGTGTCCCAGATGAACCAACTTCACGGCAGGAGGTGCAGATGAGGGCAGCTGCATCGAACTCTCTCAAGGACCAGATGCCATTTGCTAAAAAGGATTCGTGAAGTAAAATCATGTAGCAACACCAAGTGGGGGTGCCCCAGCATGGCCACAGATTGTGAGCTGGAACTAAATACAATTTAAAACAAAAAATACAAATTCTGCCGTTACAATTGGTGACTCCAACATTTCATCATCAATAATATAGGTGACCACACCAAAATTAAAAATACGCTGTTACAATTGGTGACTGTCGACTTTAACTAAAACTTTATCGGCTCAAAATACACCGTTACATATATATACATACATCAGCTTCAGTTATCAATCGATGAAAGGTAGAGATAAATAGGGGCAGATAGACAGGCACCCCCGCCCATATATATATATATATATATATATATATATATATATATATATATATATATATATATATATATATATATATATATATACTCAGAAAATAACTCACATAGGTATAAGGGAAAAACAATGAAAGATCACATCCATATACGATACCCGAGGACAGTCTGTTTCTGGATTTGTGGGTAAACCCACAAATCCAGAAACAGATGTCCTCGGGTATCGTATATGGATGTGATCTTTCATTTTTTTCCCTTATACCTATGTGAGTTATTTTTCTGAGTATGCATTGTCTGGAGACTCTTATTTGCAGTTGAAGAAATAGCCAAATTTTTGGCTGCTATTTCTGAAAAGTTCGGTGTGCGGTAAAGTGAATTCTTTTACTTTACCATATTTTTATAAATTAATACTTCAAATTACCGTAAATGGTCTTTACATACCGAATACTGCTTTGTCGAATTTATTAACAATTAATTAATTGACCCCCCTTTTTTGATAACAATATAATGCTTTCTCTCAAGAATTTGAACTGCAGTTTTTACCTCTGTAGAAATGGAATGCTCTATGACTCACGTGGGCGGACAGGGAGAATAATAGATCTCATTCGTATTTTTGGATTCGCTATACTGGGTGTCTGGCATGGTTTTGGTCCGATGTTTAC
>NC_043005.1:265000-277500 GCF_006345805.1 Octopus sinensis | reverse complement strand
TATTTCTGTAGGCATTCTTTGCCTAGCTTATAAATTATTATTGATTTTAGTGTCTATACAAATAGTTGCGCTTCTCTCACATAAATTCTTTCCTATGCGAGTGAGTCGAAACATTCCAACAGTTTCTCCCAACACACGGCAAAAAATTTTTCGGAGCCAGTTCCACAGAACTGCCTCCATTGTTCCTAGAAATACAGACCTTTCGTAATTACCGCTTTAGTTGGATCAGTTCTGCCACACGGAGCACAGGATACTTTCTCCACTCAAGTGCTTCCATTACTATTATATAAAAGAAATGTATACACCATGCTCACTAACGGAGCTAGAATGTGTGCCCCGGGGTGGCCCCTACGTTTGCCGCATCCAGACCCCTTTAAAAGTGCCGCCCTGGCGGACCACACCTACCGCCCCACGCCAGCTATGCTAGTGACACTCCAATATATGTTATGTTCCATTGCACCATTAGTATTAGCAAACATTGGCATCGGATTGGCATGCAACAGAATTTCTTGTGTAGTCTTTCTTTTTCTATATATTCTTGTCCGAATCTCATCTCTCAGGCCACTTATGCCTTTCGCTGTTTCATTATCGATAAATTACTAACTCCCTTCTTTGTGCCGATTCTCATCTCACTGCCTCCTTTTCTTCCTCACTGCAAGGATTCTGTTTCTGTCAGAGCACGCGAAACACAAGAACCAGTATGGTTTGAATGTCCAAGACTATCCGTGTATCATGACAGCCACCCGACGCTTCTATTTCGATAGGAGGACACACGGAATGGAATATTGCCCGAGTTATTCTGCGCTCCTTAATTATACAACGCTGTCTACAAAGAGGAATGCTATCAAGCGTCTCATATGAATATCTAGTCCTATATTCAGTTTAAATATTCAAATTCCACCAAGAAAGATTTAGTTATGTGAAAGGCTTAGTGAAGAAGACGGAAGAGTTGATTTAATCCATGCGTTTTAGGGTACGCGTCACCGAGAAGGGATTCCATGCAACAATTTGCAAGTCAAAAATATTTGAAACTAAAACATGTCTCCCTTGAATTGAATCTCTCTATTTGATTACAAAACGGAGAGATTACGACATTTAGCTGACCCCAACCATCCGTCAGGAAAGAGGGGTTTTCATAAATATTTATTGATAGAATCATAAGAGGTTTCATGTGAATAAGAACTGTGAATAAAATTACGAAAGCCAATGAAAAATATATAAAGTTCAGTGCAGTTTATGTCTGAGAATCTGAGAAGATAGGGAGCTGAAGACAATGAATTTCTGAGAATTCGTCTTTGTTTTCTAGCAGAAAGTTAATCTGGAAATAGTATAAATTGCAGGAATGAAAGTTGGTACGGAAAGTGAAACGGAAGATGCTGTGAGAAGTTCCATTCAACCGGTTAAGTGTGTGTCAGGTAAAAAACAAAACAAAAACAAAAAAGGAACAAATAAAAGCAGTAGAGTTTTATAAAGAAAATATGCAGAAATTGTATAACCCTAGGCCGGAAACGAAGCCCAGATTTGAAAAACCCGTAGACCAAAGTAACAAACAAACAAAAATAATAAAGCATGAATAAAATTTAAACCTGATGCTTGATGCACAACCAGGACACCACTTGGTCCAATCAGAACGTCAAGTTCTAGAGTTTAGCCTTCCTTCTTAGTGAAAGCTATAATGTTTGCAAATGCAACGAGATCTTAAGATTTATCAATATAAAGATCTCCGTAACAACGAAGCCATTGTGTGTGGGTGTGTGTATGCACACATTCCTTGCCTGTTTATCAATATAAAGATTTCAGTAACAATGACGCCATTGTATGTGTGTGTATGTGTGTGTGTGTGTGTGTGTGTGTGTGTGTAATCCTTTATGTGTTTCAGTTATTGCAATTACGGACTGCGGCCTTGCAGGAGCACTACTTTTAGACGAAGAAATAGACCCCATAACTTATTCTCCGTAGGCCTAGTTCTTATTCTCTCGATCTGTTTAGCGGAACCGCTAGGTTACGGAGAAGTAGAAACACCAACACCGGTTCTGAAGTGAAGGTGGGGGACAAACACACAGACAAAAATACAAATATATACATGTGGTGCTATTAAGTTAGACATGGCCTGGACCGATCTCTGGTCGAAACATATCTGAGTTTATCTAAGTTTTTATATATATATATATATATATATATATATGTGTGTGTGTGTGCGTGTGTGTGTGTGTGTGTGTGTGTGTATGTGTGTGTGCGTGTGTGTGTGTGAATATATTCTTTTATTCTTTTACTTTTCTCAGTAACTTGACTACGGCCATGCTGAGGCACCACACATAGGCGAACAAATCGACGCCAAGACTTATTCTTGGTAAGCATAGTACTTATTCCAACAGATTCTTTTGGCGAACCGCTACGTGACAGGGATGTAAGCACATCAGCTTCAGTTATCTATCGATGAGAGGTGAAGATAAACAGAGACAGATAGACAGGCACCCCTCCCCAGATATATATATATATTTATATTTAACATTTCTAAACATAATTATAACTTAAAAGATTATAGTTTTAATGATTTTTATAATGATAAACCTAATTATCTGAATTATGAGAAATTTTATTTAGTTATTTATCGTCTTAATAATAGTAGGAATTTTGATGATGTAAAGCCTAAATTTAGTATTAAAATAAAAAATAAAAGAATAGTAATAAAAATTAAAATAAAAAAAATTTAATTCAATTAATGAAGATAATAATTTAATACTATCACAAATAATTATAGTTATAATAATGATAGTTATAATAATTATAATGATAATGATAATATAATAATAAAAATAATAATAATAATAATAATAATATTAATAATAATAATTATAATGATAATAATAATAATACTAATAATAATAATAAATAATAATAATAATAATAATAATAATAATAATAATAATAATATAAAAGATTTAAATAAAAATAAAATTTGGTTAATCATTCCTTTTTGGCTCAGGTTAAAAAATCTCATTAAAGAGATTGTAAATATAATTGAAGTATTTATTAGGGATAATAAAAGATATTATAATATTTTTTCTAAAGATACTTTTGATGTTGGTTATTCAACTACTAATAATATTGGCAATATTATTTCTTCATGTAATATTTTTAAATTAAAAAAATTCTATAAATATAGATTAAATATTGATTCCAATATTAATAATAAAGATTTAATTTATTGTACGTGTAGGGATAAGTCCATATGTAAATTTTAACAATTATTGTAAATTAGATAATGTAGTCTATAGGTGAATGGTAACTATAATAGATGATAAGAATTTGAATAATCGCTATTTAAATACTATTTATATAGGGTCCACTTCGAATAATATGATATCTAGAATTTCTCAATATATGTATTCTTTTAGGATTAAAAATCTTATAAATTCAACAAGTCTCAGTAAATATATCTGGGACCTTAAATCAAGATCTATTAAATATAAATTAAATTTGGATATTATTTGTTGGGCTAAATCATATACTATAGGGAGTAATAATTGTTCTCGTTGTAATAACGAAATTAAGGAAATATTATTTAATAACAATTATGCGTTGGTAAATTTTGGACGAACGTAAAATTAAATGTAAATAATAATTAAAGTACCTTTACAATAGATTTAGCTAATAAATAAATAATTATATTATTTTTAAATATTTATTATAATAATATAAATCAATTCCAACATAATAATATATATTTGATTTAACTACTTATTATTTAGACTTTAAATTTATAGTAAATAGTCATTTAAATTTAATGCTATAATAATTTTATGTACCTATATATTACATTTAACTTATCTTTAGTATATATTAAAACTTATTCAATCTTATGTGGTTTATTTATTTATTGTAGATATTATTTAATAGTATTAGAGTATATTTTACTATTCTATTATATATTATATTAATATTTTAAATAAAATGAAGAAAATTATTTGTTGGTTATATAGTTAGCTTATTTAATGAGTTTGTCTATATTTGAACCATTTCTTATTTTGATTGCAATATTAATGGTTTGTACAAACATTGTGTATATTAATTAATTTTAATGTATATTTAGTGTCTTATATATATATATATATATATATATATATATATATATATAGAGAGAGAGAGAGAGAGAGTGAGAGAGGGAGATTTTAAAGTATATTTATTAATTAATTATTTTATTATTCTTGTTTATTTTTAACCTGATGAGTAGCTATATTTATATCGATGTGATTTTACTACTTCTATAATCATTTCTTAAATATAGCCACGAAAACGTGTCGTTATTCTACCTAATATATACGTTATCATTATTATTTTTTTGTAATTTACTTAATATTCAGTATATTATTGTTATTTTAATTTTAATATTTCTATTATATGTAATTTTCTAGATGTTGTAATTTAATTGTTCATTTTGAATCGATAAAAGGTGTTTTTATCTTAATTTATTTATATATATATATATTAATATATATATATATATATATACATTATATTTTGTGAAATTTGATTTAGTATTTCTAAATTGAATTTTTCCTCTAAGTTAGGAATAATATTCCCTCAGATAATAATAACTATATATATAACAGTAAATGGTGGGGTGGTGTTGACCACACGTGGAGAAATGATAGGCAAGGAAAAATTATAAAAAGGCAGAATTATAAAGAGGCAGAATTGAAGGTAAATTTTAGTGAAAATGGGTGTATGGAAAATTAAAAAAATTTTTTTTTTAATATATTAACTCTAACCGGTTGTCGTCGCATTGCGACTTTTCAAGAATTGTAAGGTGAAAAGAAACTTTTTATGATTGAGGAGGGGGAAAAAAGAAAATTACATTGTTTTTTGCAAAAAAATAATAAACATATACAAAAATTAAAAAATAGGTACACCGATACATTGTAAAGTGTTTGTGTATCTGGAGTTCAATGATAGAGCTTGGGAAAATTCCCTTGGAGGATTGAGATCCACGTGATTAAATCCATGTGGTGTTTAATTTAGGATGTTTGTTAAATGAATGTCAAAACAGGAAATGGGGTAGGAGTCATCCAGTTCCTGTGAGTAAGGAGAGACAACTCTGTGGATTTTGTGCTCTTCAATTGGGGTTATAAATTTTTTGTAAGACAGGATATTAATAAACCTTTAATTATAAAATTATCATTTTAGCTTCATTTGCATTATCTTTTTATATAGAATTGTTTGCTAACTTGACATTCAGATTTTAACACTTTATTTATATTGTTTTCTAATTATATTAATTTACATAAACCAATTTGTAATTTCATTTCAGATTGTTATGTCATATATAATAATAATAATAATAATAATAATAATAATAATAATAATAATAATAATAATAATAATAATAATAATAATAATAATAATAATAATAATAATAATAATAATAATAATAATAATAATAATAATGTCTGTTATGATTTGGTTCTTAGGTGTTTTTATAATTAGGAGATCAAAGAAAGGGAGATGATGTTTGCTGAATTCCATAGTGAATTGCATGTTGGGATGTATGTTGTTCAGTATGGTTTTGAATTCCAGAAGCTTTTCATAAGATTCTTTCCATATGATGAAACAATCATCCAAATACCTTTTCCAGTTTTCCTTTAGGTAGATGTGGAAAACGTGTCCAAATTTCTGGCGTGATATCTCATAGAGTGATAGTTCGAAGAAGCCCATTATGAGGTTCGCAAGGACTGGTGCAGCCTTGGTACCCATCGCAATACCACATTTATGACGGTAGTGTGTGTTATCGAAGAGGAAATAATTATTTGTCTGAATGAACTTGAGTGATTCCGTAATGAAGTCTTGTGAATGCGGTCAGGGAATGTCTCTGGGTGTTTCTCTAGCCAGAAATCAATTGCCTCAATACCATATTTATGTGGGATGTTGGAGTAGAGGTTGATGACATCAAAGGACACCAGGAGCGCCTCCTCGTTAACTGTTTTCGGGAGGTGTTTGAGCATGTCCAGATCATCCTAATGAAACTTTTGATGTGAGTAAGGAAAGGTTTCAAAAGGATATCTAGGAAATTACTCAAGCGGTGTGTTTCACAGGAGGTGCCAGCCACGATGAGCCTTAGTTTTAGGTCCTCCGGTGCTTTGATGTTGATGTGGATGTCAGAGGAGAGTTTGCAGGTTTCGGTGATGTATTTGTTTTTATGGATTTTAGGAAGGCCATAAAAAAGGCTAGGCTTGCATTTGAAATTGGTGATATAATCCCTTTCTTTTTCTATGAGTCCCTGACCGAGTTGGAGTATGTGTGTGGTGAGGTTTTTGATTGTTTTTTGTTGTTTATAGTTGTTAATAACCTCATAGAAAGTGTTGTTGTTGTTTAGCATGGAAAACACTAGGTGTTTATAAATCTTCGTGTCCATAAGGACCACAGAACTCCCTTTGTCGGCTTCTTTGATGGTAAGGCTTTAGTCCAGTTGTAGTTCACGTAGGTTTTTCCATTCCTCCCAACTGAAGGGGAGACTCTGGATGTGTTTGCAAAAATCGTCCAGTGCCTTCTTTCTTCCTTTTGATGGTAGGAAGTTACTTTTGTTTTTGATCTGTCAGAGCTTCTGTTAAACGAAGTTTTCTGCAGAATTCAGAAACGTCGTCCTTTCAAACAAGACCCACCCCAAAACCTGGATCTTTAATCATTCTAACACCCCTCCCCCACCGACAAGAACCATCAAGAACCTCCCATACACTAGGAATTATCCCCTCCTCAATGCTCCCCTATCTCACACTAATAATAAACAAGGCATTCTACCCACACTGATACATATAATACCCACCCAACGAACCCCTTACAGTCCTCCGCTCTTCCATTGCAGGGAGAAACGGAGGAAGTCGTTGGGTGTCGACCTCAACGAGAAGAAACAGAAAGGTGAGCAACGGTGGTTGCTCACGAGGAGACGTGCATGTTGCGGGAGAAGAGGAGGACCCTTCGGATGTGCCGACTCCCGCACCGAAAGAAGAAGAAAAAAGAGGAAGAAAAACGGGAGACGGTCAGTGGATGTCGCTGTGCCGTCGAACGAACCCGATGTTCCTCCGGTGGGAAGTGTGCCACCGGATCGAGAGGCTCTGTCAGTGGGAACTGTGCCACTGACAGAGCAGGATGAGACCTCTCTCTGTGAGGAAGAGGTTGTCATTCCCTGTCTCAAGGGAGGGCCTGTGGAGTTATACTTGGACAGTCTACTAGACCGATAGCGATATGATTCGATCTGTATAGACTATCCAAGTTGGCCTCCGCAGGTGGCTGCAGAGGTCATAAATCAGAAAGTATTAATTGAGGCCAGGAAGACCTGTAACAAAGAAGATTTTGTTTCCCTCGGTCCGAGCCTGCCGATGCAGGCTTTCCTGCAGGCGGCAGAAAACTTACTTGGGGGCCCGGATGAGGAAGACGAAGAATAATGAAAAATATATTTTTGTAATTTTTAATTTTAATTTTTGAATTTTTTTATTACAATTTTGATTTATATTGATTTAAATTGAACAATGATTTCGCGGGGTTATCGGTCAGCGGGCGCCAGTACCTTTCCCATTATTATTATTTTTTTCCATCTTTGTCGTTTTCATACACGTTAATGTCTCTGTCCAGCCCGCGGCTACCTTTACCTATGTACGACCTTCATGGTCAATTCGATGAAATAAAGTAGATATACCATACGCCATATACATATATAAATACATTATGTTGAACATTTTTAATATTAATATAACATAGAGCATAATTATTATGGCTTAACTCCAGCTTTGACGAAAAGGTAAAAATTATTTATTTTGGATATTACAATTGATTTTCTTTGTATTAGGATGTATACAATGATAACCATATTCTAACTGTATGTTACTGGTAATGGAAGAATTGGTGACGCGCATCCTCGATGATAGTGATGCTGTTGACATCGTTTTATTGGACTTTGCCAAAGCTTTGACTCGGTTAACCACCGCCTATTACTTGTCAAGCTTCAAGCATATAGTTTCCATCCGGATATTGTACGATGGGTTGGTGCCTTCCTCTCAGATTGCTCCTTCCAAGTCCAAGTTAATGGTTCGCGATCCGACGTCTCCAGTGCGAGCAGTGGCGTGCCTCAAGGTTCAGTGCTTGGGCCCTTATTGTTCTTAGTCTTCATAAATGACTTGCCCGACGAACTCACACAACACACCCTTCTATTTGCCGACGATGTCAAACTGGTCGCTCCTCGCTGTGATATAGAGGATCTTCGTCGATGCCTCCACCAAATTTAGAGGTGGTCTAACGAATGGGACCTGTGTCTGAACGTGTCAAAGTGCTGTCATCTGCCTGTTTGCTCTCCTCCTGCAACTCAACTTGATTTCGAGCCGGGTCGTCTGCTACTGGAGAGAACCGATCAGGTAAAGGACCTAGGTATCTTGGTGGATTCCTCCTTTTCGCCTTCGGCCCAGTGCGTCCATGCTGCCAACAAAGCACGTGGAATTCTGTTCTTGATTCGACGGTCATTCGGAATGCTCACAGCAGCCATATTCCTACCACTCTATGTCACGCTGGTGAGACCCATATTGGAGTACGGGATTCAAGCCTCTTCTCCTTATCTCCTCAAAGACATACAGCATCTCGAAAGAGTCCACAAGCTGGCTACCCGCATGGTTCATGGTCTCAAAAGTTTTTCCTATGAAGAATGGCTGAGGACGCTCGACCTTTATTCTCTAGAAAAACGCCGCCGCCGTGGTGATCTCATTCTCGCCCACAACATCATAAGCGGAAAGTGTAACCTCTCGAAAGAGCTGTTCTTCACTCCGGCTCCAGAGCGTCGGCTGCGGGGTCATTCCGAAAAGCTCTACCTGCGACGATTTCATCTCAATCGAAGGAGAGGAGCTTTCTCCGTCCGGGTTGCGGATCCGTGGAACAAGCTGCCAGACGAGATGGTGAAGATGCCGACGACCGCTTTGTTCAAAGCCTCCCTTGACCTCAAGTGGCCTGAACTCTTTACATGAACACCACCCTGTACTTAACTCCATGACCCCCTACATGGCCTTGCTATTTGCTTTTGAGCCAAATTAACTAACTAACTAACTAACTAACTAACTACCTAACATATGTTTATGTTCATTTATATTTGTATACATATATTATATGTATGAATATATAGATATATACTAGCATTAAAGACCCGTCGTTGCCGGGTCATAGTGCTAGTGCATGTATATATGTGAATGTATATATATGTACATATTACATGTACATCTATATATATACATCTACACATAAAATACAAAATACAAAGTTATATCTTGATATCGCTAGTGATAACAATACTCAAAATATATAACAGACTGGAATTGTTAGCCCGTCTCTTATAATTTCGATCAATTGTATCTTGTCCTCCCTCTTGTATAGAAGTGTGGCTACAATCCAGCCTACCTCTACTTCGGGGGGGGGGGATTAAAACATTTTTTCCGGGACGTCCTACGTCTCAGATATAAAGGTAAAAATAAAACATTTCCACTTTGCAAGTTCGAGTCGAGTACTCCCTCGAACCTTGCTTCTATTGTGGCGAATTTACCGCCTCTGATTAGATAACTTTCATAGTCGCACCAAGACACTTTTCGAAGGTGCTTTCCTCCATGTTGTTTTATTATTACCCACAAGGGGCGAACATAGATGGGACAAAACAATCTGATGATGGGGTCAGACAAACGAGTGGGTTTTTACAATAAATCGGATTTAAAAATTTTCATGAATTACAATAAATGGACAGAAATCGAATGATGGGACAGACCGGAAGACATTACGGGTGGAGTGGGTGCGGGTTTAGCTCGGACTCCACGAGCCCCGCCTCCCCACTGATACTTTTGGTTGCGCTTGGTATTACATTTATGTTGTATCTTTCACTCACAACCTTCGTGCTACATCCTTCCATCGTTCTTCATACACTCTCCTAGTCAGGCATATTCTCTCCAGCCCTATCTTCCTTTTCAGGTGAAAGATGAAATAATTCATCAAACCAGGGCCGGAGATGAACTTGCCTGACTGTAAACCTTTCATTCTCGTCTTCCATATCACCTCTTTCGCAATTGCTACTACAACGAGAAAACGAAACTTACCTTCATTCACGAGGAAATCCGGTGGGTCAATTTTTGTAATCGACTCAGTCGACAGCTGTACTCTTCGTGTACCTGACAACAGGTGTTCGGCATAAACCCACACCTCAGACACGTCCGGACAATGAACAATAGCGTGCGGGACGGTTTCCCTATCCCGCCCGCATCTTGGACATATCGGACTGTCTTGGCCACCGTGCCTTGCGAGTTTATCCCGAACAGGTAGAGCTCCTCTGTAGCATTGCCATGCCAGAGACTTCTGGAGGTTGTCCAGTGTCCTCGGCTCGAACGTACGTCGGAACAGACTGGCCAGCTGATTATCGTCGAGACCTAGGGTTTCCCCCAAGGTATCTTCACATTCCGCCTCTACCAACCCTCTATAGAAGAATGTGGTGGAACCCCCACCGCAGGCGTTGCCCGAGCGACGGAATAGCAGGAGAGCCTTGCGACACTCCGTGTACCAAGTACCAAGTTTCGATCTACGATTCAGCCAGGTTTCCCATCCACCGAAACTAGTGAACTTGGGAAACATCAGTTTTGCTAGCGAAGACCACACCCGTTCACCATCCAGGTAGAGCCACAGATGTCTTAACCTCAGCGCATGTCTGCGCATCATCAGCCAAGGCATCCCTAGCCCACCCTTTAACGGTTGTTGACAGCAAGTAGAGCGTTTCACAAGTGCTTTCCCGCCCTTCCACAAGAAGTAGAAGAGCTGTCTTTCCAGCTTGATCAACCACGAATCAGGGCAAGGAACGACGGAAAGGCGGTAGGTGATAACCGATGCGATAAACACATTGGCCACCTCCGCCCTCCCTTTCAGGGATAGCCACCGCCAAGACCAGGTCTTGGCTACTGCAGCCACCTTGCTCGTTACCTCGCCCCAATTCTTCTCTATTTGGAGGTCTGGACCGAACCAGACCCCTAGCAGTTTAATCGGACCCTCCGTCCAACGTCCCACGACGCTGTCAGGAGGCAACGACTTGCCTCTCCAGGTGCCGAGTTGCAAGCCGACTGACTTTTCGCGATTAACTTTTGCTCCTGTCACCGTCTCGTAAACCCCTATGGCCTTGCCTACTTTACATAGGTGGTCCATTTCGGTTACGATGATGGTGATGTCATCCGCGTACGCTGACACTGATTTTCCATTACCTGGCTGTCTCGGGATGCCGCTCAGTTTTCGCAGTAATGGCTCAAGAGCCATCACGTACAAAAGCGGGGAGAGCGGACACCCTTGACGAACCGAGCGTTTGATTTGAACGGCTTCGACAAGAAGCCGTTCACCCGAACTACCGAGTCGATGTTATCATACATTTGGATAATCCACCTGAGGAAGCCAAGGCTCAGCCCGAACTGTGCCAGGGCAGATACCAGGTAACGATGGTCGACCCTATCAAAAGCTTTAGATTGGTCTAATTGGACCAGTGCCCCACCCTTGCCAGAATCACTATTAGTGGAGAAAATATGATATTGCTATGGGCTCGCTCTAGGCAAGAAGTTGAACATTTTTTTGCCTATGAAACTACATGGACCCTAAGTAAGGCATGTGTAAAATTTGAATGAAATTGGTTGTGTAGTTCTCAAGTTTTAGGGAAGCACACAGACAGACACACATTCTCAGTTTTATATATATATACAAATATATGTTTAATCTTGTTTCGTAATTTTCTGATATGTTAGAATCTATTATAATATGTATGGTCTAGTGACTATTACTATAAGTATAATTATATTGCTATTTTTGATATAAATATAATAATAATAATAATAATAAGAAGAAGAAGAAGAAGAAGGAATGTATATATATATATATATATATATGCTTAGACACATACAAACATGCATACATATATATGCATATTATGGTTAACATGCAAAGACACAACCGACACCTACACATGTATGTATTTCATTGTACGACCGCGTGTCGGTGTACGTGTGAAATGAGGTAGTAGTAGTAGTAGTAGTAGTAGTAGTAGTAGTAGTAGTAGTAGTAGTAGCAGCAGCAGCAGTAGTAGTAGTAGTAGTTGTAGTAGTAGTAGTCGTAAAAGAGGTGGTGGTGGTGTTAATGGTATTGTTGGAAGTGCTGTTGGTGGTGGAGGTAGTAGTAGTAGTAGTAGTAGTAGTAGTAGTGGTTGCAGTAACAGCGTATATAAAAGTCGTGCGCTTTACATCTTGAGCGCATTTGCAGACAGCTTCGCAATTCGTTGTGGTTCAGCAACTCAGAAGGTAAGTTTGTTTCGTTTGCGTTTGTGTGTATGGATGTCTGTTTTGTTTCACCCTTTTTAAGTTTTGACCGGCCACCCTCTTAATAACGGAAAGCATCTTGTTTTGCTCGTCATCTGTTAAATCTTAAGAAGGATTTTGCAAATTTCATTTAGTTTCACACGTCGT
>NC_043005.1:240000-260000 GCF_006345805.1 Octopus sinensis | reverse complement strand
CAAATGTTGCTTTAATCGCTCTTCATCGAACTCAACTGGACGGCCAGAATGAGGTGCGTCTTTGAGGTTAAAATTTATATTTTTGAACTTGGCATACCAATCACGAGCGGTACTTTCGGCTATGGCACCCTCTCCATACACAGCATAAATGTCGCGAGCAGCTTTTGCAGCCTTAGAATCTTGATTAAATGCAAAAAGAAGGAGGTGTCGAAAATGCTCGTTTTTCTTAACTTGACATTCCATTTTAATGATCTGAAAATAAACAAAAAGTAACTAAAATTAACTAGAAAAACAAACAAACAAAATAGATTCCAAAATGATTTAAAAATAGAATTCTCGAAAAAAAATAGATTCCAAAATTTGAATAAACGGCGGGAACTTAGTTGCCAACTTAATATATATGTATATGCCTTCGGTGCGAATGTTTTTTTTATACGACGCCGTTTTTACAATCCTGTAAATAATAATAATGGTAAATTTGACTTAAATGGGGAGGCTGATTCACTTGTGCAAAGGTAACACACTTTGTCGCGTTAACAAAGGGATATAGGTTCGACTCCTACGCGGATAGACAAGCTCCCCTTTTTTGCTGTCGAGGGTATATATGCCCCTTTATTAGAATATCTTCCTTAGTCATTGCACAGTGATCGCCATAAACTTTAAGCTTATATAGAAAATACCATTATACGTGCGTATATATATATATATATATATATATATACCTTACAACTCCACTTTGTTATATATATATATATATATATATATATATATATATATATATATATATATATATAGGTAGGTAGATAAATGGATATGTAAATAAACAGATAGATACATAGTTAAGTAGAAATAGATAGGTACATAGGTAATACGGACAAGCAAGAACACACACACACCGCAAATGTGTATGTATATGTGTATACATGTATATATATATATGTATACATACATGCATACATACTTTCATACATATACGCATAATTGCATGCATGTGCATACACATGCACATTTGCACACATGCACACTGACGCACACATGCACACTGACGCACACATGCACACTGACGCACACATGCACATTTGCACACATGCACACTGACGCACACATGCACACTGACGCACACATGCACACTGACGCACACATGCACATTTGCACACATGCACACTGACGCACACATGCACACTGACGCACATATGCACACTGACGCACACATGCACACTGACGCACACATGCACACTGACGCACACATGCACACTGACGCACACATGCACACTGACGCACACATGCACATTTGCACACATGCACACTGACGCACACATGCACACTGACGCACACATGCACACTGACGCACACATGCACACTGACGCACACATGCACACTGACGCACACATGAACACTGACGCACACATGTACACTGACACACACATGCACATTTGCACACATGCACACTGACGCACACATGCACATTTGCACACATGCACATTGACGCACACATGCACATTTGCACACATGCACACTGACGCACACATGCACACTGACGCACACATGCACACTGACGCACACATGCACACTGACGCACACATGCACACTGACGCTCACATGCACACTGACGCACACATGCACATTTGCACACATGCACACTGACGCACACATGCACACTGACGCACACGTGCACATTTGCACACATGCACACTGACGCACACATGCACACTGACGCACACATGCACACTGACGCTCACATGCACACTGACGCACACATGCACATTTGCACACATGCACACTGACGCACACATGCACACTGACGCACACATGCACACTGACGCACACATGCACACTGACACACACATGCACATTTGCACACATGCACACTGACGCACACATGCACACTGACGCACACATGCACACTGACGCACACATGCACACTGAAGCACACATGCACACTGACGCACACATGCACACTGACGCACACATGCACATTTGCACACATGCACACTGACACACACATGCACACTGACGCACACATGCACACTGACGCACACATGCACACTGACGCACACATGCACACTGACGCACACATGCACACTGACGCACACATGCACACTGACGCACACATGCACACTGACGCACACATGCACATTTGCACACATGCACACTGACGCACACATGCACACTGACGCACACATGCACATTGACGCACACATACGCACTGACGCACACATGCACACTGACGCACACATGCACACTGACGCACACATGCACACTGACGCATACATGCACACTGACGCACACATGCACACTGACGCACACATGCACATTTGCACACATGCAAACTGACGCACACATGCACACTGACGCACACATGCACACAGACGCACACATGCACACTGACGCACACATGCACACTGACGCACACATGCACACTGACGCACACATGCACATTGCACACATGCACACTGACGCACACATGCACATTTGCACACATGCACACTGACGCACACATGCACACTGACGCACACATGCACACTGACGCACACATGCACACTGACGCACACATGCACACTGACGCACACATGCACACTGACGCACACATGCACATTTGCACACATGCACACTGACGCACACATGCACACTGACGCACACATGCACACTGACGCACACATGCACACTGACGCACACATGCACACTGACGCACACATGCACACTGACGCACACATGCACATTTGCACACATGCACACTGACGCACACATGCACACGACGCACACATGCACACTGACGCACACATGCACACTGACGCACACATGCACATTTGCACACATGCACACTGACGCACACATGCACACTGACGCACACATGCACACTGACGCACACATGCACATTTGCACACATGCACACTGACGCACACATGCACACTGACGCACACATGCACACTGACGCACACATGCACACTGACGCACACATGCACATTTGCACACATGCACACTGACGCACACATGCACACGGACGCACACATGCACACTGACGCACACATGCACACTGACGCACACATGCACACTGACGCACACATGCACATTTGCACACATGCACACTGACGCACACATGCACACTGACGCACACATGCACACTGACGCACACATGCACATTGACGCACACATAAACACTGACGCACACATGCACACTGACGCACACATGCACACTGACGCACACATGCACATTGACGCACACATACACACTGACGCACACATGCACACTGACGCACACATGCACACTGACGCACACATGCACATTGACGCACACATACACACTGACGCACACATGCACACTGACGCACACATGCACACTGACGCACACATGCACACTGACGCACACATGCACACTGACGCACACATGAACACTGACACACACATGCACATTTGCACACATGCACACTGACGCACACATGCACACTGACGCACACATGCACACTGACGCACACATGCACACTGACGCACACATGCACACTGACGCACACATGCACATTTGCACACATGCACACTGACGCACACATGCACACTGACGCACACATGCACACTGACGCACACATGCACATTTGCACACATGCACACTGACGCACACATGCACACTGACGCACACATGCACATTTGCACACATGCACACTGACGCACACATGCACACTGACGCAGACATGCACACTGACGCACACATGCACACTGACGCAGACATGCACACTGACGCAGACATGCACACTGACGCACACATGCACACTGACGCACACATGCACACTGACGCACACATGCACACTGACGCACACATGCACACTGACGCAGACATGCACACTGACGCACACATGCACACTGACGCACACATGCACACTGACGCACACATGCACACTGACGCACACATGCACACTGACGCACACATGCACACTGACGCACACATGTACACTGACGCACACATGCACACTGACGCACACATGCACACTGACGCACACATGCACACTGACGCAGACATGCACACTGACGCACACATGCACATTTGCACACATGCACACTGACGCACACATGCACACTGATGCACACATGCACACTGACGCACACATGCACATTTGCACACATGCACACTGACGCACACATGCACACTGACGCAGACATGCACACTGACGCACACATGCACACTGACGCACACATGCACATTTGCACACATGCACACTGACGCACACATGCACACTGACGCACACATGCACATTTACACACATGCACACTGACGCACACATGCACACTGACGCACACATGCACACTGACGCACACATGCACACTGACGCACACATGCACACTGACGCACACATGCACACTGACGCACACATGCACACTGACGCACACATGCACATTTGCACACATGCACACTGACGCACACATGCACACTGACGCACACATGCACACTGACGCACACATGCACACTGACGCACACATGCACACTGACGCACACATGCACATTTGCACACATGCACACTGACGCACACATGCACATTTGCACACATGCACACTGACGCACACATGCACACTGACGCACACATGCACACTGACGCACACATGCACACTGACGCACACATGCACACTGACGCACACATGCACACTGACGCACACATGCACACTGACGCACACATGCACACTGACGCACACATGCACACTGACGCACACATGCACACTGACGCACACATGCACACTGACGCACACATGCACACTGACGCTCACATGCACACTGATGCACATATGCACATTTGCACACATGCACACTGACGCACACATGCACACTGACGCACACATGCACACTGACGCACACATGCACACTGACGCACACATGCACACTGACGCACACATGCACACTGACGCACACATGCACACTGACACACACATGCACATTTGCACACATGCACACTGACGCACACATGCACACTGACGCACACATGCACACTGACGCACACATGCACACTGACGCACACATGCACACTGACGCACACATGCACACTGACGCACACATGCACACTGACGCACACATGCACACTGACGCACACATGCACACTGACGCACACATGCACATTTGCACACATGCACATTTGCACACATGCACACTGACACACACATGCACACTGACGCACACATGCACACTGACGCACACATGCACACTGACGCACACATGCACACTGACGCACACATGCACTTTTGCACACATGCACACTGACGCACACATGCACACTGACGCACACATGCACATTGACGCACACATACACACTGACGCACACATGCACACTGACGCACACATGCACACTGACGCACACATGCACACTGACGCACACATGCACACTGACGCATACATGCACACTGACGCACACATGCACACTGACGCACACATGCACATTTGCACACATGCACACTGACGCACACATGCACACTGACGCACACATGCACACAGACGCACACATGCACACTGACGCACACATGCACACTGACGCACACATGCACACTGACGCACACATGCACATTTGCACACATGCACACTGACGCACACATGCACATTTGCACACATGCACACTGACGCACACATGCACATTTGCGCACATGCACACTGACGCACACATGCACACTGACGCACACATGCACATTTGCACACATGCACACTGACGCACACATGCACACTGACGCACACATGCACACTGACGCACACATGCACACTGACGCACACATGCACATTGACGCACACATACACACTGACGCACACATGCACACTGACGCACACATGCACACTGACGCACACATGCACATTGACGCACACATACACACTGACGCACACATGCACACTGACGCACACATGCACACTGACGCACACATGCACATTGACGCACACATACACACTGACGCACACATGCACACTGACGCACACATGCACACTGACGCACACATGCACACTGACGCACACATGCACACTGACGCACACATGCACACTGACGCACACATGCACACTGACGCACACATGCACACTGACGCACACATGCACATTTGCACACATGCACACTGACGCACACATGCACACTGACGCACACATGCACACTGACGCACACATGCACACTGACGCACACATGCACATTTGCACACATGCACACTGACGCACACATGCACACTGACGCACACATGCACACTGACGCACACATGCACACTGACGCACACATGCACATTTGCACACATGCACACTGACGCACACATGCACACTGACGCAGACATGCACACTGACGCACACATGCACACTGACGCAGACATGCACACTGACGCACACATGCACACTGACGCACACATGCACACTGACGCACACATGCACACTGACGCACACATGCACACTGACGCAGACATGCACACTGACGCACACATGCACACTGACGCACACATGCACACTGACGCACACATGCACACTGACGCACACATGCACACTGACGCACACATGCACACTGACGCACACATGCACACTGACGCACACATGCACACTGACGCAGACATGCACACTGACGCACACATGCACATTTGCACACATGCACACTGACGCACACATGCACACTGACGCACACATGCACACTGACGCACACATGCACATTTGCACACATGCACACTGACGCACACATGCACACTGACGCACACATGCACATTTGCACACATGCACACTGACGCACACATGCACATTTGCACACATGCACACTGACGCACACATGCACACTGACGCACACATGCACACTGACGCACACATGCACACTGACGCACACATGGACACTGACGCACACATGCACACTGACGCACACATGCACATTTGCACACATGCACACTGACGCACACATGCACACTGACGCACACATGCACACTGACGCACACATGCACGCTGACGTACACATGCACACTGACGCACACATGCACATTTGCACACATGCACACTGACGCACACATGTACATTTGCACACATGCACACTGACGCACACATGCACACTGACGCACACATGCACACTGACGCACACATGCACACTGACGCACACATGCACATTTGCACACATGCACACTGACGCACACATGCACACTGACGCACACATGCACACTGACGCACACATGCACACTGACGCACACATGCACATTTGCACACATGCACACTGACGCACACATGCACACTGACGCACACATGCACACTGACGCACACATGCACACTGACGCACACATGCACACTGACGCACACATGCACATTTGCACACATGCACACTGACGCTCACATGCACACTGACGCACACATGCACACTGACGCACACATGCACACTGACGCACACATGCACACTGACGCACACATGCACATTTGCACACATGCACACTGACACACACATGCACATTTGCACACATGCACACTGACGCACACATGCACACTGACGCACACATGCACACTGACGCACATATGCACACTGACGCACACATGCACACTGGCGCACACATGCACACTGACGCACACTGACGCACACATGCACACTGACGCACACATGCACATTTGCACACATGCACACTGACGCACACATGCACACTGACGCACACATGCACACTGATGCACACATGCACACTGACGCACACATGCACACTGACGCACACATGCACATTTGCACACATGCACACTGACGCACACATGCACACTGACGCACACATGCACACTGACGCACACATGCACATTTGCACACATGCACACTGACGCACACATGTACATTTGCACACATGCACACTGACGCACATATGCACACTGACGCACACATGCACACTGACGCACACATGCACACTGACGCACACATGCACACTGACGCACACATGCACACTGACGCACACATGCACATTTGCACACATGCACACTGACGCACACATGCACACTGACGCACACATGCACACTGACGCACACATACACATTTGCACACATGCACACTGACGCACACATGCACACTGACGCACACATGCACACTGACGCAGACATGCACACTGACGCACATATGCACACTGACGCACACATGCACACTGACGCACACATGCACACTGACGCACACATGCACACTGACGCACACATGCACATTTGCACACATGCACACTGACGCACACATGCACACTGACGCACACATGCACACTGACGCACACATGCACACTGACGCACACATGCACACTGACGCACACATGCACACTGACGCACACATGCACATTTGCACACATGCACACTGACGCACACATGCACACTGACGCACACATGCATACTGACGCACACATGCACACTGACGCACACATGCACATTTGCACACATGCACACTGACGCTCACATGCACACTGACGCACACATACACACTGACGCACACATGCACACTGACGCACACATGCACACTGACGCACACATGCACACTGACGCACACATGCACATTTGCACACATGCACACTGACGCTCACATGCACACTGACGCACACATGCACACTGACGCACACATGCACACTGACGCACACATGCACACTGACGCACACATGCACACTGACGCACACATATGCTCACAAACAGGCAACGAAGAACGCATCTCCAATAACGGACAGAGTCAATATCCATCGACAAGCTTGCAAAAGCAACGAGAATTTTGGAAGAAGAAATATCGATAATGAATGTGCAGAAATGAAACCGGTGAGTGTGATGGATATCAAGGCATGGACAATATGACCCTCCCCAGTCACAACATATATTTAATACTTAATATTTCATTGGTTCAATAAGAACAGACAATACTTCATTTCATTTATTTTTACTATATTATTTTATCTCTTATTATAAAATGCAGATTTTATCTGCCTCCCAAACCGTTTGTTTTTTATACAATTCTACAATATAGAATTTCTTCAATTAGCATTTACCTATCATTTTTACGAGTAGAATCCATCGGGTCGTGGCATGTACAGTTTTTCAAATTTTACCCCCAATTAAGCAAAAATTCGAGAAAACTCAATATTTTTAGATTTCCCTCTTTCATTTAAACTGCTTCACTCCTACCATTACCACCACACTTTCTGCTACTTTCTCTTTGCAAGTCTGCAACAATTAAAGTGAAAGTCTTCATATAACTGGGATGAACTGCTTCACTCATGCTATCACCATAATTTCTCCTACTTTCTCTTTGCAAGTGTACCTTAAACCACAACTCAAAAATAAATACACAGCAAACAGAAACAAATAAATACATAACGATTTACTCCTCACACAATTTCTTCAATTAGACTTCACCTATGATTTTTCCAAGTAATTCCATTCGGTCATGGCATACAAATTTCTTTCACTTTCACCCCAATTAAGAAAAAATTCGAGAAAAATCAATATTTTAACATTTCACTCTTTCACTTCAAAGCATTTACTCTGCCTATTACTCCCACTTCCTCTTTACACACATTGACACGCAAATATATACAAAAATGTCAGTGTCAATTGTTGAAATAAAATTGTAAGCTAACGTGTGTGTGTGTGTGTGTTTGTGTGTGTGTGTGTGTGTGTTTGCGTGCGTGCGTGTGTGTGTGTGTGTGTGTGTGTGCGTGTGTGTGTGTGTGACAGGGATGACCCATTCAGACTGGTCATCCTTTTTGCTAGAAAAAGATTCCCTATGGTCTTATATGCTACAACACTGGTTTTCAGTTCATATTAATCAAATTAATATTCAATTTTTCAAACTTATTATGTGTGTGTGTATTAGCAATTCGTATGAAATTGCATCAATGACTTGAACTTGAATAAGTGGTTTCACATAAATGGGGATAAATTAAAAAGGTATGTTATTATTATTATTATTACTGTTTCACTATTGTAATCACGTGGCATGTAAAGTTTATAGCTGCAACACATTATATATACAGTACTTAATACACACCACAAATGTACCTTGAACAAGAAGGACTTTTCATTATAATACATCAGTTCCACACATTTACCCTGGTCCCATTTCGGACAACTGTACAAACATTTGCCATTTGACACATGTATGTAAACAAATTCCTTTCTTAAAAATTTCAATTCATTTTCTTTTTCAATTTACCTTTCTATACACTTTACGCAAATATTTGATTAAACAACTAAAACACTTCACATTTCGAACATGTACGTAAACTACTTCCATTCTTGCAAATCTAACTTTATTTTCTTGCTTTTAACTCAAATTTCAATACATTTTACACACTCTGTCGCTATACTCGCATAAAAATTTCTTTCAGCTGCTAATATTTCTTTCTTTTCCTTCCACGGTTAACATTTTTTCACATTTCATTCACATTACAACACACACACACACACACACACACACACACATACATAGGGGCAGGTTTGGCTGTGTGGTAACAAACTACGTTCGAAAATACTGTACTTGATATGGGCGGTAGTGCCTTGCCGGTCTATGGCCTACCTTCAACAAACCGGGAACGCACAAACACTCTGTCTTCACATTTGCTGCGTGAGACATGTTTTAATGTTGACGAGCTTGCCGAGTACATAGCCGACAATGAGCCAAAGCTCCTTCCAGAAAAAAAGTTCGCTTACAACTCCGTTGTTAATTCAGTCCGGCCCAAAGCTGGGGGGATTTTTTTCCTGGACGCTCCTGGGGCACTGGGAAAACTTTTGTCAACAAATTGATATTGGCTGAGATTAGGCGAACACAAGGCATTGCCCTAGCTGTGGCATCATCTGGAATTGCGGCTACTTTGTTGCCAGGCGGCAGGACAGCTCATTCCACTTTCAAGTTCCCGCTTGACTTAGCGAAGACTGAGACACCAGCTTGCAACATCAGTAACAGCGCCGATCAAGCAGAAGTCTTCAGACGATGCAAGCTTATCGTTTGGGATGAATGCACGATGGCCCACAGACGTGCTCTTGAGGCACTAGATAGATCTCTCTGAGACATCAAACACTCTTCAGCTCCCATGTCAGGCATAACACTTCTTCTTTCAGGGGACTTCCGACAAACACTTCCCGTTATTCCCAAAGGGACTAGAGTTGATGCAGTAAGTGCGTGTCTTAAGTCATCCACATTGTGGCCACTGGTGAAGACTCTCAAACTTCACACCAATATGCATGCTCATATGCGACATGATATCACATCAGCAGCATTTTCTCACACCCTCCTTGCACTTGGCGAAGGCAAAATACCAGGGGATGAAAATGGTAATATTGCCATCGATTCCATTTGTACCATTGTTAAAACGCCTTCTGATCTCAGAGATACAGTGTTCCCAGATCTACAAGCTAATTATCATAATATGGATTGGATTGGCCAAAGGGCTATTCTGGCCCCGAGGAATAAAACTGTTCACCATATAAATGATGAAATGCTAAAATTCATTCCTGGGCATGTCTATGTATATAAGTCTATCGATACAACTCCTGACCCAGAGGATGTCATCAACTATCCTATAGAGGTACTCAATTCCTTTGAGCCCCCCAGACTACCACCACACATTCTTAAACTTAAAGTTGGTGCCCCTATAATGCTCATTAGAAATTTGGTTCCCCCAAAACAATGCAATGGCACACGTTTGATCGTTAAGTCCTTATCTCCCACCGTAAACTTATATCAATATTTGCCTGAATAGTCATCATAATTCAGTGCAATCATTAACAGTACTTTCAAGCAATTCAGCCCCGAGAATCGCCGAGCAATTCTGCTAGTATCCTATATAAGAATATAAATAAAACGTGAAAAACAGAGTTGGAATTCCTTTGAGTAATATATTCTTCTATACACAATCATACAAATCCCTTTGTGTATATACATACATACATACATACATATGTGCTTGTGTGTGTGTGTGTGTGTGTGTGTGTGTGTGTGTGTATCTGTGTGTGTGTGTAGTGTTGTAACTGGGCAGAGTAATTCTGCTTTAATGTCTTGTGTCTCATTCATCGACACACTCACCGGTTCCATTTCCACTCATTTATTATTTTCCATCTAAAATTTTCGCTGCTTCTTGTAACCCCCCCAATAGTTGTTGACTCTGTCCCTTATTGAAGCTGCGTTCTTTTTGTTTGGTTGGTTGTGCGCATGTGCGTGCGTCAGTGTGCATGTGCATACACACGTATGTATATATGTCTGTCTGTATGTATGTATGTACGTGTGTGTGTATATGTATGTGAGTGCAAGTGTGTGCATATTTGTGTGTTGTGTGAGTGCGTATATATGTGTGTGTGCGTATATATGTGTGTGTGCGTATATATGTGTGTGTGCGCATATATGTGTGTGTGCGTGTGAGTATTTGAGTGTGTCTATGGGTTTGGGTTTGGGTGGCTATGTACATGCGTCTGGGTTGGTAATTTGCAAAACTTATTTATCTCTGCTCCAAACCAGAAAAAAATGAATGCTGTTTACCCAGAAGCTATTACGAAATTTACTTCAAGATATGTGGTAGAATTTATCTCCTTTCATAAATTTGGTAAATTTTGTATTTATCATTATTATTATTATTTATTATTATTATTATTATTATTATTATTATTATTATTATTATTATTATTATTATTATTATTATTCAGTAGTTTTATTTTTACAGCTTGCTTTCACTTCACTACCGAGCGCAGCTCTGTGTGCCTTGGGTATGTGCTGTGGTTTGCTGTGGTGCTCTTATTCTCATTGTATTGAAAGTGTTTTGCGTAGGACGTGTGCAGTGCCCAGTAGTGCAATTTTCTGTATGTTATATATATTTGCTAGTCCTGGTGTTTTTGTTATGTATTTGTATGAATACTTTTTAATCATGCCTAATTCGCCTACTATGATAGGAATTGTTTCTGTTTTTAGATTCTACATTCATGTTACCTCTATTTCTGGGTCTTTGTAATTAGAATGTTTCTCCATTTCTTTTAGAGACACGTCGTCATCTGCCGGTATTGATACATCAATTAGAAAGCATTTTTTCTTCATGATCTCTGACAACTATATCTGGTCTGTTGGCCTTAATTTCTTTATCTGTGTGTATTGGCATATCCCAGAGTATTGTTGTTTTCTCGTTTTCTGTAACTTTTTCTGGTGTGTGCCTACACCATCTTTTTCTGTTGTTATTCCATAGTGTTGGCATAGCTTCCAGTGTATGTAGGTCCCAACTCTGTCGTGTCTGTGAATATATTCCTTCCTAGCAAGGACTGGGTAGCCAGAGATAATATGATTTATTGTTTCTTGTCCATCTCCACATATTCTGCAGTTACTTGTTATATTCTTTTCATTACATGTTTTTGGTAATTTCTGGTGGGGAGGCTTTGGTCTTGTGCTGCAATTAAAAATCCTTCCGTCTCTGCTTTGAGTCCTGAGCTTCTCAACCATTGCTGGGACTTTTCTTTATCTATTTCATTTGCATTTAGTTTTTCTTGCCATCGTTTTATCATGGTCCGTTGCTATTCTAGTTTTAGTTTGGATTTCATTTGTTTTATAGCTTTGTTGTTGTTTCTTCATCTTCTTCTTCTTCATATTTAGTAGGTGGTATGATTTCTTGTTTGTATTTGTCAGCTTCCTTAAATACTGAGAACAGTTTTTTGTTTTGCTCGTGTTTTGCTGCTATCTGGATCAGTTTTCCTTGCTTCTGAAGTAGGTATTTTTTCAGTCCGATGGTGGTTATTTTATAATAGTTTTCCAGCTTTATAAGGCCTCTACCACCTTCTATACGTTGTATATATAGCCTTTCTATGTCAGATTTTGGGCGGTGCATCCTAGATCCTGTCATTATTTTTCTTGTTTTCCTATCTATTTTGCTTAGTTCATTAGTGTCCAGTTAAGGATATTGTAGCTGTAACTTATAACTGGGGAAGCTAAAGTGTTAATACCTATTATCTTGTTTTTAGCATTGAGCTCTGTTTTTACTATTGATCTAACTCGTCTATAGTATTCTTTATTTATTTTCTCTTTCATTTATGTGTGTTGTGTCTTATCTAGTTCATGGATTCCTAAATATTTGTAAGTTTGGCTTTGGTCTAATTCTCTTATTTCATTGGATTTATCTAGCGTGATGTTGCTACTCTTAACTAGTTTTCCTCTCTCCAGGGTTAATTTGGCGCATTTTTCTATTCCAAATTTCATATCTATTTCTTTGGTGATTCCATGAACTGTCTTTAATTGTGTTTCTAGCTGTTTGTCATTTGCAGCGTACAGTTTTAGGTCATCCATATATAAAAGGTGGCTGATCGTTTTGCCGTAACATTTATATCTGCATCCAGTTCTATCTAGCATATCAGATAGAGGTGACAGTGCCAAGCAGAAAAGGAGTGGAGAGAGCGTGTCTCCCTGAATATTCCTCTTCTAACGGGGATGTCTTTGGTTTTCATGAGTCCCTCTTTTGTTTGGAGGTGTAGCACTGTTTGCCATTTATTCATAGAGTGCTCTATGAATTTTATGATTGTTGGTGCTACTTTGTTAATGGCTAGTGTTTCGAGGATCCATGTGTGGGGGATGCTATGAAACGCCTTTCTGTAGTCAACCCAGGCCATACTGAGGCCTTTCTTCTTTCTGTGGCTGTCTTCAGTTATTGCTTTATTAATCATTAGTTGATCTTTACAGCCATATGAGCCTTTGCGGGATCCTTTCTGCTCTTCTGGAAACAGGTTGTTTTCGTCCAGGTGCTTGTTCAACCTTTGCGATATCACTGCAGTAAATGCCTTGAACATTGTAGGGAGGAAGGTTATTGGTCTGTAGTTTTCTGGTTTTGCTGTTTCATTTGATTTGGGAATTAAGATGGTTTTCCCCTTCGTGAGCCATTCAGGCATTGTCTCTGGCTCTGCTAGTATGTTGTTAAAGTTTTCAGCCAGCTTTTTGTGCATTCCTGTTAGATATTTCAACCAGAAGTTGGGGATCTTGTCATGCCCAGGTGCCTTCCAGTTGCTTAGTCTTTGCAGTGCCTGGGTGACCTCTTCAGTTATGGGGGTCCAAAGTTGTTCAGATGCCGAGTTTGTTATTTTGATACTCCTTTTTTTTGGTTGTTCTTTCGCCGACTATATTTCTCTCCAGAATTCTTCCACTTCTCCTGCCGTTGGTGCTACAGTGATGTTCATTTTGATTTTTTGCCAAGTTTTTGGTAGAACTTTTTGGGGTTGGAGTTGAACTGTTTGTTTTGTTCAAAGAAACGTTGGCGTTTCTCATACCGGCGGATCCTTTGTGCTTTGGCAAGGATATCTTGCTTTAGCTTTTCTTTTATCTCAGGTAAATATTTTTCTGTGATGTTGTATTTGCACAGTACTTTTGTTTTCTTTTTGTTTCTTAGTAGCGTTGATTGTCTACTGATTTCATTAAGAATCGACAGATCTTTTCTCATTTTTTGTATTTTTTGGAGATGTTATTTATCTACAGGGTTTGTTTGGTGGTACTCCTGTTTGGATGGGTTTGAGGGAGTATCCAGCTTCTATTGTGGCTGCAGTGGCTGCTGCATATATTATGTCATTTAGCTCAGTGATATCGCTATTTGTTTTAGTGGCTATTAGTTCTGTGACGGCTAGGTTTATGCTAGTTATAATTGATGTTGATTTTTGTCTATTTTGATTTTTGGGAGGTATGGTCGGTGGTCCATTTTGAGATCTGAGTTTTTCAGTTCTTTGATTATTCTACTTTTTATAGTATCATAATCTTTAGGCTCCCCTTCGTTGTTTCCAGGTTTTAGATTTGTGTCGCTTTATTTCTCGTTCGTACGTCTGCCTGTCGTATTTTGGCTTGCTGCTTGTCGTGCATTATTATGCATCCTTACGGTCTGGGTTTGTTGTTTTTTGTTTACATAGTTTTTATTGGAAATGTTACGTTCGTCTTCGTGTTTTACTATATTATTATTATTATTATTATTATTATTATTATTATTATTATTATTATTATTATTATTATTATTATTATTAATAATAATAATAATATGATAACAAAAGAATGAATGAGACCTCGATGTTATGTAAATAGAGGAATTTATATATATATATATATATATATATATATATATATATATACATACATATATATATATAAATATATGTATGTTTATATATATATATTTTATATATATATATATATACACACACATATATATGTATGTATGTATGCATGTATGTATGTATGTATGTATGTATGTATGTATGTATGTATGTATGTAGTTATGTATGTATGTATGTATGTATGTATGTATGTATGTATGTATGTATGTATGTATGTATATAATTTTCCTCATACTTAATTTTTTTCTTATCTATTTCAGCAATTCATAACTTCTAAAAGAAACATCCAATCGACATCGTAGGCTAAGAATTTTTTTTCTGGAACATACAAGAATCAAGATTTATTTGTTTCATCCACACTCTTCTACCAGGTATGGACGTTTTTCGATAAGATTGCATATAGGAATTAAATGGAATATTTTCCCGCTTTTCATAACTATCTACTTGCATATTTACTGTTTATGTTTGTATCTATCTATCTATCTATCTATCTATCTATCTATCTATCTATCTATCTATCTATCTATCTATCTATCTATCTATCTATCTAACTATCTATCTATCTATCTATCTATCTATCTATCTATCTATCTATCTATCTATCTTTCTGTCTGTCTGTCTGTCTGTCTGTCTGTCGGTCGGTCTGTCTGTCTGTCTGTCTGTCTCTCTCTGTGCCCGCCTGTCTGTCTCTGTCTGCTTGCCTGTCTGTCTGTCCATCCGTCTGTCTGTTTAGTATCTGCCTGCTTATCAGTCATGATATTTAACTACATACATATCCGTCTTTTCTTTAGTACATATGTGTGTATGTAAAATATTATTAAATAAGCATTTTAATGATATAATTATAAACATATGCATGTGTGTGTGTGTTTGTAGTAAAATTTTGTTAAGATAAAATTATTAATTATATAAACAATCTAATTTTTAAAAGCGGAAAATCAGTCTCCCAGACACAAAACCTGTTCATCAATGGTTTCACTATCTCACCTGTAACATACAAAGAATGCTACAAGTACCTTGGCAATGATGAACATATATCATACCAAGGTACTGTGAATAAAGATAGAGTGACCCTAGACTATTACACCAGACTAAGAAAAATATTAGTCCGAACTCTCTCCTCTTACAAGACAATATCCCACAATGCATTTGCCCTACCGGTGCTGATTCCAACATTTAGGATACTTGAGTGTCAACATGTAATTTTTTTTTCATTTGGATTAGAACAATATAACATTGGCACTGGTTCGGTATTAAGTGTCAAAAGTGAAAGAATGAGATCTATATTGTGATGTGATATAATATTGTTTCACTTCTATTCTTTCACATTTAATTCTAATGCGATAACACTAAGTCCATCTTATTTCTGTTATGTATGAAATAAATGAATATTTGATAACTTAACGTGAACAGTGCTTAATATATATTGGGTTGCCAACTAAGTTACCACCGTTTTTTTTTGTAATTTAGATTTTTAAAAAGTTTTAATAAAAAATAACAACTAATTAATCAACAATGTATTCACCCTTGTTGTTTACAACTTCTTCCCAACGTTCAACAAGATTTTCAATACCTCGTTGGGAGAAATCACCCGATTTCGACTCGAAAAATTAATCCAACCAAGCTCTCAATTCCGCATCAGTATTGAACGAAACTCCGCGTATAGCATTTGATGGAGGTCGAAAGGAATGGAAATTCGTTGATGCCAAATCAGAAGAGTACGGCAGGTGTGGCAGCACTTCCCAGCCATGCGTTTGAATGGTTTTCTTGGTCATATTGGCGATATGAGGGCAGGCGTTGTCGTGCAGCAGAAGAACTCCATGCTGTTGATTAGGTCTTTTGATAACCCTGATACTGTGGTGGGTGGACATGCAGGGGAAATGAACCAACTAGATATTGAATTGCTTGAAATTCGAAGACGACTCACCGACTTCAGAAAAAAATACCCATGAATATGATAAAGATAGGAGTATGATAAATAAAGTAACACGAAAGATAAATACTGTTATACCATACATCCAGTCGGAGGACATAACACAAACAAGGAATCTCCGAGCTATTGCGCTACTTGTTGAGGAGAAATTACAACTTAAGGGAACAAAAATGGTGGAGCAAAAGAACATGGTGGAAAGAACGCATTGAAACGGGACATAATACGGGTAAGGCAAGATCTAGGAAAAACTGAGCAATAGTTAAGAGGAAACTGGAAAAATGGGAAAAAGACCGACAGAAAAATCAGGGAAGAAGTATAAAATACGGAAGAGCGGGTTTGATACAGTAATAGAGCAGTTAAAACAGAGGATCATAGCAAAAAGCCAGAAGATCAGAAGATTTGTGAACAGAAATAAGCAGTTCGAGGAGAACTGATTGTTAAAAAATAACCCGAAGCAATTCTTCCGCCCGTTACAAAGAGACAATGGGGAAAATGTTGCTCCTGATGTAAATCAAGCCAGGAGTTCTTGAGTGGATTATAGGGAAACAAGGTGGTGCATAAAAGGGATGCGATGTGGATAGGGACTATCAAGACAAAATTACAAGGAGGTAAGAAATAAAGGAATATTGTCATAAGGACGGGTGATGTGAAAGAACAAGTGGTTAAAGTGCCTAACTTGAAAGTCCCCAGACCAGATGGGATTCGTGGCTTCTGGCTGAAGCGATGCCACTCGGCGCATGAAAGACTAGCAGCCCAATTGAATGAGTGTGACCAGAAAGGTACAGTCCCCGCGTGGATGGTGACTGGGAGGACAACACTTGTAATGAAAGATAGAAGAAAGGGTAATATTTTGAGAAACTACATACACTTTCCTAGCACAAGAAGAAATACTACAAAGTGTACAAAAAGGATGTAGGAAGAGTTCTCAGGGTACCAAAGATCACCTGGTCATCGATAAAACAGTTTTGAGGCATTGTAAGAAACATCATACAAAAATGTCTGTGGCTTGGATTGACTTTAAGAAGGCATATGATATGACGCCTCATTCTTAGATCGCTGAATACCTGAAGATGTTTGGTTTTGCTGACAACATCAACACCAGAAAGTAGAAGAGGCTCAATTTCTCCACAAAAAAACAACCAGATACAACAGACATAATTCGAAAACTTTAGTAACAGTCTTCCACCTGGGTTTCGAAACTGCAACTCTATACAATAACTACACACCTATACTATCCAATAACACCATACACCCTCTCAAACACCAGTTGCTGACCTTACCAATCACTAGACGAATGGAATTTTACTTCCAATCAGAACCGGACCCTCAGGAAAACAAACTGACCCTTTATGAGAATCAACCAACCGGGTCAACCAAGCAGAACGCTAAACTTGACCATCAGAAAGAATAAGACGTGATCAGAATTATAACGAATCAAAAATTAGATCCGTCCGCGGAGAAACATATATATATATATATATATATATTATATATATATATATATAGTTAATCCAAACAAGAAAACACAGAAAAAAAAACACAGCAACGCGAGGACGTGGAACAATTAAAGTATTATTGGAAGCCCAGGAAAGAAGGGAAGAAGGAGGGTTCAACGTTTCGAGCGGAGCTCTTCGTCGGAAACAAAGGAGAAGGAAAGATCCCGAGAAGGGAAGACAGAGGAAACAAATTGCTGGCGGTGCTCACGAGATCACATGTATATATATATATATATACATACATACACTAATTCCAAAACATTCCGTTAAAAGCGAAAAGCCCTGTACGCGACGGAAAAAGAATAACACGCAAGATTTTTTTTCTTTTCTCTCTCTTGTCCATTTATTCTATAATAACTCAGTTTCACTGAACTTCTAGTAATCCACAATTTTTATATTCTTCGCCGATCATTTTTGATATTATCTACCCCTGTTATTGAATTTTGTGAACATTTAATCATTTAAACTTGTTTTCTTCTTCGCATTGTTTTATATACGTTTATACTATTGACAAAAAATTGTTGAAACTAGCTTGGTATGTATGTAAATTAATTTATTTAAAAGCAAG
>NC_043005.1:190000-235000 GCF_006345805.1 Octopus sinensis | reverse complement strand
TGGGCATGCCACTGATGACTCTTTATATAAAGTATAGCATTGTAAATAAAAGATAAAGCAATAATCAAAAAGTAAGGCTGTATATAAGCTCTTCCTGTATATGACATGTCAATAGCAGAAAGAGCAGTGTATAAAATATAAAGCTAAATGAAACACCTGCGTATAACACTTTACAGAACGCTATATAAAATAGTAAGTAAAAGCGATATAAAGCATCAATATCACTGGTTGCCAAGTGCATAATCACGGTGTTCCAGTTGTGACCACCTCTCCTGTCGTATTTTCACATCAGTGTCTATAATTACACTTTCCAATGTGTCCCACTTTTAAAGGGGATACCCTGTGATTTGAGAGGTATGGGGCAGCTATTTCTAGCAGGTCATGCCGCTGCATAGAGACTTTCTTTGGTTTTTTCCTCTCGAAATAAACTTAAATCCAAGTCAATCTGGCAGATATAGGATCATAAATATTCTAGCCTTGTCTTACCTTTCATGTATGATCGTATACCTGGTATTACAGAATAAAATGATTTTTAAGCAGTGGTAGCGTGGTATTTAACTGCTATTTCCAGCAGGTAGAACGATATCATATCATCGTTGCAAACGGAAAGAAACATTCGTTAATCAGAAAGTGTTCCTCTGTTTGCATATTTTATAACTCGATCGGTTGAGACCAGTAACTATGGAGTCCAAATTATTTTTTTTTCCACGGGTACGAATCTACACAGTACTATAAACGATATGTAGAACCTCAGCTAATCGGAAGCCGTCCAGATGTCCCATTGAACGACGTGCTCCACAGCACTGGATTGTGTTATTTAAGGGTAATTTTGGCTGCTATTTCTAACCTTTTGTCTTTGTGTAATAATTCATAAAGATTTTTCAAATGTAGAAAAGATTATTTTCAGGTGACCTTAACAGTACCGATATTGATTGCTTCTTTATATTATCGATCTCCTCCTCTGGAATTAGGAAAGTTAAACTGGATCGTGGTGACATTTGATGTAAAGACGCAAGGAAACATAATTAAATAACACAATTTCAATTGGAAGGATGCTCATAAGTTAAATAATATAATTGATTTTAACCATTTTCTGTTTCTACCTGGACAGTTGGAAACATTGCCGCGCAACGAAAAAGATTTGATATACACGGTAAGAATGAATGTTTATGTTATATCTATGTTTACACATATATGCATGCATATATATATATATATATATATATATATATATATATATATATATATATATATATATATATATATTAGTAACAGAAAAAAGGGATTTCGGTTGTCCCCACGTGGTAGATTGTTATGTATATAAGAAATTAAAAAAAGAAAATAAGCACACTTACATTGTTATAGTATAATTTTTAATGTATCGACCGGTTTCGCAATCGCTATTCATGATATAATGTTTAATTTATATGAAAATATATTTTTTCTTAAGAAGAAATATAAAAATATAAAAAAAGTTAACAATGAAATTATAACTGACATTTATTATAAACCAACTGGCTCCAAACAATATCTTCTTTTTAACTCATGCCACC
The DNA here is from genome assembly GCF_006345805.1 of Octopus sinensis. Classification (NCBI taxonomy): domain Eukaryota; kingdom Metazoa; phylum Mollusca; class Cephalopoda; order Octopoda; family Octopodidae; genus Octopus; species Octopus sinensis. The sequence goes on along the minus strand of NC_043005.1, from coordinate 233,447 downwards.
CGTAACACATAAAAATAAACATCCCTTTTAACTTAACAAAAAGGATCTGCACAATAGTGTCTGATAGGACAACTTGGGACCTTCGTCTTCAAGACCTCAAAACAACACTTATTGAAAGACAATATCCACCCCCTCTTATCGACGAGGGAATTAAACGTGCCAAACAATTAGACACAAAAACACTAAGAACAAAAAAACATAGCACCACACCTCAAACCGGAACCTTATTTTTATATCAACACACAACCCCAGAAACAGTGAGGCATTCAACACTATTGTGCAAACTCTCCCTTTACTAACTAGAGATCCAAAAATGAACGACATCCTGAAAACACACAAACTCATCAAATGCAAAAAACAAGACAAATCGCTAAAGAGACTACTAACAAACGCGAAGCTTTACAAAACAACCACGAAACCAACGGTTGAAAAATGTGGACGCCCGAAATGTGGAACCTGCCCCCACCTGCTTGAAGGCTCGGATTTCCTTTTCAAACGAGGACAGAGGTTCACAATTAAAACTAGTTTCACCTGTGCCTCTGAGAACCTAATTTATGTAATAACCTGCTCGGGTTGCAGTCATCAGTACATTGGACAACTTTAACTTTGAGGAAGAGAATCACTCTGCATAAGGAGAAAATCCGTTTCCCGCAATACAGACAAATTCCTCTTGGTGAACACATAGAAAAATGTGCAGGTAACATCAAACCAAATTTTACAGTCTTCCATTTCTACCAGTGCAAAGACACAATCTCTCAAATAGAACGCTTAAATAAAGAAACTGTTTTCATTGAAAAATACAAAATGCATCTTAATAAGCACGCATAACCAACTTTTATATTTTTATATTTTTACACACTACATCACTGTACATAAATCCCCTAAGAAACAAGGCCCTTTTTTTAAACCTGTCTCCTTTCTGTACACATTTATTCCCTACCCAAAACTTAAACAGTTATCTCACTTACACACAACAATAACAATAATAACAACCAATTACCTCCCTTTACTTGTCAACTTGTAAAATCTTTCACTCGTGAATTTCATTACAAATAACATGGACCATATTTCTTCTTAAGAAAAAATATATTTTCATATAAATTAAACATTATATCATGAATAGCGATTGCGAAACCGGTCAATACATTAAAAATTATACTATAACAATGTAAGTGTGCGTATTTTCCTTTTTTAATTTCTTATATATGTATATATTTATATATATATATATATATATATATATATATATATATATATATATATATATATATATATATATATATATATATATATATATATACATACATATATCAGGTCATCCCATAAGTTCTGTCCAATTTTACCTTTTTGGAATTAAAAGAAATTTAATAGTATTTTAGAATGTCTAATGGAATTAAAAATTACTTTTATGCATTTGTGTACATTTAAACTAATCAAATATTATTTTACAGAATAATAGAATTAAAAGTTCTTTGATTAAAATACTTTCTAACATGGAAGTATTCAAAGAGCATTTGAGGCACCTAATGCTTTATGAGTACAAAAAAAGAAACTCTGCAGCCGAAGCGACTCGAAACATACACTCAGTTTATGGGAAACAATGCTTGAATGAAAGAACTTGATGAAGATGATTTGCAAAACTCAGAAGTGGCGATTTCAGCCTTGAAGATGAAGATTGAACAGGACGTCCAGTTGAGTTTGATGATAAGCTCCTTGAGGCATTACTTGAAGAAAATCCTGCATTATCAGTTGAAGAATTGGCAATAAAGCTTAGTTCAAACCATACAACTATTCATCGTCATCTTCAACAAATTGGAAAGGTTTTCTAAACTTGGAAAATGGGTGCCTCATGAATTGTCCGAAAGCAACCGCAAATCCCGAGTTGACATCTGCTCTTCTCTCCATTCTCGTGAACTCATTTCACCCCTTTTGGATAGACTTGTGACTGGTGACGAAAAATGGATCTTCTATCAAAATGTTAAATGTCGTAAACAGTGACCTGGTAAAAGGGAAAAAACTCAACCACAACTGAGAAGGGAACTTCATGGAAAAATAGTTCTTCTCTCGGATTGCAAAGGAGTAATTCACTTTGAATTGTTACCACCTAATTCAACAATCAATGTTCAAAGCAAGTGTCAGCAATTAGAGCGTTTGAACCAAGCTTTGAAGGAAAAAAAGACCCGCTTTAGTGATTCGAAAAGGAGTGATATTTCATCAGGACAATGCACGACCCCACGCTGCAAAGATCACATCACAGAAGATCGAAGAGCTTGGTTGGAAAAAATTCCTCGTCCACCTTATTCTCCCGACCTTGCTCTTTCAGACTACCATTTGTTTCGTAGTTTACAGAATAATTTGGGGGACGTAACTTTCGCAAGCCAGGAGGAGGTCGAAACTGACATTTCAGAGTTCTTCCCTTTGAAAACAAAAGAGTTTTACATTGATGGGATTAAAAAGCTTGTAAATAGATGGAAGAAGTCATTGATAATCAGGGAAAGTACATTGATGATTAACTTTCAATTAAATATAACATTTGATCACTTGTTTCCTTTATTCAAAATTTAGACAGAACTTAAAGGATACACACATACACACACACACACTCATATATATATATATATATATATATATATGATGAAAAAACAAGTAAAAAATAGAAAATGCTAAAATAATTTTATAGTGAACATTTCAGTACCGGTTTCGGTCATTTTGAGACCTTTTCAACTGTAACGATTAAATAATTAAATTTAGAAAAATTAGAAGAAAAGTTTTTTTAAAAGAATATTTCTATAGTAGTGTTCAGATTTAAGTGGCATTCTGCCTTTCTCTGACTCCCTTGTTTGCACTTGTGTGTTCGAGGTAGTTGTGAGCTCTTGGTAGGGTAGTAGAGAGAAGGCTGGTCTGGGAGTGCCCTGATGGTCGTATTTTGAATGGTCAGTGGCGGCTGGCAGTCTCAGTTCAATTCAGGAGAATATTTATATTGATAGGCTTCTTTATAGAATTAGCGTAGGTGTTATACTAAAAAACATTAGTGACAAACTTAAGGGGTAGGGGGTGGAGAAGAAGAAGAAGAAGAAGAAGAAGAAGGAGAAGGAGAAGGAGAAGGAGAAGATGACGATGATGGTGATGGTGGTGATGATTATGACGACGATGATGATGATAACGATGATGATGAAGAAGAAGAAGAAGAAGAAGGAGGAGAAGGAGAAGATGGTGGTGATGATGGTGGCGATGATGATGATGCCGATGATGATGATAACGATGATGATGAAGAAGAAGAGGAAGAAGAAGAAGAAGAAGAAAAAACAGAGAAGGGAGAATATGAATGTAAATATAGCTATGAAGGGGCTGATTAGTAATGGATTCTATTGAGTGTAGTATTTGTGTGTGTATATATATTTTTTTCTTTTATTCTAAAGTTGAGGTATATTAATTGTTTGTCGTAGACCCGTTAAGAAGTGGCTTGTATTTTGTAATAAAGAGATTTTCTTTACTTATTCGTTGTCTCGAAGTTGTATCGTCCCTAAATTGGTAGAGGGGGAAAATTCTGAAGTTTGGTGTTTTTTGTTGGCGCAAGTATCTATGTGTTGGCTAAAAGCTATTTTTCTGTTTTGGGGAATTTTTATCTGGGATCTGTGCAGGGCCATTCGTTTACGCAAACCATTTTTTGTTTGGCCTATGTACTGCTCTTGACACCCGGAGCAGGTTAGTGAGTATATTAGGTTCTCCGAAGCACATGTGAAGTTGCTTTTCACTGTAAAACGTTGTCCCTGTTTGAAGGAGAACTCAGAACCCTCGATTAGATAGTCGCATATCCCGCAATTGGGTCTTCCACATTTTTTTACTGTCGGCTTCTGTGTTGAAGAGTGAATTCGGGCTTGTGTAAGGAGACTTTTCATGGATCTAGGCTGTCTTTTGCTTTTTATGATCGTGTGTGTTTGGAGGATTGTGTTCATTCTGTGGTCTTTTTTTAGGAGGGGTATGTTGTGGAGGATGGTGTCGAAGGCTTCGTTATTGAGAGGGTTGTGTGTGGAGATGTATGGTAAGGCTTTTGGTTGTAAGTTTTTCTTTGATTTGGGATGTCTCAGTTCCTTGATGTTAAGTTGAAGGGCACGTTGAATGCATTTGTCAATAAGTGAAGGTGGATAGTTCCTGGTGATTAGGGTATCTTTTAGTTCTTGTAGTCGTGTGTCTCTGGTGTTTGCGTTAGAGACTATAGTGCATATCCTTTTTGCTAGATTGAAGGGGATATTCATCCTGGTGTGTTCCTTTTCACCCATATATATATATATATATATATCGAGGTTATAAGAGGTAATGGTGTCCTTGAGACCCAACCATCCTCTCACACTGTCTGCAATGAAGGGATATAATTATTAAATATCCTGGAAACAGCTGTAAGGCCTTCTATCTATAAATGTTCTAATATCTACACAGCCTTGGTTTTTATCTCATTACGCAAAAGATTCTTATAATATATATATATAATATATATATATATATATATATATTTATTTATACATACATATATATACGTGTGTGTGTGTGTGAGTGTGCGTGTGTATGTATGAATGTATGTATATAATATATATATATATATATATAAATATATATATATAAATGGAGACTTATGGATATATTAATAATTTATTTGTATGATATAATGAGGTTGAAAGGTTTTTGGATTCCTTAATTCTTAACGAAGACCTGACATCCTCGAATTGACTATATATATATATATATATATATATATATTTATATGTGCACGTGTGTGTATATAAATTGAATAAATAGAGTCAACAGGAAGAACTTAATATATTAGTCTAATTTTTATAACAGTTCAACCATCAGTGAGTGAAATAATGGAATCACGCATAATGTTGAATTGAGTATATCAGCGTGAATCTAACTAGTTGAACAGTCTTTTAAGTCAAAATTTGAAGTCCCAATCAACTGAAAATGATGAATAAAATGTTGAATCTACTAATGCTACGTTTAAGTGTGTGTGTGAGAGAGAGAGAGGGGGGGGAAGAAGAAGAAGAAGAAGAAGAAGAAGAAGAAGAAGAAGAAGAAGAAGAAGAAGATGATGATGATGATGATGATGAAGAAGAAAAGATGAAGAATAAATAGAGAGAGTGGGAGGAGCGCGATAAATATACATCTATTTTTTGTGCTTATATTTGTATGTATGAGTAGGTATCCATAGAAAATATAGAAAACATGTATCGAATATATGTACTGTCCGAATCAGTCGCGTCTCTTTGCTCTCATGCAAACTTGACCTTTTCAACCCTTAAATAAAACGTAACATTTTATTTCAGATAAGAATCGAATTGGACGTAGCGGAAACCGACATTAAAGGGTTGTATGCTAGATTGACAATATGGACATTGGAGAAGCTAGATGACTTAAACTTGATTTACAGCCGCAGCCTTCTTCTGCAACCGAAGGTATGTGCTCAGAATAGTTTTATTTTTGAAAATACCTCATGAATTTTAGGAGGAACACACATATTCAAACTTATACACATATAGATACATACATTCATACATACATACACACATACATACATACATTCATTCATACATACATTCATACATACATACATACATACATACATACATACACACACACATACACACATACATACATACATATATTCATACATACATACATACCTATATAATATATATATATATATATATATATATATATATATATATATATATTGGGGGGGGGGGTAAAAATAAAAAAGAGAAACTGCACATTGCATATAAAAATAATGGCTTTTTTATGAACAGTAACGATATATATATATATATACACAATTAGATGAACTGAGGTAGAATTAAAAGGTATAAAAGTCATTATTTTGAATTGTTAAAGAGATTCAAAGTCATACCGGTATCGTCAAAAGATATTCACTGGCTTTGAATGAGCACTGACTTCCAAACGGTGTCGGGTCTACTAGTCCCTGAGTAAAAAGATTATATGCAAGGGAGGAAAGCAGTTCTGGAAGTGGTGCAATTAGGGTAGATATATATATTGTAATATGATTGGTGTATAGGATGCATGGAAATTAGTGGTATTGTTGGTAAGGTTAGTAGTGTCCTGTATTATGTTATGTGTTCATATTGAGTTCTGGATGATATTTATTAATGAACGTCGCCTCTTTATTCATTCTTTGCTGTAGTTAGGTGTACTGTGAACTTTGATTGAAAGGGAAAATTAGGAAGTTTGGTTTAAGGTTCCTAGCACATTTTTCTGTGTTCACTGGCCTGTATCTGTCTGTATTGTGGATAACGGATTTGTTCTTTGTGAAGAGTTGTTCTTCGTCGGAGAGACATTCCTGTTTGCCCAATATATTGATTACTGCACCCATAAAAAGGTCTTTATTTTTTATATCCAACATGCATTTTCTCTTTTTTCTTTTCCCTTATTCATACCGCGTGTAGTTTCTTTTCTCTTTGAAACCTATTTCTATTGTGTTTTACTAAACGTGAGATTTAAAATGCCACAGATACCAAACTTTTCAGTTAAAACTTTCAACGAAGATACTCTAAAGGAACTAAAAAAGATTAGCTCGAATTTGAGACTCATAATTAATAAGATTGATGAACATAAACGATTTACACAAGAAGAGAAAGGGCAATCTCTGGAACAATTCAATCAACATTTGACCGAATTATGCACCACTCTACAATCGTTACCTCATAATTGTTGCATAAATGAAAATCCCCTACAGATGATACACACCATAGAACATCCACTACGTTAATGCAATCAATTAAAACCGTATTATCCATATCTGGAAGGAGGAACTTAAAGCCAGAAAATTTTCTTTCTGGAATATTATTAAAAACAACTACACGGCAGAAAGTTATGAACGCTGGTTAAATTCAACTCCAGTAATCTTACCTCGTAAATTTCAAATTAAACTAATACCAAACGAACAGGACCAACAAAGACAATTAAGGGAGAAACTAGCATTGGAAGAAAAGGAAAACGGAAATGGAAATCCTTAAACGTAAGCGTTAAGAAATGAACATAAATTTAAAAGCATAGATGAGGAAATATATTCCGTATTAAGGAAACATTGAGATGGTCAACTGCTGGAGAGTGTTTTTAAACAATGGAAAACAACTTGTGAAACTGAAGAATTGCCAACAACGCTGGGAAAGAGAAGCTAATTTTGTTTCCAATACTACGAAACACCGTTCAACATAGAAAACATATCAGATAACCCCTTCCTGAAGAAACATAAACAAAAAACCCACGCAAAAATGACCTTACATTTCTCTGGCTCAAACCACAGACAATCTAGGGGACACAACTCAACCAACCTCACCTCACTTCTACCTACAAATAACTTACAAACAACAAACAGGGAATCCGCTCGTAGTAGAAAATCCGGACGTAATTTTCAAGGCTCCCAACATACAAATCAAAAGATCCACGCAAGCCTCCAGACTAACCCAAACATTCGAGAACCACTACCTACAAATCTACCCCCATCAACTCTCAGATAAGGGACAAATTTGCTTCTGACACCTAGCCTCAACATGGATACTTCAAGCATTCAACTAGACACAGCTTAACTAGATAACAGAACTTCTCCCTCCACCCACATCACAAAATTAAGAATAAATTTAACCCAAGCCACATCAACCATAGACAATATAACAACTCCCAGTACAACCATAACTTAGTCCACTACAGAGTCACCCCACCACAGACATACTACCACAGACACACTGTGCAACCATTTTCTCCTATACAGACCTTCCACATCAATCCACCTCCTACAACCATTTTTTAGACCTAAATCAGAGAAACAGAGATGTGAAATGGAACAAAATATACATGAACAACTGGAAATAATCAACTTATCAAAGAAAATCATAAGTACTACACAAACTAAAATTCTAGCAAGAGGTTTAAAATTTACTCCAACCCCCCGCTGATCGAACCCGAATGAATTTAAGGATAACACTATGGCTTTCTGCCGAAAATTACGCCACACAGAAGCACTTCACAACTACACCAGCGAAGATGACTCAATAGTAAAAAACAAAAGTGAATACTGTCCTACAATAGGCAGAAATAAAGCACTTGATGCTTTTTATGAACACATTACCAGTTTTCCTTTTAATACCTTACAAAAACAACGAATCAAATCAAGCCTTAATGTAAATGAATGGAACGACCTAATCGAGATAAAAAATGATATAAACCTCACCATTACAGAAGCCAACAAAGGAAGTGCGGCAGTGGTGATGGACACAGAGTACTACAAAAATGTTATACTCTCCAAATTGGAAAATAATATTTACTATGAGAAGATAGTACAATACAAACCACAGAAGACACTTAAAAGCTTATCCTCCTAACTTCAAATACATGGAAATGGCCTCACTAAACATGAAATTAACTATTTATTCAATGTTAAATACAGATCTACTCTATTCTGCGGAGTACCTAAAATACACAAAAATCTACATATTTGTAAATCTTGCAAAAATTCTCCTAGCGTATGCATTAATGTACCTCCCACTACTGACTTCAGACCCATCATTGCTAGCCCTGTTTGTGAAACCCACCGTTTGAGCAACTTTCTCGAAAGCTTACTCAAACCGTTTCTAAAATATATGAAAATCTTCATCAGGGAAGACTTAGACATGCTTAAACACCTCCCGAAGACAATAAATGAAGGAACCCTGTTATTATCATTCGATGTGGTGAATTTGTACACTAATATCCCACACGATTATGGTATAGAAGCAATCACCTTCTGGCTAGAAAAATACCCGGAAGAGATCCCAGGATGCATCAACCACAGATTCATAATTGCAGCACTCAAATTCATCCTACTGAACAGCTAATTAATGTTCGATACAGTTTAGTATCGACAAAAATGTGGAATTGCAATGGGAACTCGAGCTGCCCCAGTGATTGCGAACCTTGTAATGGGTTACCTAGCACTTAAAATATACCAATACTCACTACAAAAATATGGCACCTCATTTCATTGCTATTTAAAGGAAGACTGAAAGAGGTATTTGGACGATTGCTTTACACTTTGGAAATGCAGCATGGGCAAACTCCTTGACTTCAAAATAATGCACAACGATATCAATAGCAACATACAATTCAGCATGGACCACAGCAATAAACAACTTCCGTTTCTTGACATCCTAATTAAAATAGTTAATAACTATATCGAAACAGACATCTTCTATGAACCCACAGATTCTAAACAATACTTATTATTCAACTCATGCCATCCCAAGCACATAAAAATTAATATACTTTTAATCTAGCGAAAATAATCTGTACTATAGTTTCGGACACCTATACTCGTGAACGAAGACTCCTTGAACTCAGATCAATACTAATCAAGAGACATTACCCAGCATCATTAATAACTGATGAGATTAAACGAGAAAAGGAAATAGACATACGAACATTAAGGGAAGTCAACCGAAATACCAAACCAGACTTTAAAATACTCCCATACTTCACACACAACCATAGAAACAATGATGCCTTCAACATTATCATACAAAATCTATCCATTCTCACAGGAGATAAAACAATGAAAAAAATTTTAGGCTCACACAAAATTATCAAGAGCAAAATGCAACCGAAATCATTAAAAATAATATTAACCAACACAAGACTATATCTATTAACAAAGGAACCAAAAGTGAAAAATACGGGCGGCCTAACTGTGGCACATGCCCCCACCTTTTGGCGGGTACTGATGGGCAAACAGGAATGTCACTCCGACAAAGAGTAGACCCGACACCGTTTGGAAATCGGTGCTCATTCAAAGACAGTGAACAGCTTTTGACAATACCGGTATGACATTGAATCTCTTTAACAAAATAATGACTTTTATACCTCTTAATTCTACCTCAGGTCATTTAATTGTATATATTTATCATTGCTGTTCATAAAAAGCCTATATTTTTTCATATGCAATGTGCATTTTCTCTTTTATTTTTAGTTTTCACATATTTATACAAAGTGTAGTTTCTTTTCTCTTTGAAACCTATTCTACTAGATATATATATATATATATATATATATATATATATATATATATATATATATATATATATATATATATATATATATATATATATATATATATATATATATATATATATATGTATATATATATATATATATATATATATATATATATATATCATGATCATCACCATCATCGTTTAACGTCCGTATTCCATGCTGGCATGGGTTGGACGGTTTGATTGGGGACTGGCAAGCCAGGTAGCTGCACCAGGCTCCAATCTGATCTGGCAAGGTTTCTACAGATGGATGCCCATCCTAACGCCAACCACTCCGAGAATGTAGAGGGTGCTTTTACATTCCTGCGGCACAGGAGCCAGTCAGGCAGCACAGGCTACGCTTGAATGGTGCTTATTACGTGCCACCAGCACGGGTGCCAGTCAGGTGGAGCTGACATCAGCCACAAGTACAATTTCCAGTTTGATTTTGATTTTGATTTTACTTGACTCATCTTTTCAAGCATGGCATGCTGTCCAACAATCACAGCATCTCTCCAAAGGTCTCGGTCTCTTGTCATTGCCTCTGTGCTGTGAGGCTCAAGGTTCGAAGGTCGTGATTCCCCGCCTCCTCCTATGCCTTCCTTCCTTATATATATGTATGTATGTATATATATATATATATATATATATATATATATATATGTGTGTGTGTGTGTGTGTGTGTGTGTGTGTGTGTGTGTAAATAATAGTAATGGCATTTTTATATAAGCTTAAAGCTCATGGCGATCATCGTACAATGACTAAGGAAAATAGTCCAATAAAGTGGCGTATAAGCCCTCGACAGAATAAAGAAGGCTTTCCAATCGGTGTCATCGCACGGTAAGCGTTAAGCTTATATAAGAATACCATCATTATTATTATTTAAAGGATTGTAAACTCGGCGGCGTATAAAAAACACATTCGCACCGAAAGCATATATATATATATATATATATATATATATATATATATATATATATATATATATATATATATATATATATATATATATATGATGGACGCTTCTGATACTCTGTTTGCTCAATGGCGATTAGTATAGAACTAAATAACAACAAGGGCTAATTATATATGAAACTCAAGAAATTCAAAATAGGCTAAAGTTATCATTTGCTATAGATCTACCCAACAGACTAAACCTATGATCAAAGACATTCCCACCATCCAATTTCATTTCAGATATACAGCACTCGAGATCACATGATTATGTATACCTATAACGAAAATGAGGGTAAGGCCGCAGACGGTAACCTGGTTAGGAGGTTGATTGTTGATTAGAGGACGATGGATCAACTAAAAAAATAAATGCTGTATACAGTTGCTTGATCTATTAAAAGTAATAGCTAAATCTTCCATACGTCATGCGTACCATCTTAAAAAATTGGGTTTTACACATACTTAAACGCACTAAATCTGAAGAAAAGACAACCTGAACAAGGCTGGAATGCTTTCGATCAAAACGTTTGCTCTATCAGGGTTGAAATGAATCTGAAAACAAACAATACATTTCAATAACAATATTTATATCTAACCCAAATAGTACATTTTAAGGGTCAGAATATAAATGATAAACTGAAGGTAGAGTTGTGTAGCAAGGAGACTTCCTTTTCTATCAGGCTGAACCTAATTCAATCTTACAGCACGACAGCCGGAGTATGTGATTCTAATTGTCTAGAATTGACCAATCAGTTTTTTTTTTAAAGAAATTTGGTTGTACGAAGCAACGGAATTCATCAGATATATATATATGCTTTCGGTGCGAATGTTTTTTTTATATACGCCGCCGAGTTTACAATCCTTTAAATAATAATAATGATGGTATTCTTTTATAAGCTTAACGCTTACCGTGCGATGACACCGATTGGAAAGCCTTCTTTATTCTGTCGAGGGCTTATACGCCACTTTATTGGACTATTTTCCTTAGTCATTGCACGATGATCGCCATGAGCTTTAAGCTTATATAAAAATGCCATTACTATTATTTACACACACACACACACACATATGTATATATATACATACATATACATATACATATATATATATATATATATATATATATATATATATATATATATATATATATATATATATATATATATATATACATATACATATATATATACATATATATATAAGGAAGGCATAGGAGGAGGCGGGGAAGCACAATTTCCCTCAAGTATCTTGTTTCTAGTACTAAATTCTCTAATGTAAGTTTAGTTACATATTTTTGTTTCAGAACAGTGAGTTCTGGTTTACACGGACAAACAAAAGTTAAGTCGATAGACAACAATTTCTGGTGCGTCGTACAAAAATTCTTTATGGTATTTCATAAGACTTATTTATGGTCTCGTTCCGATTACTACCAAAGTCACGATTGCTTTCGATTCTTTGGGGGTCGATAATGAAATGCAAATTATGTATTGGTAGTGGGTCTTAATTAACTATACCTTTCCTACTACAAATCCCCTTTACGATAGGCACAAGTCTTGAAATGTTGTGGGGAGGGAGATGGTCGATTTCATCGACTCCAGTGAGTGACTGGAACTTACTTTATCGACCACAAAAAGATGACCTCCGAATGTAAAGCCGGAATAAATGCCACTAAGTATTTTGTCCGGTGTGCTACCCTAACGATCCTGCCAGCATGTAACCTTCTCTCAATTACAAATAAAACTGGAAATCTTGTTTCTATATTAGAAATCAATGTTTAGTTTTGTTGTCTTTGTCATACATACAGGATTCTTTTATGCATTGGAAGGAAGACACGTGGTTTGGATATCAACGTCTTAATCGTTGTAACCCCAAATCAATAAGATTGTGTGAAGAAATCCCTTCAAAGTAAGTCAGCAGATCCTTATTTAGAACAATTATATATTTAAACAATAATTTAAATATCTGGGGCTCGCTAGGCATTACCGAGGTCCACAGATATTAAAACAGTTTTAATATTAATTTCCCTTTCAGTTATTTTGTTTGTTTGTTTGTTTTTTTATCCATAAACAGATTTTCTAATACAGGAAAACCTAGACTTTTCTTGTAATTTTTTTTAGTATGTAAAGAAGCAGAAAAAGTGGGTTTATTAGAACTGGCAGCGGCAATCGCGTGGTTCTAGAGCATGTGTCACTTAACGTAGTTCTCTAAGTGGAATTTAATAGGCACGAACTGCTTGGGGACCCGTTCTGTATACACACATGTAGAATCAAGAAGACATCATAAAGAAGAATGGAGAATTATACATCTTCAAAATCTATTTATTCAAGTGTTATTCTCAGCAAATACCAATCCGACACGTGTTTCTGCTGGATAACTGTCCTAGTATCCCTTGATCTGGCATTTATGAGCATTCAGTTGATTCACTTGCGTTACACATTCATCGGAGGCAGACATTCCTATGCAGCTTTGTTCAGTTTGGCTGGATGAAACGAACTGAGGATTCAAGTTTTTGGAAGTCCTTCTTAAAGTATATTCTAGGTGAATGATCATAAAATACTCAGGGTAAATGCCAATAAAGTTTGCTTTGAAATACGCTGTGGCTATAGTTCTAATATCACTTAAACATAGAATGACTTAATAAAATTTGAATAAGGTTAATATTATGAACCCAGCAGATATAAGTAAATAAGTGAGCATAAAACAAAAAGGTCTACAAAGATAATGAAATGTCCATCATCGTGCCAAACACCACAATAATAAGAATAATGGATAACGATGTTATTTTAAGTAAATCCCGTACTAAATGTAGTAATAGATTTATTTTGAAAACATACAACAGATATAAAAATGAAGTTGTTAACAAAAACAGTGACCCCTACCCACTAAAAGAAATGCTAGATCTAGACACATATATTATATTATAATGCAGTCTTCGGAACTCAGATAGTCACAAATATACCTGCAAAATTTTTCGCTGCATTAAGTTTCCACCATCTAACAAATAGAGTCAGATTTTCAATCGGCACACGATTAGATTTGCTTTTAATACAAGTACGAACCTAGCCCAAATTATTGTAGCGTACAATTTTTAGAGTTAGAGAATTAACTAATAGGAACCTAGTAAGCACAAATAATAAAACCAATATAAATATTAGTAATATAACTAGTAATAATAATAACTATACGGATAAGGTGGAACATAATATGAATGATTCTAGTGGGATAATGAACTATTTAGTTAGCAGTAGTAGCGAAAACACTAAAGAACTACAGAAGATAGTATAAAGGAGGCAGCTGAGCCCAAACTACACTCATCTGAATTAAATGAGCTGAGTAAGGAAATGCAATGATACATCTACTTCAATCTATAGCGAAACTGATAATAACCATAAAGTGATACGTAACGTTATAGATGGGGTACATGATATTTCTACCGGTAACAAGCATAAGTTAGTACTAATAAGCATTATCGTAACTATAAGAACAAATTAGTATGTCCACTTGAAGGCAATGTCTCATAAAAATGCTTAGTTTTTAGATGTATAGTAACAACTGATGGCACTTCTGATTATTACATATGTTCTTGTTCTGCTTATTTTAAACAAAGTTTACGCAACCACCTTTCTTCGTTCAAAAATGGGGGGAAAATGAATTTTAAGTTTGAGTGGATTCATCTGGATTTTAAAGAATAGGGGTGATATATATGATATTAAGTGGACAAATATTAATAGCACTTCGCCGTCTACTGTTGGGAATTCGAAATGTGATCTCTGCTTGGAAGAAATATTCCATATTCTTACCTCTAATTGCAGGTTATTGAATCGCGGAAGCAAATTAACAGTAAAGTGAGCACAGTCGTTTAGAAAAGTATTCAAGTATTATAAAACTGTATTGCTATGGGCTGGTCTCATTACTCAAATTGAAACGATATTTCTCCTTTCTTTAGATTTCTTTTAAATATGTCCATTTACTTTATATGGTATGATATTCATCTGATCATTAGTGGTCAGTGAATGTGAATGAATGCTGATCTAATTAAGTTTTCTTTCTACTTCTAAATGAATAAAATAATTTGTTCCCTTAATATCTAAAACATATTCCTTCTCTCTAAAACAAATGATTTTATCTAAAATCTATCAACCCAACTCAATAGTTTTTTTCTAATGTAGACGACCATTGATTACCACTGATCGTTTTGAGTGCTTTTAAACTTTTTCTCGTAGACTTGGTGTGGATGAAGCGATGATGGAACCAGTTCTGAAAGGAGAAACACTGGAAGGATTGATTAAAAAGAAACGTCTGTTTTACACAGATTTAGAAATTTTGGATGGTGTTATACACAGAAAAGAATATGATGTAAGTCACACACACACACACACACACACACACACACACACACACACACACACACACACACACACACACACACACACACACACACACACACACACACACATACACGCACATACACTTAGATACAAAGTTGCACATGCACACAAGCATACATGCTCATAATATATCTACCCAGCTATGAAAAAATATGCATCGTTCTAAAAATAGCCTTTGAATTCTTATCGTTTGTGGATTCATGTTTCTATTCATCCTCAGCCTAAGTACTAATGACTCACAGATAGTTGACTCCCTTTCATTTATCTTTCACTCCCCTCTACCCCATCTTTCGCCTGCCCTCCCCTTCACTCTACATTCGTCTCTGTCTCCTTTCTCTCTTAACTATCTTTATCTATTTCTCCATTAATTTATTTAATATATTTAATCAATTACAGTGTGGGAGGTGTTTATAAGCCATTTAAAAACACACAAAATTCGTTGGATTCACTTCAACATTTAAATTTAATTTGTCAAAATATTTTCGTGCTGCATCACGGGATTTTGTCAGTGAACAGGACACGGTCTCAAAGCGACAAAAATATTTTGACAAATTTAATTTAAATGTTGAAGTGAATCTAACGGTTTTTGTGTGTTTTTAAATGGCTCATAAACGCCTTCCACTCTGCAATTATTTTTATTTCAGCACACACTCTCAGATCAGGTCACTTGCTATGCAAGTACATCTCCGTAAATTTATATTCTATGTTTTCGTTTTTTATACATATTATATACCTTATATTTTATTCATTTCTGCTTCAACTGTGCAAATCATTCTCTTCTTACTCTCTCTCTCTCTCTCTCTCTCTTTCCTTTTTCTCTCTTCCTAATTTCCTCTTTACTTCTTTCTTTATTTCCTTCCGTTTTTCCTTTCTTTTCTTTTTTCTCTTTTTATTACTCTAGTTATTTTTTCTATCTCTCACCCATTTTCTGCTGTACCTTGTACACTTCCTTCTCATCCCATTGTATTCCAAAACGAGTATAAAATGCCTCGTCATCTTTCCAACTTTTCACATAGTTATCTCTAACTAAACACAGTAAAACGGTCCCTGGTAATTTGTTGTGGTTGGTCATTTAAAAAGCATTTGGAACATTTACTTCTGGGTTTCAATCAACCATAATGGTCAAACGCGAAGAGGAACCCTAATATAAACTTGTGTTTATCCTTATTTCATCTACATTTGCCCTGTAGGTCATAACTAGTAATAGTACCCGGTATAGAAGTTACTTAATGACTATACAGGAAGTAAAGTGGATTATGGTAATCTACGTGGAGTGTCAAGCATAACAGTAGTAGTCGTTCCCAGTCAAATGG
Source organism: Octopus sinensis (assembly GCF_006345805.1). Classification (NCBI taxonomy): domain Eukaryota; kingdom Metazoa; phylum Mollusca; class Cephalopoda; order Octopoda; family Octopodidae; genus Octopus; species Octopus sinensis. Next base: position 216,719 of record NC_043005.1, on the reverse strand, counting down.
CTCTAGGTTCAGTCCTACAGTGTGGCGCCATGGCACCTTGGGCAAGTGTCTTCTATTATAGCCTCTGGCCAACCAGAGTTTTCTGTGCGGAGATGAGAGATGGAAACTGAAAGAAGCTCGTCTTATATGCATGTGTGTGTGTGTGTCTTTGTGACTGTGTTTGTCCCCCGCAACTGCTTGAAAATCGATGTTGGTGTGTTTGTATCCCTGTAACTTAGCGGTTCAGTAAAACTGACTGATAGAATAAATACCAGGCTTTAAAACAAGTTCTGGTGTCGATTCATTCGACTAAAAATTCTCCAAAGTGGTGCCCCAGCATGGCCGCAGTCTAATGACTAAAACAAGTAAAAACATTAACATGTGTGTGTGTGTGAGTGTGTGTATGTAGATAATATTTCAAGATTTCTTGGCAATAGAGAAAGAGCTGGTTTCTAACCCAGATCCAAGACACCTTCATTGGAATTTCAACATCATCATCATCATCATCATCATCATCATCATCATCATCATTTAGCGTCCGCTTCCCATGCTAGCATGGGTTGGACGGTTCAACTGGGGTCTGGGAAGCCAGAAGGCTGCATCAGGCCCAGTCTGATCTGGCAGTGTTTCTACGGCTGGATGCCCTTCCTAACGCCAACCACTCCGTGAGTGTAGTGGGTGCTTTTTACGTGCCACCTGCACAGGTCCCAGACGGGGCTGGCAAACGGCCACGGACAAATGGTGGGTATTTACCCATCAACTGGGTATTTTTGTTTGTATGTACATGTGAAGATCTGTGTATTTTGTTTTATGTACGTATTCTCATGCATATATATGCTCATATATATTTAAATGATAAACTTCTTGAAAGTTTTACAGATGTTTACAGTTCCAGTGATGGATTGGATCTGTAGTCTTCGAATCAGCTTTCTGCTTTCTGGTTATGTATGCATATGTATGTATATGCATGTATATATATTTCAGATGTGTGCTCCCATTGCATTATTTATGCTGAATTCAAACGACGATTTGACACCAATTGCAATACAACTGCAGCAAGACAAAAGACAAGGAAATCCTGTAAGTGTTTCTAGAATAATTTTATTAGTTTTGTTTAACAATTGCTTTTGTGTATATTTTAGTTTGAGAGTCTTTCGGTTTTGTTTAAAATTCTCAGTCTCAACAACCTCAACAAGCCAGTTGATACCTAACTGTCAGAGCAGAGATTTTCCATATTTATCACTATTTCGGTAGATCTGTTGAAACAATGTAAGCTTGTGCTACCATCACCCCATTGAATGGATTAAAGCTTAAGTGTTTATTCACTAAATATTTGTTGCTCTCAGCAGTCTTAATCCTCACCTACATATTAGCTAATGCTATGAAACATCTTTAAACGTCAAACGACAGTGTCACTCTTAATACTGTACATCAATATTCTCTGTATCACTTTTATTCTTTTACTGGTTTCAGCCAGAAGCTGGAACCATGCTGGAGCACCGCCATTCAATGTTTTGGGGTCTCCTTTTGGTACTATTTTTGGTGAAGAAGCGAGTTGGACGAAGCTGCTCTTCTTTGTGCCTCCTGTCACCATGTGGGCTCATCTGGGGGTTCAGATAGAAATTTGTTCAGGTGCTTTCTGAACGTTTTCCCATCTAACCCTTGCAGATCTCTAAGGTTCCTTGGGAAGGTGTTAAACAGCCTAAGCTGTTGCAATACTGAGTCCTTATCTGAGATGAAGAAAACGGTATCTTTGGTACTAAGCAATGCCGTCTATTTCGGTGGTTGGTATAGTATTTAATAGATAAGGCGGCGAGCTGGCAGAACCGTTAGCACGCCGGGCGAAATGCTTAGCGGTATTTCGTCTGCCGTTACGTTCTGAGTTCAAATTCAGCCGAGGTTGACTTTGCCTTTCATCCTTTCGCGGTCGATAAATTAAGTACCAGTTACGCACTGAAGTCGATATAATCGACTTAATCCGTTTGTCTCTCCTTGTTTGTCCTCTCTGTCTTTAGCCCCTTGTGGGTAGTAAAGAAATAGGTATAGTATTTAATAGTTGGAAGCTAGACCTTCCAGGATCTTCCATATCACTGCATACCTTCCTCGCCTTCTCTCCAGTTTCCCTTCTTGTAGCCTTTCCCAGTAGCAGCTCATCTGTTTCACGAGTCAATGTTCTTTGTGTAGTGGTGCTGGATTACTTCAAGTTCCGTCACTAATATATTATGCTCTGCAGTGACCACAGTGTGGAGTGGGGGGGCAGTAATCCAGAAGACTGAGGACAAATGTCCTCCATAGGAGTAGCTAGGTATCTTCATTTGTGGTTTTGAATGAACTAAGGACCCGTCCAGTTACTCGCCTGCACAGTTTTGCCATCCTGGTAATATTCACATGGAATGTTGCATCACTACTCATGTGCATTCCCAGGTCACACCCCAATTCTAATTCTGGGATTGCTCTAGCCTCTAGTCATATGTATTTCTATAGTAGTCTGTTTGTGGGCCGATGGTGGAGTGCTTGAATCTTATCAGCATTGAACTGCATGTTATTTTCATCAACCCATTTTTATATTGCACACACGTCATTTTGTAGTTTTACTTTGTCACCAGGGTTCTTGGCTGCCTGAGATACTTTTGATACTTTCGTAACAATGATTCATTAACAGTTTCCTATTCTCTTCTCTTCATAAGCAGTTGTCCGAAAATGTCATCATGGTATTATGTACCGATGAGACATAATGTTGCAGCCAGGACACTGCATAAGGAGATCACTCGAAAGGATAATTCTGAGGTCAAATAAATAAGAACACACAGTATGGTAGAAGCCATAGCCACTCATAATAAAAAGGAACACTGGTGGGATATCCCAGTGAAAACCTCAATAAACATAATAGAACTGACATAGTGATTTGGGACAGAGAAGAGTAACCACACAGTTGAATCAAGATGTGAAACTCACTTTGCAGAAAGTGGTTGAGGAATGCCAACAAATAATAACCTTCGAGATGATACAAGAAAGATAGAAGACAGGAATAATAATGTACAAATGTGTAAAGAAAGTACAGAAAGAAGGAAAAATTTTAATTCAAAACGGTGGTATGATTGCGGAGATCGCCATTTGAGGAAAGATTGCCCCTTAAAAGATAAAACCTATTTTAAGTGTGGTAAAATTGGACATATACAGACGAAATGCCGGTCAAAGAAAATGGTAAAACAGAAGAAAGTCTATTCAACAAAAGCAAATTATACCAGACAAAACCGAAAATTGTGTTGGTAGAAAAAATGGGTTTCAGACCAAAATGCAATTAGATACCGGTTCAGACGCATCGATAATAAATACGGCAACATGGAGTAAGATAGGCAGACCGTTGTATAAAAAAACTACTAGGATACTCTACGGTGTGTCAGCGGAACGAGTTCAATTCTTGAGCGAAATTTCACCAGAAATAAAACTTAAAAATAGGACGCGAAAATGTAAACTAATGGTATCTAAGAATACAATGAATCTGTTCGGGACAGATTTAATGGAAGGATGGATTCGACCTGTAGGATCTATCACTGAATACATTATGTAACAGGGTGAAGGCATCACAGTCTGTGTCAGAGAAAGCATCGGAAAAAATGAAATTAAAATTGAAAAAGATGTACCCTGATATTTTTTCGAAAGAGCTCGGTACGTGTAAAAAAATTAAAGTAATGTTTGAGTTGAAAGAAAATGCGGTGCCGATGTTCAAACCGAAAAGGAATGAACCTTTTGCGGCGTTAAATCAAGTTGAGAAGGAATTAAAAAATTGGAAGACATGGAAATGATTGAAAAAGTAGACTACTCTGAGTGGGCGGCTCCTACTCTATATATAAAAAAGAAGAACAACGAGATAAGAGTATGTGCGGACTTCTCAACTGGTCTTAATGATTGTTTAAAAAATTACAATTATCCGCTTCCAAACCCAGAAGAAATATTTGCTAAGTGCAATGGTGGGAAAATTTTTCCAAGCTGGATTTGTCAGAGGCCTACCTCCAATTACTGGTAGATGAAGAACGTGCTGAAGTATTAACAATCAATACTCATAAAGGTCTGTACCGTCTCAAAAGACTGCCATTTGGGGTAAAGGTCGCACCAGCAATGTTTCAGTAAGTGATGGATACTATGCTAGCAGATTGTGAGTTCGCGGTCCCATGCTTGGATGACATATTGATCAAAAGTGAATCAAGGGACCAACATATTGAACATATAGAAGAGGTTTCCAAACGAATGTGTGATTACGGGTTCAAAGTAAGGGAGGATAAATGGGAATTTTTCTTGATAAAAATAAAGTACTTATGACAGGTGATCGATGAAAACGGGCGAAAACCGGACCCTTCTAGGATCGACGCGATAAAAAAATGCCTGCTCCCACTAACAAAACAACACTACAAGCATTTTAGGTTTGGTAAGTTATTACCAGTTGTGCATACCTAAAATGTATGAGCTAAGAGTTCCGTTGAATAAGTTGCTAAAGAAGGACTCGAAATGGAGCTGGACAAACGAATGTCAGAAATCATTCGAGGAATTAAAAAGCAGTTAACATCAGAGTTATCATTAACTGATTTCGACCCAAATCTGAAAATAATTGTGGCATCGGATGCCAGTGAATATGGTGTAGGAGCTGTGATATTGCATAAATTTAATGATGGTGAAATCAAAGCTATTGCACATGCATCGAGAATTCTATTACCAGCAGAAAGAAACTACAGCCAGATTGAAAAAGAGGCGTTATCATTAATCTTCGCAGGAATAAATTTCCATAAATTCTTACATGGGAAGAAGTTTACACTGCAAACGGATCACCGACCGTTATTGTCTATTTTTGGTTCGAAAAAGGATATCCCCACGCACTCAGCAAACCGCTTATAGTGCTGGGGAACTACTCTGTTGAATTACGATTTCCATATGGAGTTTTTGCTATCAATGAAAATGGGACACGCAGACGGGTTGTCTAGGCTAATTCCAAAATATGAGGAACCTTTTGAAGATACGGTGATTGCATAGTTAAAACATAAATGGAACTGAAGAACATTTTGTACAAAGTAGTACGTAATTTGCCGGTAACGCTGGAAGAAATTAAATTACAATCGGGAAATGATAGGTTCATAAATAAGATTAAAAAATGTTTAGTGTGTGATGAGGTATTATTATATGCACAAAGAGTGGTAATACCTTAAGCACTGCAAAACAGAGTATTAAAAGACTTACATGTAGGACATCCGGGGATTATCCGGATGAAGAGCATTATGAGAAGTTACGCTTATTGGCCGAAAGTGGACAAGCAAATTGAGAGACTGGTAAAACAGTGTAGCGAGTGCGCTATGGCAGCAAAGGCGCCCCCAGTGCAGATTTAGCCATGGCCCAAAACGGATTCGGCTTGGTCTAGACAACATGTGGATTTCGCAGGACCAATAAATGGCTCTCATTATATCATTGTGTTGGATGGCTATTCCAAATGGCCTGAAGTGTGTACATGTTCAAGGCCAAACACAAGTGTGACTATTGACTTCTTGGAAGAACTGTTCGCTCGTTATGGAGTGCCAGATACGATCGTGTCGGATAATGGTACACAATTCACGGCGAAGGAGTTCGAAAGATTCTGTAAGTCGGTTCAAATGAAGCATGTGTTAACTCCGCCATACCATCGGAGGTCAAATGGGTTAGCGGAAAGATTCATCAACACATTCAAGTGAGCCTTAAGGAAGACCTGACGGGAAATCTTTGAAGATACAAATATGACAAAGTTTTTGCAAGTGTATAGAATAACACCGAATCCAAATGCAGAGCCGGGTAGGTCATCCGCAGATTTGATGTTTTCTAGAAAAATTCGTTCTATTTTTGACAAATGGTTGCCGAACAGAAGTATGACTGGACGTCTGGGTAACGTAATGTACATGGTAAAAGGACCAAAATATGAACACAGAAGGCATTTAAACCGATTAAAAAAAGATATACCAAAAACCAAGAGAGGCGAGAAGAATAGATTTATGGTATGATTTGTTCCAGGTCCCAAAACCACAAGCAAAAGTGTTCGGGATCCCGGAACCACAAGCAAAAGCAGAACCGACACGTAGGTCGAACAGGGAGAGAAAACCTACAGAAATGATGGAAATTAACGCTAAGAGAACAAGATATGCCAGTTTATCACCGAGGAAATAAAATTGATAAATTCGGGTTTAAAAAGCTCAAAAGAGGGAGGTGTTGTGTGGACGCCCCCAGACGATGAAGTAGGCTAGCCCAATATGTAGATATAGAGGGAGAAGTCTAGACGTCGAGAGTTGAGTTGATTAGAGGTCATCCGAACGTGCGACATAATAGGTTTATACATGTAATTATTGGGTAACTGGGATATGTAATACACTGCCTACGTACCAGTCTTGAGAAATTAAGAAAGGAGAAAGCAGATTCGAAGTCTACAAATCCAGGGCATCACTGGAAGAGTTATTTAGATGATTGCTTTATACTTTGGAAAGATAGCATTGACAAACTCCTCGATTTCAAAATAATGCACAACGATATCAATAGCAACATACAATTCAGCATGGACCACAGCAATAAACAACTTCCTTTTCTTGACATCCTAATTAAAATAGTCAATAGCCATATCGAAACAGACATCTTATATAAACCCATCATCATACAAAATCTATCCATTCTCACAGGAGATAAAACAATGAACAAAATTTTAGGCTCACACAAAATTATCAAGAGCAAAATGCAACCGAAATCATTAAAAATAATATTAACCAACGCAAGACTATATCTATTAACAAAGGAACCAAAAGTGAAAAACTGCGGACGATCTAACTGTGGCACATGCCCCCACCTTTTGGCGGGTACAGTGTTCCACTTTAAACAAGGTGAAATATTTAAGATAAAGTCAAAGTTTACCTGTGCTTCGGAAAACCTAATCTATGCCATTACACGCTTAGGGTGCGGTAATCAATATATTGGGCAAACAAGAATGTCACTAAGACAAAGAACAAATCCGACACACACAATACAGACGGATACAGGTTAGGGAACACATAGAAAGGTGTGCTAGGAATCTTAATCCTAATTTTCCCCTTCTATCAATGTTCACAGAATACCTCAGTACAACAAAGAATGAATAAAGAGGCAACTTTCATTAATAAATATATTCCACAACTCAATATGAATACATAACATAATACAGAACATTACTAACCTTTCAATTAATACCACTAATCCCCATACATCCCATATACCATTCACATTAAAGATATATTTCTACCCTAATTGCACCAAATCCAGAACTACTTATCTCCCTTACACATCTTTTTACTCAGGGACTAGTAGACCTGACACCGTGCAGTGATCGGTGTGCATTCAAAGCAATGATTAATAATTTTACGAAACCGGTATGCTTTTGAATCTCTTTAACAATTCACAATAATAACTTTCATTACTTTTATTTCTACCTCAGTTCATCTAATTGTATATATCTATCGTTACTTTTCATAAAAATCCTTTAGTTTTTTTTGAGTTCCAATGTGCATTTTCGCTTATTTTTCTTCTTACTTCTCCCTATATCCTATGTATGTTACAATTCTTTGAGGAAATCAACTTCCCATGAGATTTGCATGTCTATGCAACCATGCTGGATATCTATGCGTATGCGTTGATCTGGTTGTCTATATGTCTGTGTGTTCCAGTTAATTTCATTTCGATGTTCAAATATTTACTTATGAAATATTGACATTTACCACTTTCTTTTAGGTCTTTCTTCCAACAGACGATGAAAGCGTTTGGACTCTTGCTAAAATGTGGTACAATATGGCTGATGCCAATTATCATCAATCTGTTGTGCACATGGGTATTATTATTATTATTATTATTATTATTATTATTATTATTGTTGTTGTTGTTGTTGTCGTCGTCGTCGTTGTTTTTCTTGTTGTTGTCGTTGTTGTTGTTGTTGTTGTTTGAGTTCAAATTTCGCTGGGGTCGACTTTGCCTTTCATCCTTTCGGGTTCGATTAAATAATTACCAGTTATGCACTAGGGTCGATGTAATCGACTTAGTCCCTTCTCCCAACTCTAAGGCCTTGGGCTTCCAGTAGAAAGGATTGTTATTATTATTATTTTATTGTCTTTGCACAGCTTCTAACGCTAGAGATGTACTACAGCGTCAGCTGTTCACTACCAGTGAACTAAGGTAACACCTCTTATTTTTCGAGCACCTTCCGGAGTATTGGAGCGGTTCCAAGCAGTGCTGTTTTCTGCAAGTCTCCACACTTATTGCAGCCCCTATTTGTTCCACGTACTGCTCGAGATTTTTACTCACTGTTCCCAGGGCTCCAACAATTATTGGTACTACTACCACCTTATTCAGCGATCACAACTGCTTAACTTCCCAAGCTAACTTGTCATATCTCTCGACTTTTCTCTCTTCCTTATCACATACGTTGTTGTCAGCTGGGCATGCTATATCTATCATCCAGCATCGTTTGCTTTTTTCTCAATTAAGACTATGTCCGGCTTCCTATTCTCTATCTCCTAGTCGAACTGAATCATAAAATCATATAGGATCTTTGCATTATCATTTTCGATGGTGCCTTTGGGTTTATGTTCGTACCACTTTTTTGCTCTGTCAAGTCCATACTTGTTGCAAAGTGTCCATGCGATTACTCCTGCTACAAAAATGTGGGATCATATCGTACGCCTTACGATAATCGATCCGTGACATTGCTAAGTTAGTTTTCCTCCTCTTGCAGTCTCTAAGTACAGTTTTGTCTTCCTCTGGCACTTACGCTTGCACCCCTTCTGCTCTTGTGGCAGGACTCTATTTTTTGCCAGATGTCCGTACATTGACTCTGCGACTATTCCAACCAACAATTTCCACGTAAGTGACAAACAGGATATCGGCCTGTAATTGTCTACCGTATTGCCTTTTCCGATGTTTTTCAGGCACAGCACAGTCCTACCCAATGTCCCACCCACTCTGGTTTTGCTTGGTCGGCATTTAACAAAGTGTTGAGTTGCGCAGCTATTCATGCACGACATTCACCAAATCTTTTGATCCAGTAGCCTTGAACTCCATCTGGTCCCGGGGCCTTCAAGTTGGTCATTTTTTTTTTTTTGCTGATTTCTTCACTTCCTTAACTGAAATGACTATTTCTGCCTGTTTTGGACAGGCTACTGTTTGTTTCAGTTCTTGCAACCATTCAGCATCCTTCTTGTGCTCCTTGTCTTTGCTCCAGATGTCATTCCAAAACCTTTGACTTTCAATGTTATCTGGTATCAAATTTTCATCTGTACATCCTCCATTTATTTCTTTATAGAATCTCTTCTGATCTACTCCGAATAGCCTATTCTGGTGGTAACCCTTCACACTTTAGTCGTATCTTACCATCTTTGCTTTCTTTGCAATGAGGCGCTGTTTCAGTTCCTCCATTACCACTTTCAGGCCCTTTCTTTCAATATTATACTTCCTTTTCAGCGCCCTGTATTTTTGTTCGCTTTTAAGCTCCCCCTTCTCATTTCGGCCTAACTCAGAAATGTCATTCGAAAGCATGTCTAACCTCGCCTCTATTCTTCTTTTCCACCATGGATCTTTTCTTTTGTCACTCCCATTATGCTTCTTTTTCTTGACATCGACACCCACTTTTTCTGCTACAACAATACTTGCTGCTTTGATCAAATTATTTGTTTCTGTGATGTTGTTTGTTCTGATGTATTTCAGAATTTCATTGACATTTTTCGTTTCTTGGTTCAATTTCCATCGATCAACCTGTTTAAGTTTGCAAATAATGTCGCTATCAATCTCCTGTAGCCCTGCCTTTATTCTGTTGAAGGCCCATCTGTAATGTCACCATTAGTTTTATTGTCTTCTCTCAAACCATCTATATGTATCTCATCGAGCAAGCTATCACTGTTCTTTTACTGTGGTTTATTAGAGATTTCAACACTGTTTTCTGCTATGAGATTACTTTTATCTGTAGGAACTGTATTTTCATCGTTTCCTCTGCTGCTGTTTTCCAATAACTGTCTTTTGATAGCTTCGAGTTCTACTTTTGTGAACCAACGATTTTTTTCTCATTGCTCTAGCTTGATCACATAAGCTCTGTTCCGTGAGTTGATCATGCATATTCTGTCGGTATCCCCTATATGAACCCCTTTTTCGTCTACAGGGTTGCTCAGGTAGTAATACTCCATGACAACAGCATTGAATTCTGTGTTCCGTCTATGCCATGTGTGCTGGTCCATTGCTGGGTAACGACAGGCTGGAGTCGGACCAGTATCTGTGAGCCTGCCCGGTGGAACACTGTCACAGTTTATGCTAATATTGTTTGAGTGCAATACTCCATTAGAATGATATAATTGGCGCTTCGTGTTCCATAGTGACATATTATACTTTAAAAAATTTGACATCACAGGAGAAATTTTGAAAATGTCCAGCGATTTCAGAATTCACGAATGCGGTATGCTGTCAAAGGCTTTTTTTATAATCAATCCATGAAGAGCTGAGCTTTCTGCGCTTGTTATGGCAGTTCTCAAAGATCATGCGATTAATTAGGAGCTGATCTTTGCATCCGTATGAGCCTCGTCTGCATCCTTTTTGTTCAGTGGGGAAGAGGTTATTCTCTTCCATAAACGTATATGTTTTCTCTACTAGAATAGATGTCAAAATCTTATAGGTAGTAGATAAACATGTTATAGGAGGTAAATAATACCATTTGCCATCCAATGGGGTGTTTTTTCCGGGTCTTTCATAATACTATTATATAGTGCTAGTGCATGCATATGCAGCTGCGTGTGTGCGCACGTACACGCGAGTACTGTCCAAATCTCCGACCAATCACATACAGCTAGCTGGCATTCAATTGGTGTATCAAGTTTCGGGCATTTTGATTGGGTTTTGGATAGAAAATTCACATAATAGTCACTTCTATTAATTTTTTAATGGCTTTGCGGGGTGAGTGGGAAATGTAAAGATGTGCACGATCACCCTTGGACGGTTTGAAATGATCATAGAAAGTGCGAACCCACTAACTGAAAAATTGTGGATCTCTATAAAGGACACACACACAGACATTTTGCCGTTTATATATAGAGAAATTACTAACATTTTGTGTGCGGACGAGAGTGATGAGAGCCAGAAATTTGGTACTCTATCAATAACAGGGGATTTCCACTTATGAGCCTTCGTTAGTATTCTCCTCAGGTTGGCGATTGAGATGTCTTCCCATACCTGTTCATTATTATTATTATTATTATTATTATTATTATTATTATTATTATTATCATCATCATCATCATCATCATCATCATCATTATTATTATCATTATTATCATTATTATTATTATGTCTTTTCCTTCTTCAAATTTTCTTCCGTTTCTCGCCGAGTGTTTTCCATACACCTAGGGCAGAGAAGCTCATTGTATGCATTCCCAGATTACATGCGCAAATTCACAGATAAAATATGTATTTAAAAATTAATAAATATTAAATTCATGGATGGATGTTGTTTTCACAGCGATAGTGCTCTTCTCAGTACATGAACCGTACCAGTTAACACGATTTTTTCCACTTCCTGTAGGGATGGTAAGCCTGGAATCATTTTCAAATAGGTTTCAGTACCTTTTTTATCATTCCTAGAGATCCTACAATCACTGGTACTGTAGTTGCCTTGAGATTCTGCACTTATCACTTTCTACTGTGTTTAGTATTATTATTACCATTATTATTATTATTATTATTATTATTATTATTATTATTATTATTATTATTATTATTATTATTATTATTATTATTATTATAGACGTCGCCGCACATTATACAATATCATGTGGTTGTTGATTGAAGATGTTGTATCTATCGGGGTTTTGTACTGTTTGTCAAGTCACAACAAGGACCTCACACAGACAGTACTTTACACAATATGCGTGCAGTTCCAAGTAATGCCGACTTTTGCAATACATCTTGATTGTAGGGTATTTTTAAGGTTTTTAGTTGCTTTTTTTTTTTTTAGATTGGGTGGTATTGATTGCTTTTTCTGTGTATAATAGATCATGTTTTCCTCTAGCCTTCTTTCTGCAACCTTTCTGTTCTTCTTGTAGTAGGTTCTGGTTGTCAAGGTGCTCGTAAATGCTTTCTGAAAGCATTCTTGTTAACGGATTCCACACTAGTGGTAAGCAAGTGATTGGTCTATAATTGCTAGCTGTACTACCCTTGCTTTTATCTTTCATAAGGGGTTGTGTCCTCCCTCTAGCCATCTAATCTGGTATTATTCTTTCATTAAGGCAATCCTGGAATTGTTCCCTCATCCACCTTCATTTAAACTACTAAATTTCTTTTGCCATTACCCTTGAACAAACTCTAGTCCTGGCGCCATCCAATTCGGCATTTTTCCTAACACTTAATACACTAGGCGCAGAAGTGGCTGTGTGGTAAGTAGCTTGTTTACCAACTACATGGTTCCGGGTTCAGTCCCACTGCGTGGCACCTTGGGCAAGTGTCTTCTACTATAGCCTCGGGCCGACCAAAACCTTGTGAGTGGATTTGGTAGATGGAAACTGAAAGAAGCCCGTCGTATATATGTATATATATGCGTGTGTGTGTTTGTGTGTCTATGTTTGTCCCCCTAGCATTGCTTGACAACCGATGCTGGTGTGTTTATGTCCCCGTTACTTAGCGGTTCGGCAAAAGAGACCGATAGAATAAGTACTGGGCTTACAAAAGAATAAGTCCCAGGGTCGAGTTGCTCGATTAAAGACGGTGCTCCAGCATGACCGCAGTCAAATGACTGAAACAAGTAAAAGAGTAAAAGAGAGTAGCTAATCATAGATTTGGCTGTTTCTCACTCACTGCTTCTTTCCTCACTTTCTTTAACCATACTGCATTTGGTCTATCCCAAATATTACTGCAAAACTTTCTAGCTTCTTCCGCATTAGGTTTCTCATCTTTATTTGGTTATAAAATCTCCTCTGGTCTGTCTCAAATAATCTATTCTGTTGATACAGATCTATTCTTTTCTTATAACTGGAGATGCTGCCTGCTACTGCTATGATACGCTGTTTCAAATCTTCTATTATTGTCCCAAATGCTTTCTTGCCTAGGTATCTTTCTCAAGGGAAGATCTGTATCTTGTGCTTCTATTCTACTCAGGCTTCTATTCTACCCAGGTCTTGTTTTAAAGTCTCCACTTTGTTTTGTAGTCTCCTTTTCCACATTTGCTCTTTTCTAATCTTACCCAGTGGAATATCTAATCTTGTGGCAAGTACTACTACCCCTCCTGCACAGATCAATAAGTTAGTGTCTCCTATATTTTTAGCATCTATCCTGCTGCTGATAACAGAATCTACTTTCCAGTCACTCCTTGTAGCTTCCTTCTGTTGATGTCTTTTAATGCTGGAAATCTTTTTCTTGTTTCTTTACTCATTTATTTCCTGAAACTCATCTAAAATATTCTCATCTTCCCCACTTAAATCACTCAAATCACTCAAAGCCAGTTGTCCCTTCCTTATTGTTATTATTTTTTCCTTTGGGTTCTTCTTTTGTTTCAGTTGTATCTCTTATGTCGTTGTTTGTCTTTCCCACTGTCTGGTCTTTCTTTTCCAGTTCTCAAGTGATCTCTTCTCCCCTCCATTCTGTCATCCACTTCATTAGCTTGATCTACTGATCTCAGCTCAGTTACTTGAAACATACCCTTCTCTACCCAAAGTATCAACACCCATTTTCTATGGCCCCTTCTTTTAGGTTCACTTTCTAATTAGCACTGCATCACTATCCTGTTTCCTTCGCTGGTCCACTTCCTCCTCCTTGGAAGTCGTAGAGATGCATTGTACTGTCGGTGACAGTAATTTCTGCTTGATGAATACTTTATAAGGAACATCTCCAAATCTTCTGGGAAAATGTTATGGAAAATTAACCATAAAATAAAAAAAAATGTCTATATATTATTGCTAATAAAATTTGCAATACATACATACAAACATGTATATATATATAGATAGATAGATAGATAGACAGACGGAGAGATACACAGACATGCAGACTGGTAGACAGATAGATAGATAGATAGATAGATAGATAGATAGATAGATAGACAGACAGACAGACAGACAGAGAGATAGATAGATAGATAGATAGATAGATAGATAGATAGATAGACAGACAGATAGACTGATAGACAGATATACAGACAGATAGATAGATAGATAGATAGATAGATAGATAGATAGATAGATAGATAGATAAGTTTCTTTATTGGCCACACAGGGCTGCACACAGATGGGACAAGTTTACAAGGTAGAGCTTTCTTTTGGGGGATGAAAAAAAAAAGGGTGGCGTAGGTTTTCGATCAAGAGGGATCGTAAAAGAAGAAAAGAAAAAAAAAAATAAATAAAATATAAAAAATAAAAAAAAAAAAAAAAAAGAAAAGGAAAAGGAACAAAAGAAAAGAGATATGAAAAAAGAAGAAAAATAGATAGATAGATAGATAGATAGATAGATAGATAGATAGATAGATAGATATAGATAGATAGATAGATAGATAGATATAGATAGATAGATAGATAGATAGTAGATAGTTGTGAACTCGAGTCAGGCTTCCTATAAACACCTAGATATTAATAAATTAAATTTATAGAAGACTAGGACTAAAAAACCCATGAAAGCATTGCTCCATGTGGTCACCCCTGTAACACTGAAGCCAGTAAAACAGCAAAAAACTATAAAAATGTATTCGTTTTAAATCGCTTATCGCATATATGATGTAAAATACAAGATGAAAATAATATTCTTTTTCAGGTTTAACCCATATGCTGATGCAAATTGTCGTTGCTCACATGCATAGGAATATATTTCCGACGCATCCACTCTACAAAATTTTGGCCCCTCACACTTATTTACTTATGTTTATGAACGAGTAAGTGCTTTTTATTTCTTGTTATTTTCATGAATAAGTACACCATCTTGTAACAGATATTTTTGAATTTTATTATCGGAGACGTACTTGCGTAGCAGATGTTTTGATCTGATATGATGCGCTGAAACCAATGCAATTGCAGCCTGGAAGGCCATTCAGAAACATACAAAAAAACCCCAGTTGTTTGTAATATCATTCCTATCACTCCTGCCACTGCCACCACCATGACTACAACGACCACTTCTACTACTGCTCTCTCTCTCTCACACACAGCCTTTTTTCACTCTCCATCAGTGTTGTTTTTAGGCGGGACCTTTCACCACTTTTGGAATGTTGGTTGAGGTTATTTGCATCCTTCGTCCGTCGTCTCATGAGGATCTTCCTCTTCCTTGGAATCTTGTTCCTTTTTGTGTTGGCCTTATGCTGTGGGACATATTTCTGGTTCCGATTGGAGAGATTCTGGGTGCTTCCTTAAGACTGTATTTCTCTAGCTACTTTTGGTCCATACATAGACATTTCTATTATGTTGTGATCCGAAACTAGTGTCGGCGTCATTTTCACACCATGAACGATGTCCATATTATTTGTGAAGCAGAGATCCAAAATGTTATTCGCCCTAGTTGGTCTAAGTACAACTTGCTCCGTGAATAGGTCATTAGTGAGGTTGAGCAGGGACTCCACCT
This sequence comes from Octopus sinensis, assembly GCF_006345805.1. Taxonomy (NCBI): domain Eukaryota; kingdom Metazoa; phylum Mollusca; class Cephalopoda; order Octopoda; family Octopodidae; genus Octopus; species Octopus sinensis. Next base: position 201,143 of record NC_043005.1, on the reverse strand, counting down.
GTGCTTGCTTGCAATGAGTCATTCTTGAAAGCATGAGTCCTTCGGGCCATTTGACGTTGGGGAAGTTTGAAATCACTCATAAGAAATACGCTCACGTGGTGTTCCAGTTTCATGAGGATTTCTTTAATTCTTGTGAGGCAATCGTCAAACTTGCCTATGTGGTTTGGACCATCTGGTGGGCGATATGTATTGCATACGACTATATTGTGTTGTCTTATGTTGTCTATGAGAGAATGAAGGATGTGGAGAGACGGAGTGAGAAGAGTATATGAGGGAGAGGGTGAGGTGAGAGGGAAAGAGGTAGATGGAGAGGGAGACAAAAGAAGGGAGAGAGAGTGAGAAAAGGAGGAAGATATGAAATGGAAGGAGAGGAGAGGAAAAGTGAGAGTTATGAAACAGAGAGGGAGAGAGGTAGATGTAGAAAGAGACAAAGGGAGGGAGAGACAGAATGAGGGAAAGAGATGAAAAAGGAAAGGATATGGAAAAGAGAGGGAGAGAGATAGGTGTAAAGAGAGACAAAGGAAGGGAGAGGGAAGCGGAAAACGAAAGAAGATATGAAAAAGGAGAGGGGAGATAGGAAGAGGAAGGTCTGAAATAGAGAGTGAAGGAGCTGGTAACGAAGATATGAAGGAAAGAGCACAACAACAGGTATAGATCGAGAGGGCCGCTGTAAAAAAGATGAAGTGAAAAAACGACAGTGAAAGAAAAAAGGTTTCGTCACGAATTCGCTGCCGTAAATTTTATAAAACACAATTTCCAGAACTAGATACAGAACGCTCAACCGCAATTCAGTATGTATAAAGTTCTACAAATATATGTATGTGTATCTTTCAATGCCTTCACTTTGGCGCGCTGAGATCGGAATTACTCTGCAGTTAATAAACTACGCAGTCATTTACCGGCTAGAGAACATTTTTTTATTAAAATTAACGACAGATGCTGATGATCTTGCAGATGTTTGCGTGTCCATATACGTAAATATTAACAAGTGAAACTGATTAGTACATAGGTAATGGTTTTTATTTTATATATATATAATAAAAATATTCCTCTCTACAGTATTATGGTGAATTAATACATTTTTTTCTCCTGAATCTATGTTTTTTTGCAGTTTCGCATTCGAGAACTTATGGATCCTGGTGCTTGGGTCGACCAAACAATGACCATTGGATCAGAGGAATGATAGAACTGGTTTGTAAAGGTAAGGTAGATGCTGAACGCGCGCACACACACATACACACACATACACAAACACACACACACCACACCCACACACACACACTATAAATACTCGCCCATCTACCCCCATAAGTATTTATTTAAACGCATATGTATCTACATTAATGTAACCATATCTATTCATTTATATATGTGTACACCCATGTTTATATATCAATATGTGTGTATGTGTGTGTACATTCACACCTATATCATATATATATACATGTATATATCTATATGTGTATACACACACAGACGCATACACACATTTATACGTATGTATACATATATGCATATATATATACACACACACATAGATATACATGGGTATATATGTATACATACATTGACTTACATATGTATGTGTGTATGTGTGTGTAACATACATATATATGCACATTTTTGCATATACAAATATATTTGATATTACTAGTATTGGCTTGTGTGTGGTAGAGTAGCTTGCTTACCAATCACATGGTTCCGGGTTCAGTCCCACCGCGTGACACCTTGGGCAAGTGTCCTTCTACTATAGTCTCGAGCAGACCAAAGCCTTGTGAGTGGATTTGGTAGACGGAAACTGGAAGAAGCCCGTCGTATCTATGTGTATATATCATATATATATGTATGTGTGTGTGCATATGTTTGTGTCTGTGTTTGTCCCCCAAACATCGCTTGACACACCGATGCTGGTATGTTTAGTCCCCGTAACTTAGTGTTTGGTAAAGAGACCAATAGAATAAGTACTAGGCTTCCAAAGAATAAGTCCTGTGATCGATTTGCTCGACTAAAAGGCGGTGCTCCAGCATGGCCCAGTCCAAATGACTGAAACGAGTAAAAGATTAAAAGAGTATATATAATATATATATATATATATTTCTCAAAAAAATTTTTTTTCTCTAACTGTTTTTAACATTTTCTTATTATTATCAAAATGTATATATGTATTGTAATTTTTTGTGCCCAATATTTTAATAACTTTTTTTTATATTTTCCCAGATTTTTCCTTGTAAACTGTTTTTAACATGTTCTTATTATTATCAAAGAAGGTATATATATATATATTGTAATATTTTTGTGACAACCAGTACTTAACACAACAAAGCTTTACAGTTTACTTTTGTGATAATCTTTTTATAAAAAAGTGAAACCATTCAAGTGAATAGACATCTTTTAAAATTGCATTTTCAAACCCTCCTTTCATATATATATATATAATATATATATATATATATATATATATTTATATTATATATAATATATATTATATATATATATATATATATATATAATATATATATATTATAATTCCAAATAAGCAACAAGAATATCTTCGTAATCTGGTACGATCTTAATAAATATTAGATTTAAATTCTCTTTTAATCCAACTTATTGAAACAATCAGCCCCTACTAGCCAATTATAATCTTATAGATTAAGCGGATGCATATTTGTATATGTTTTGTATAAGTATATTTTTCTTTAGAATAATTTTCTGACATTTATTTCCCCCTACCTACTTCTATAATAGAAAATCTCTTTTGTCTCCATCCACAGAACATCCCTCCCCACTTTCTAGCAGTTCCATATAACTTAAAGAATATTCTTCAGTCAGAATAAATTCTAAGACCTTAATGTTCTTAACATTCAAATCAACATCTCTGTCCGTATATCTACCCGCTTTATAAGATTATCAATTAACATGAAAATAAGTAATGTATTGATGGAAACCTCTATTAATGGCTGATGATTGCTCAACATTTTAAAAGTGTTGTAATACTTACAATGCTTAATAAAATGAAGTACGTGAAACGATCGTACCAATTACTGAAGATATTCTTGTTGCTTATTTTGATTATAATCACCCCATGGATTTTTATGGATAACACCGTAACAAAATTCTGGCGCATCTAACTTAAGTACCATGTTCATTTGAATCTAAATTTTGCTGATCGTAAATATATATATATAGATATTGGCCTGCTGCGCTTAGCCAGCAAGCTGGCGTCATTTGAGGCTAAAACCTGCGAAGCGCATTGTGACCAGCGATATGTAGCAACATCTGATAGCCTGGTCGTCCACGGTGATCACGGTGATATATATATATATACATATATATATATATATATATCTATATATATATAATATATATATATCACAAAACACCGAACACACCCACCCCCTAACATCGACAACAACAACAACAGAACTTACAGACAGCACTACAATCCATCAAAAGAACCGAGACAACCACCCATCATCACACGACAAAACTTTACCAGACAACGTAGACCCCAACCCACACAAGAACCGTTCCAGATTCGGAGATCATCCCATCACTTAGAAACCCATCTCTGAACTATGATTGTAGATTTCCAACCCAACCGCTCCTAACTCAGAGTTCTCCCCCCACATATAGGATTCACTTCTAAACCATGAATATAGTTTCCAACCCACTCTAAGGAACGCAACATTACACCCAGGACAAACACCCAAACCCTGGAATAACCAAAACTCTTCCAGGAGGCCACACCAACAACCCAGACCCTGGAACAACCAAACTCCTCAACAGACAACATACGCAAATAGCAACGGGGACAGAATCACAACACCAAACCTCTTCAACAACATGTCAACGGGGACAGAACACATACAGCAAATACCGCAAATAGAAAACCCCGGATTCCTTTTTTAGGCAAGGGCATCAGTTTCCACGACACCAGATGTTAGATACCACCCCGAAAAACCAAAATAGTGAATCTTTCTAACCTAAACCTGTCGACACCACAATAAAAATCCTTTCAAGAGGACTAAAAATTCACCCCAACTCCGCAATACCCTAACCTGAGGGAAATACAGATGACATCTCGCACTTTTGCAGAAAATTACGCCTCACAGAGGATTTTTTGACAGGAAAAACTAATAATAACGACGAATCAATGTCTGTAACAAAAGCAACTATAATCCCATAAAAGGCAAAAACAAAACCTTAGACAAATTTTGCGATTACATCTCCACTTCCCTTATGGTGAAATCCCACAACCTAAACTCAAACCCAAACACCATAAAAAGAATGGGAAATCATCCATACGCTACGAGACAATCATGACGTCACAATAAGGAAGCTGATAAGGGTAGTACGGTCGTTGTTATGAATACTGAGCAATATAAAACTCTGTACTCTCCTTTTAGAGGATACCACTACTACGAAGAGTAGTCGACTACCAGCAATCCAAACAATGACCAATCTGAAGGCACTCATCTACCCCACACCGGAATGACTTGACCAAAGGAATGCGACTACATTACTAAATTTAAATTGCAAAACCAGCACACACTATGGGCTTCCAAAAATACACAAGAGTCAAATTATCACAGAAGCTTGCAAAAAGGTCCACTTCACCCTGCATCACTATACCAACATCCCACTGATCTCAAACTGAACCAATAGTGGCAGGCCCAAGTTGGTGAAACACACAGACTTAGCAACTTTATAGATATCATCTTAAAGCCAATACTGAAACACATTCCAAGTATTGTAAGAGAGAACCTGGACCTATTAACCATCTCCCAAACATGCCGATAAAGACACCTTAATCGTTTCTTTTGATGTTATTAATCTTTACACCACAATCCCACATGAATTTGGACTGGAAGCCATTAAATTCTGGCTGGATAAATATCCCAATGAGATCCCTGAAAGAATTAAAAAAGAATTCATAATGAGGGCCTCAAATTTATTCTGCAAAACAACTTCATGTATTCCACAACAACACTTACAGACAGGTCTCAGAACGCAATGTTACGAAGTTGCACCTACCTATGCAAACCTGGTGATGGCCTACCTGAATCACATATCTATGAAAAATCCAATATAAGTACGGCCAGTCTTTCCACAAATACCTGTTGAGAACTGGAAACGCTACTTAGATTATTGCCTCATCCTATGGTCCCACACACGCGACCACTTATAGACTTCAAAAACCTTATCAACAGTTAAATAACAACATTCAATTCACAATGGAATATAGTCGGACCACTCCCTTTCTTGACATCCTAATCATTAAAAAAGGCGTCAACATTGAAACTGACATCCATTACAAACCCACTGACTCTAAACATACCTTCTATTCACCTCCAAGCAACCCAAAACACACAAAGACAAATATCCCCTTCAACCTAGCGAGAGAATCTGCACTATTGTCTCAAATGACACAAACACGAAATAGAAGACTCCGAAACTAAGGGCAATTCGTCTCAAAAGACATTACCCGGCATCACTAGTAGACAACGGAATAGAACGGGCCAAAATCATCAACATTCAAGACCTTCGAAAACCAAACACATCCACAGTACAGTCAATAGCCCCCCTTATCTCTCAACACACAACCCAAGGAATGCAGAAGCTTACACTATTTATACAACAACAACTTCCACAACTAAATCAAGACCCACGCCTGAAAAAATACTGGCAGCTCATAAAATAATAAAAAGTAAGAGACAACCTAATCCCTAAAAAACTCCTCACCAACGCAAAACACATACACAACACAACCCACCGCCCACCATCAAAAAATGTGGTCGCCCCAACTGCAGACCTGCATCCACCTCATTGAGGGATCACATCATACATTTCCACTCGGGCACACTTCATCATAAAAATAATTTCACGTGCGCATCAAACATTTACTCTCGTCATAAGGTGTGAATGATGCCACGAAGACTACATAGGGCAAACGAGCCTTACCCTCAGAGACAGAAGACAGTTCACCGACAACAACTGAGGGACCCCTCCACAAGACAGATACCACTAAGTGGACACTTAGACCTTTGTGCACACAATAAGTCCCCCAAAATTCTTAGTCTTCCCACTATACCAATGCTCGGACAACACCACAGACCAAACACGAATAATAAGGAAAGTAATCTTATTCAAAAATACAGACTAAACATACTCTAACATACCCCCTGGAAACACATCCAAACACAGGGACGCGCGCACGCTCACAGCATATCGTGCGGGCGGGCACATGCGCGCATCGGCACGCATAGGACCACTAGCGGGCATTGACCGCACACATACGTGGCATGCACACGCATGCATTATATATATAGGTGATGTATGTGTGTGAGTGTTGTGTGTGTGTGTGTGTTTGTGTGTGTTGTGGTGTGTGTGCACGTTGTGTGTGTGTGGGGCGCGGTGTATATATTATGTTGTGTGTGTGTGTGTGCACTGTGTGCGTGTGTGTGTATGTGTGTGTGCGCGCGCGCGTTGTGTGTATGTGTGTGTGCACGTGTGTATATATGTGTGTTGTGTGCACTGTGTGCGGGTGTGTGTGTATGTGTGTGTGTGGTGTGTATTGTGTACGTATGTATGTATTTACATGTGTATTTGTTTTTATATATAATATCTATATATATATATATATATATGTGGTGTGTGTGGTGGTGTGTTGTGTGTGTATATGCATGGTATGTGTGTATATTTTAGTACTTTGTTTGTGTGTGTGTGCGGCATGTAGAGATATATTTCAGTGTGTACGCTATAGGTTTGTAATTTGTGTGTGGGGGGGGTGAATTTTTTATATATATATATATGTATGTGTATGTGTGTGAAAAAATATATGTATGTGCATGTATGTATGTATGTATGTGTGTATATATATATATATGTGTATATATATGTGTGTGTGTATGTGTGTGTGTGTATATTTATTTGCTTGTTTATGTGTGTATAAACATGTACATTATTTTGCATGCGCATTGTGTATATGTATATTGTATGTATGTGTATTGTATTGATGTGTACAATTAAGTGTATATATGTGTGTGTATGTGTGCATTGTATATATGTATATTGTAGGTGTGCTATATATGCATGAATACATGTATGTGCATTGCGTGTATATATATGTATACATTGTGTATGTATGTTATGTGTGTGTGTGTGTATATATATATTATATGTACGCGTACGTGTATGTGTATGCGTTGTATGTATGTGTATTGTGTGTATATGTGGTACATCTATGTATGTGTATGTAAACACTATTTATATGTATATGTGTATATATGTATATGCATTGTCTATATATATATATTATATGTATGTACTGCGTATGTATATTGCATGCATATATTGTGTATGTATATTACTTACATGCTGTATGTGTGTATTGTATGTGTGTATATATGCTAGGTGTATTTGTGTGATATTTATTTATGTATGTATGTGTGCGTGTGTTGTGTGTGTGTGTGTGTGTGTGTGTGTGTGTGTGTGTGTGTATGTGTGTTATTATCTGTGTATGTTATATATAGATACATATTATATTTTTGTGCTGTGTGTATATGTGATATATGTGGGTGCGTTGTGTTGGGTGTGTGGTGTTCTGTGTGTGTGTGTGTTGTTGTATGTGGTGTGTGTTTGTTTACTATTGTGTGTGTGTGTGTGTGTTGTTGTGGTGTGTGTGTGTGTATATATGTGTGTGACAACAGATGCTATCTGACCAGCGGGCACGGACACATCTATTCACACACCCCCGCATACTAACCTCCTGATACCCCAAAATCATTCATGCATAAAGGGAAGTATACACCACATTGGCTACTTTCCTCTGTCTCTCATTCAGCCTTTCTGCTAATACCGACAGGTCAGTAAAACATATTCTCGCCTGTACTTAAAATATTCTGAGATGTATAAAAAATCCATTTTAATTTTTGCTGTCAAAAGGCTGTATATATATACCAAAGATTGTATATATATACATGTAATGTGACAATTTGCGACAACCAATAATTAACGCAACCAATTCCCAATAATATATTGTTTTATCCTTTTCTGCCAAATTTTCCCAAATATTCTCATCACACTATTGAACTTCTCTGTTACCAACACTATATTTATACATGTAATGTGACAATTATGTAAAAAACATTTTTTGAATTCATAATCCCCAAATTTTTTTGAACCATATTATCAATGTTTCCTTAAATGTAACTTTTGACAATCTTTTAAAAAGAAGTGAAACCGGTTAGTAATAAACATCGTTAAATTGCATTTTCAAAAAAAAAACCTTTTTTCTTATATATATATATATATATATATATATATATATATATATATAATATATATATATATATATATATATTACAAGAATAATGTTGTCAGTGACTTTGAAGTTTTAGCCTGCTAGTACCTTTTGCGGACTCAGATATTCTGGGTCATATATTGTGTCCAGTAATTTTGGGTTTTTTTCTGCTTTAGATGGAGCTCTTTTGGATGATAATCTGGTTGTAGGACGAGGTTTGATACAATAATATTACAGTAGATTTTTATTAATAAACGTTGGAGTTGTGTTATTGTTTAGAGTTCAGTGGCATGTGTACAACATTGCAATCAGGTGTGTCTGTTTAGGTGTGTCAGCTTCCGAGCTTGTTTTTTAGGGTTCACAAGAAAATGAAGGTAGGTGAGGAGTTATAAGTTATTCTGCAGCTAAGTAAATAGGTTGAGTTAATGTTGTTGTTGCTATCTGTACTTAACTTGTTTGTTCTATGAAGTTAGAAGTTATTGTGCAGCGTTCTGTCCAACATGTAAAATTTTGTGATTCGGTGTGTTTATTTAAGCATATCAGCTTTAGGTCATGAAGTTTTAAGCTTAGAAATTTGATTATCTAGAGTTCAGAAAAGACAGTAGGCGGAAAGGTTAGTTGGTCAGCAAATTCCTTTTTGTTGATATTATTTGAGCTCTATTTAAGAGATTTATAAAAATTTTCTTACCTTGTTCTTTAGGGTTCACAAAAGATGTATGTAGATGGACAGCTTGGTTGGTCAGCAGACTTCTAACCCGGAGTTAATTTTTCTTGATGTTATTTGATTACGACTAAAGAAATTTTACCTTGTCTTTTGGAGAGGTAAAGTTTGTGGACTATGTTTTTTAAAATGATTTCTTTTATTCGATTTCAACCTCCAGACTGAGGTGATACACATTTATCATCCAATAGAGCTCCATCTATATCCGAAAAGAATAAATTTATCAGAGACTATATAAAGCCAAGATAAACTCAAATAAAAGCGGCAAGCTGGCAGAAACGTTATCACGCCGGACGAAATGCTTAGTGGTATTATGTCTGCTCTTACGTTCTGAGTTCAAATTCCGCCGAGGTCGATGTTGCCTTTCATCCTTTCGGGGTCGATAAATTAAGTACCAGTTGAGCACTGACTCGAACTCATTTGTCTGTCCTTGTTTGTCCTCCTCTGTTTTAGGCCATTGTGGGCAATAAAGGAAGTATAGATTGACAAGTTCATTTTTTTGAACCTGTGCAAAACAAACGAGATGTCGAAATATCATCACTTCATACAATGACATTCTTTTTTTGCTTCTATATCTTCTGGAGGAGTTACCTCAACCCTATATTATTATTATTATTATTATTATTTTATATTATTATTATTATTATTATTATTATTATATTCTTATTATTTATATTCATAGTTTTATTTTATAGCGTGCTTTCACTTCCTACCGAGCGCAGCTCTGTGTGCCTTGGGTATGTTGCTGTGATTTTGTTGATGATGCTCTGATGGTTATTGTATGGAAGTGTCTGCGTAGGATGTGTGCAGTGCCTAGTAGTGCAATTTTCTGTATGTTATATGTGTTTGTAAGTCCTGGGTGTTTTGTTATGTATTTGTCTGAATATTTTATTATTTTAATATTTATATTTCATATTTATATTTATATTTATATTTTGTTATGTATTTGTCTGAATATTTTATTATTTTAATATTTATATTTTATTATTATTATTATTATCATTATTATTATTATTATCATTATTATTATCATCATTATTATTATTATTGTCATTATTCTATGTTTGACTTCTGTCAAGATTACATATTTTAGTAATTGACCAGGTAACAATATTGAAACTGTAAGGCACGAATGGTTTGGCTAAAGCATTGATCGCTTCGATCCTGTTTCTCACATTCAGCTCTGTCTTGAGTATTGCTCTTACTCTGCAATAACATTCCATCATCATCATCATCATCATCATCATCATCATCATCATCATCATCATCATCATCATCATCATCATCATTATTATTATTATTATTATTATTATTATTATTTTTTTTTTGAATATTTTTTATCATACCTAATGCGACTACTATGATAGGAATTGTTTCTGTTTTTAGATTCCACATTCTGGTTACCTCTATTTCCAGGTCTTTGTATTTTGAGAGTTTCTCCATTTCTTTTAGAGACACGTCGTCATCTGCTGGCATTGATACATCAATTAGAAAGCATCTTTTTCTTCATGATCTCTAACAACTATATCTGGCCTATTGGCCTTAATTTTTCTATCTGTGTGTATTGGCATATCCCAGAGTATGGTTGCTTTCTCGTCTCGTTTTCTGTGACCTTCTCTGGAGTGTGCCTATACCATCTTTTTTCTGTTGTTATTCCATAATGTTGGCATAGCTTCCAGTGTATGTAGGTCCCAACTCTGTCGTGTCTGTGAATATATTCCTTCCTAGCCAGGACTGGGCAGCCAGAGATAATATGATTTATTGTTTCTTGTCCATCTCCACATATTCTGCAGTTACTTGTTATGTTTCTTTTCATTACATGTTTTTGGTAATTTCTGGTGGGGAGGCTTTGGTCTTGTGCTGCAATTAAAAATCCCTCTGTCTCTGCTTTGAGTCCTGAGCTTCTCAACCATTACTGGGGTTTTTCTTTGTCTATTTCTTTTGCATTTAGTTTAGTCCAGTATTTACCATGAAGGGGCTTTTCTTGCCATCGTTTTATCATGGTCCGTTGTTGTGCTAGTTTTAGTTTCGATTTCATTTGTTTTATAGCTTTTGTTGTGTCTTCTTCTTCTTCTTCTTCTTCTTCTTCTTCTTCTTCTTCTTCTTATTATTATTAT
>NC_043005.1:0-182500 GCF_006345805.1 Octopus sinensis | reverse complement strand
ATAAAGTATATTGAATACAAGATACGATGATTTCATGGATTTTTATTGTACAAAATTAAAATTATTGTGTAAAAATAATTTAGAATACACTCAAATGCATAACAACTTAAAATCTTTGGGATTTGGACTTTCTATGTTGTTTTGTCTCTGGTTCATCCCTGTATAACATCCAACAGTAGTCAGCTAACATTCCTGCATTCCAAAATCCTTGATATCGATGTTCCATCGATGCAATATCTTGATGAAAGCGTTCCCCAGCTCATCAAACACTGCTCCAAGGTTCCCTGCAAAAAAGTCCAGAATCAAGGAAATGGATATCCGACAGTCCATTGCAGTGTTGGAGTCTAGAAGACATTTCACTCCATTTCTAAACTCTAGAGATCTCTTGTTGCCTGGGAAATTTTCGCAGAGCCATTTGAAGGATTCCCAGGCTTTAAGCTTAATCTCATCCAGTGCTGTGAGGAAGTGGTTGTCCTTCAGGAGTTCTTTTATCTGTGGACCTATGGATACGCCCTCCTTCAGTTTTGCCTTGGGGATTTTTGGAAATTTAACCTTCACATATTCAAAACCTTTTGAGCTTTTCCTGGTAAGTGTCTTCACGAATTGTTTCATGAGGCGAAGCGTTATGTGAAGAGGGAGAAGAACATTTTCTGGGTTTAAAATGGCTTACTCGGGACGCTAGAGACTCCCTTCTCATATGATTTTCGCAAAGGTCACTCTGATTGCACATAGTGCTTGTTAGTTTCACGACTGTCCCATAGGCATAAAAAGCAACAATATTTGGTGAACCCAAATTGCATTCCCATCAACATTCCAATCACCTTCAAGTTTCCACATATTTTCCAGCTGTAGTTTGTATACTTTATGGCATTGAGGAGTACTTGCATGTTTTCATAACACTCCTTCACGTGCACTGAATGTCCTATGGGAATGGATGGTTTCTTATTGCCAGTGTGTAGTAGTACTGCCTTGAGGCTTCTCTTAGATGAATCAATGAATAAGCGCCATTCAGCTGGAACATGCTCTTGGAACAAACAGCGAAATAACTCATCATTGTTATTACTGAAACATCAACAGAGAAGCATGAAGTCAGACCCTGAAATGAGTAATACAAACATCTTTCTTAAGCAGACACTTTTCTTGTAGCCAAGTTCAACTTTATCCTTCAACAATGGCAAGTCTCTAACTAAATCATTTAATTCTCCTTGAGAACATTTCTGTGTTACGTCTTCATTTTCACTCATGAAATCTGCATCCACTTCGGTCTCTTCCACAGCAGTAGTTTTTTCTTCAGGAAATACGCCTTCGTCAAACACCTGAAGGCCATTTTCTGGTGGTATTGGAATAAGAAGATCTTCATCTTGCTGGTGTTCTTGCTGATTCCAAGTTGGGATACACAATCTTATGCTTGGTCTTTACAGTAAACCCACATACATTAACGTTGCAGAAATAACAGTCCATGAAACGATCCTTTGGCTCTCTCCATATCATAGGTATTGCAAATGGCATTGCTCTCTTCCTCTTATTTAGCCAATCCCTTGGTCCATTTGAACAAGCTGAGCTGATGATGTGCGGGGCCCAACTCTTATCTTGTTCTCCGAGAGAGCAGCCAAATTACAACTGGTAGATCTTCTTGATTTCACTTGTGATGGCACGTTGCTGGGCTTTGGTGGTAAATGAACCACAGACATGACAAAATATATCAGGACTGTTCTGATATATATGTATATATATATTTATGTGTGTGTGTCTATGTTTGTCCCCCACCCCCAACATTGCTTGACAACCGATGTTGGTGTGTTTACGTCCCCGTAACTTAGTGGTTCGGCAAAGAGAACGATAGAATAAGTACTAGGCTTACAAAGAATAAGTCATTGGGTCGATTAGCTCGACTAAAGGCGGTGCTCCAGCATGGCCACAGTCAAATGACTTAAACAAATAAAAGAGTAAAGAGAATCAAGAAAATATTTACACTTTCATTAAACTATGTTGTCGGTTTCGATTGTTCTTAAGTAAAAGTTGAAATAAATTGAATAAATTCTTTTAAAGGGAGAAAGTAACAAGAAGACATACTTTCACAACTGGCAATGATGTGGCTAAGTGGGCCTTATGCCTGGGGTAGGAAAGAAAAGAATGTGGCTAAGATCTTCAATTTTTGGTTTGCACATTTTAAAAAATACCATACAATGCTTTACAAAATCTATACAATTAATGAATGTCTCGAAGAACCTATTACTCAGAATTTAGTTAAATTTCATAAATTTGTATGATTAACAAAAAAAATTTTCTATTTCTTGAAAATCTACAACTTAAAAAGAAAATCTAAGCGAAATGGATCAGTATTCCTTTTTTTTTTCGAAGTTTATTCTGAAGTCAAAGAGTTTTGAGAAACACTGCAGCAATGTGTGATTTGAATAGATTAGGCTGTTAATTTTAGCAGATCGAGCGATTATGTAGACTTTTCCTAATATCATTAAATAGTTAAATACAGTTGTATATAAAATATCTTCTATTGTCTGTTAAAGGGTTTACCAATGAAAGATGGTAAGGGTCACGTGTCTTCAAAGGAGGACTTGAAATGGATTGTGTCCGTAATCATCTTCACCTGCAGTGTGTCACATGCTGCTGTCGATTTCCTACAATATGACGAATATGGTTACCCTCCAAATTATCCATCGATGCTGAGGACACCGTTAATATGTGATAATAAATAATAAAAAAAATATGTGATATATATGATAATGTGTAATAACGAGTAATAATGTGTTAATCTATAACAATGTACAATAATATGTGATATTAGGAGAATATCTGTTAATATGCGATAACATGTGATAATGTGGTATGATAAAGAAGGAAAGATGCTATCGTGGCGAAACGAACGACTGGAAAGTGAGTTTGTGTGAGAATAGTATGGATTCAAATGGAGGTGATGAAGCGGAACAAAGACTGCGGGGGGAGTAGTAGTAGTAGTAGTAGTAGTAGTAGCAGCAGCAGCAACAGCAGCAACAGAATATATTGGGAAGGAAAGAGTTTGAGAAGTATTGGTTTGTGAAGTCTCCTCCATTCGGTGAATGGTTTGATTCTGGATGCAGTCCAAAGTTAAATGTGCGCGTCTACACTGGGAGGTGTCCAGACGACCTTGGTAGTTGAGCATACGTGAGCACGAGCGGGTGCGCACACACACCCAGAAACATATACACGAACATAGATATATCGCAATCCTGTTTAAATTATTGTTGCCTCGTTCTTTTCTCTTCCTTCCTCTGTTCTCTCTCTTTCTCTCTCTTCTCTGTCACCTTTTCCGTCTCTTTGCACACTGCCACCTCTTCCCAGCATCCATCTCTTCCTGTTTCTCTGTCCAGTCTGCCTCTCCCAGAGAAACCTGTGGCGTATGCGGCAGATTTGAAATAAGGACACCTACCTTCTCTCGTCGACGGAGACCTCCCAGTGGAATGCACCCTTCCACGCGGCCCACCCGAACACTAAAAGCACTGCTTTTCTCCTACCTTGACAACGAGCTCACACGTCCGACTCGCTCGGCTTCCTCGATCGAAAGGCCCAATGCTGCCCTGCCTGCGCGCGCGTCACTCCTGCCCCTTCCTCTTCTGGTCAGCCCCCAGCTGCTGACTTCATCCCACACGCCACCCTGATCTTAAAGATCACAATCTCTCTACTCCATGTTGTAGTCCACCATCCAACCGGGATGGCGCCTTGCGCGTCGAGATCTTCTCAGGCTAGGCACCTCGTTCTCCCCCTCTCCACAATCGTCGTCTGACGAAGCGACAATCCTGCGAAGGTCCAAGACATGTTCTGGCATTCCATCCACGGAGACGTGTTTCTGGAATTGACCACCGTCACCGTTCCTCTGCTCCATTGAGACGAACAGCGCGCCTTCGGTGGCTTAACCCAAACTTCCTCCCCTATTTTCACGCAAGCGGGTCCTTCATTTCCTTGTGGCCCTCCGGCCTTTACTCGGGTGCCTCCATTCATATTTAAATACAGCTCTGTGCGGCACAGATTCTTCAGCTTTTCCGATCGGGAGACATATTGTACCAAAAAACTGCTTCCAGCGGCGAAATGTGTCCTCTTTCCGCTATGGCCTTGACTGTCCGATGGTGCCTCTCACGATTCCTTACCGCTCCCGCTCGCCTAAACGCTGCTCTGAACAAGCGACGCGCTTTCCACCGGTTCGAGCATATCCCTCAATGCTTCCGAAGGAAACGCCGCCCCGTGTCCATTAGCAGTTCTTCCACGGGACCTCTCTCTAAAATATCCCGTTCAAATCTGCGCAATCTCGTCAGCAATGCCGATCTCAACTCCCTCCAAATGGGCCGCCGGCCCGGCCCGCAGTCGACCATGGAGAGATACATTCCCTGACGGTAGTGCATCACATCCACAGCTAGCCTTTTCTTCCCTCGTGCTCCACCGAAAGGCTTCCCTGTTCATGCCCACAGCATCAATTTTCTTCACGAGATACAGAGTCCCGTCCACACCCAAGTGATGCATACCGTGCAGTCTCTTCAGTTCGGAGTCATCCAACCGAGACGCCGCAGCTATCCCTTTCTGTGCCTTCTCCGGTTCCTCCAACCACGCCCTTTTCACCCTGGTCAGTGCGTCTGCCCTGTTTTTCTCCGAAGGCATGAAAACCACGTTCAGCTTCAGTCCGAACTCGGCAATCGATTCTCCTAGAACTCCTAGACGACGCTTCACCAACATATCCGCGGCACCTTTCGTCCGAACTCTCCTTTCACCGGTGATCACCGATCCTACCCAGCCAAGCACAGTGGCTGAATCCGTCCGGATTTCAATTGAGCGCAGCCCCCATTTCAGGGCCAAGTTCACCCCTTTCAGCACCGCGTCTAATTCGCTGACATTGATGTGGTTGAAGTCATCTACTTTCTGAAGCCAGGCCGCGTCCTCCACCGCAGCACCTTCGATCGCCAACACAACCCCTATCGCTATACTGCCAGCATCACACCAGACGGTCCCGCATTTCGTCTTGGGCACATACCAGTTCCCCCTGACCGGGTCTTCCACTCTCAGCCTCTCTAGGATTTCATGCATCATCGCCACCTTCTCCCACCTTGTCGCCCCAACTCTCCCCCTCCACTCGTCTCTTGGTGTAACTGCACGCTGTGCGCTCCCCCTTCCATCGACTCCGGTGGCTTCGCAATCAGTCCGAACTTCTCCAGATGTCTAACTACCTCGTAATTATGTAAGAACTGGTGGCCTTTCTAATCTTGTCCTCTTTCCCTAGGACAGACTTAAGCACCGCCGCCATGATCTTCGGAGAGGA
Source organism: Octopus sinensis (assembly GCF_006345805.1). Taxonomy (NCBI): domain Eukaryota; kingdom Metazoa; phylum Mollusca; class Cephalopoda; order Octopoda; family Octopodidae; genus Octopus; species Octopus sinensis. The sequence continues at coordinate 177,201 of NC_043005.1, read as the reverse complement.
GTTCAGTCCGAAACCCAGCTTGGTTAAACAGTACGTCCAGCTCTTGTACCGCACCAGCTCATATCACCACAGTTTGTCGCTCACATGGAGTTGCAAGTATGCCGATTTCAAGTCGACAATCGTTGCTGCCTTGGTCGACTGTCTCCACGCTCGTAACGTCTCGCCACCAGCCTGATTTTACGAACCCAGGCCACTACATCGCCCTCACCATTAAAGAGTCTGATAATGTCGCTGGTGATCCTGATTTTCACTGCCATCGTGGTGACGTCATATATGGAGTGCCGAAATTGCTTGTGGCGTATGCGGGAGATTTGAAATAAGGACACCTACCTTCTCTTCGTCGACGGAGACCTCTCCAGTGGTAATGCACCCTTCCACGCGGCCCGACCCGAAACACTAGAAATAGCAGCTGCTTTTCTCTACCTTGACAACGAGCTCACACGTCCGACTCGCTCGGTTCCTCGATCGAAAAGGCCCAATGCTGCCCTGCCTGCGCGCGCGTCACTCCTACCCCTTCCTCTTCCAGTCAGCCCTAAGTTCCGGTCAGCTCCCCCAGCTGCTGACGTCATCCCACACCGTCACTTCTGTACCTCATTGCTATATCTCCTTCGTTCATCGTGCTCATGTGTTCTGTTATATTGCAGTATTATCTTAGTATTATATATTATATATAGAATATATACTCATATAATATATAATATATATATATATTATATATATATATATATATATATATATTGTAAAAGACTAATGTTTTGTTCTCGTTTTCCAGTTACTAAGACCCAAGATTATATTTCCATCAGAGTGTCTGTCACATTTCTCATTTATCATCAATTCTTGTCAACCATCACTGATAAATAGTTGAAGAAACTAGTGGGTCTGTTCTAAGGGTACTGAAATCTGCAGGATCTGTAGATAGACACCTGATGAGGGGTTTTTGTCACTTGGGTGTTGTATAATTTTCACCGATTGGTTTAATTTAATTCAACACCCACACACACACACACAACAACACACACCACACACACACACACCACACACCACACACCACCACAACACACACACACACTTTATAGACTTATTTACAATGTGTCCCTTCAGTCGATATCAAACTCAAAACTTGAAAGCTAATATATTATTTTCCAGAAAACTATTCAATAACGAATGAATTGATAGGTTAATTCCTTTTTTTATTTGTTTCATTGTTTGTGTATCAGGCACCCAGAACCGAGAAGGCATATCGTAGATGCCCTGCCTAAGAGGTAACAACAATTTCGATGTTTTAAAAGTCACCAGCGTCCTGAGCAAAAGAGGAAACAATCCTCTGGGAAATTTCGATGTAAAATATATCTGTCATCAAGCGGGACGTCAATGCGTCGCCGAGTAAGTATTCATATCCGATTATGTGAAATATGTGATATGTGATCATGTACAGTAAAGTGATAATGTATGAATATGCATGTGATAATTTGCAATATTAGGGAGTATCTGAAGGCGACGAGCTGGCAGAATCATTAGCATGCCAGGCGAAGTGCTTAGCTGCATTTCGTCCGTCCTTACGTTCTGAGTTCAAATTCCGCCGAAGTCGACTTTGCTTTTCATCCTTTCGGGGTTGATCTATAAGTACCAGTCAAGCAATGGAGTTGATGTAATCGACTTATACCCTACCCCTAATTTGAGGCCGTGTGCTTCAGTGGGAAAGGATTAATTAGATTTATTATTATTATTATTATTATATTATTAGTTATTATTATTATTATATTATTATTAGTATTATTATTATATTATTATATTATTGATTATTTTATTATAAAGGTGGCGAACTGAGATCGTTAGCACGCCGGACGAAATGCTTAGCGGTATTCGTCTGCGTTACGTTTTGAGTTCAAATTCCGCCGAGGTCGACTTTGCCTTCATCCTTTCGGGTCGATAAATTAAGTACCATTACGCACTGGGGTCGAGATGTAATCGACTTAATACCTATGTCTGTCCTTGTTTTGTCCCCTCTGTGTTTAGGCCCTTGTGGGTAAAAAAGAAATAGGTATTTCGCCGGTTCTGAGTTGAAATTCCGTCGAGGTTGACTTTGCTTATCATACTTTCGGGCGTCGGCAGAATTAGTAGTGTGAACACTGGGGTTGATGTAACTGACTTACATCCTCCCCTGAAATTGCTTCAAAAGAGGAACCACAATCCTCTGGTAAATTTCGATGTAAAATATATCCGTCATCAAGCGGACGTCAATGCGTCGCCGAGTAAGATTCATATCCGATTGATGTGAAATATGTGATAGGTGATCATGTACAAGTAAAGAATGATATTAATGAATATGCATGTGATAATTTGAACACATAAACAAATTTGAGTATCTGAAATGCGACGAGCTGGCAGAATCATTAGCATGCCAGGCGAAGTGCTTAGCTGCATTTCGTCCGTCCTTACAGTTCTAGTTCAAATTCCGCCGAGTCGAACTTTGCTTTTCATCCTTTCGGGTTTGATCTAATGTACCAAGTCAAGCATGAGTTGATGCAATCGACTTTAACAACCCTACCCCTAATTTGAGGCCGTGTGCTTCCAGTGAAAAGACCACACATTACACAATTATTATCATCATTATTTTATTATGATTATTATCTATTAGTATTATTATTCTAATTATTATTATTATTAAATTATTATTAGTATTATTTAATTATTATTATTATTTTGATTATATTATTATAAAGGTGGCGAACTGGCAGAATCGTTAGCACGCCGGACGAAATGCTTAGCGGTATTTCGTCTGCGTTAAGTTTTGAGTTCAAATTCCGCCGAGGTCCACTTTGCCTTTCATCCTTTCGGGGTCGATAAATTAAGTACCAGTTACGCACTGGGGTCGTGTAATAGACTTAATACCTATGTCTGTCCTTGTTTGTCCCCTCTGTGTTTAGGCCCTTGTGGGTAATAAGAAATAGGTATTTCGCCGGTTCTGAGTTGAAATTCCGTCGAGGTTGACTTTTGCTTATCATACTTTCGGCGTCGGGCAGAATTAGTAGTGAAACACTGTGGGTTTTATTAACTGACTTACTCCTCCCCTGACATTGCTGGCCTTGTGCCAAAAATTGGAAGCCAATATTAGGTGGTATCTGATTGGATTAATGTGATTGTGTGATACGATAATATAGAGGCAATGTGATAATTTGTGATACTGAGTGATAAAGGCTGGAAAATAAATATCCGATTGCTGATTAAGGAGCAAGAGAGATGTTAAGCTAGAAGCCAGGAGGAGATGAAGAGCAAAGATTGGCCGCGCAATACTGAATCACAAAGAGGAGGGTGTTACGGTTCAGTGTGGAAACATCTGATAATCGTTGGAGACACAGTGTGATGACATCAGTTCCTCTTGGCCAAAGCTCCATTCACTTTGGTGAGGGGAAAAGAAGCACCTTCTTCTAGGTATTATCAATAACAAAATGCGAAACGTTTTGTTTTACAGGAAAGCTCAAAGTAGGTATACAGCCGTGAAAAAAGAAACTCTTACAATACTCATTTTATTTTTATTTAAAAAAAATTAATAATAAAAAGTTAGCCTCATTTTTAATATCTCAGTGTCATTAATCATAATATACATTTTCGTAACTTTTATTGTTTTGATAAAAATTAATGAATTTTGTACATGTTTTCTTTTTTTTTTCTAACTGTATACCTACTTGTACACCACCCACCCTGTGTCTGTATAATGAGTATCACCGTAGGATAAGTGATATGTGGTAAAGTGTGACAATATGTAGTTTTGGTAGAATATCTATTATTAGGCGATAATAGGTTGTGTGGTAATGTCTAATAATCTAAAGTAACATATAAAAGGTTTGTGGTCAAATATACAAGTCAAAGTCGATGCGAAAATACATCAAGAAATATAAACACTTGGAGAACTTCGTTCATTATTGATGAAAGATTTTCTACAAATTCACTGAAATGAGACAATAAAACAGAGTCAAACTGAAATCTTATCAAATATAAAAGGATTGTCTATAAACCAAGTTAATTTATGTTGCAGTAATTGTTGTTATGAGGTGTATTTGTTTGTGTCTTTCTATTTCCTTCTTTCTCATTGTTTCTTTTCTTCTGTTTTTAGTTTCCAATCGAATCTGAAAAAATTACTAAAGAACTCAGAGAAAATATAAAACCCGTGGCGGCCCTTACGACGTCTTGTATCCATCCTCCCTTCATTCCTAACTCTATCGCTATTTGAATGTGTGTGCCTGGTGTGGTGTGTGTGTGTGTGTTTGTGTGTACATACATACATACATACATACATATTCATATCTATATATATATTGCAAATATATAACGATAATAATAATAACAATAATAATAATTAATAATAACAAATAAATATAACAACAACAACAACGCAAAATAATAATAACAATAATGTGTTCTCTTACTTCTCTCGCAGATTTCGGAGTTTGGGTCGTGGACATGATGGAGCACACGTTCGGATTTTAGTGAATCACATCACTTGAGTAATTTATTTTCAGTCTGGCATTTAATTGGTCTTTGTAGGCGATGCGACAAACGGACGTTAGGATTCCTAACTCCACTGCAAATCAATGTCAGGAACAAAATTATAGTCACATGTACACACACACACACACACACACACACACACATTTATATACGTCTATGTGTGTGTGTGCATGTTTGCATGTACGTATGCATGTATGTATACATACATACATACATACATACATACATAAAAACATACATACATACATACATACAAATACATACATACATACATACAACATACATACATACATCTACAGACTACATACATACATACATACATACATACAATACAAATACATCCATACATACACACACACACACACATACAAACAAACACACAAAATACATACATAACACAACAAATACAAACATACATACATACATACATACATCATACATACAAACATACATACATACATATATAAAACATACATACATACATACATACAACTACATATATAAAAACATACTACATACATACATACATACATAAAAACAAACATACATACATACATACATATATAAAAACATACATACAGACATACATACTATTAAAACATACATACATACATACACCATACATACATACATATATAAAAACCACAACACAACATACATACATACATACACACATACATACAACATAATACATACATACATACATACAAAACATACATACATACATACATACATAAATGCATACATACATACATACATACATACATACATGCATACATACATACATACATACACCTACATACATACATACAATACATAATGCATACATACATACAAACATCATCATCCACACATACATACAAACATACATACATACATACATACATACAAACATACATACATACATACATACCACCATACATACACACACACACATACATAACATACATACATACATACATACATACATACATACATACAACACATACATACATACATACATACATAACATACACCATACATACATATATAAAAACACATACATACAAACATACATACATACATACATACATACATACATACATACATACATACTACATACAAACATACATACATTCGTGTGTGTGTGTATAATTGGTAATTTACCTTAACTGCCTATATACGTATTATTTAAAAATATAATGACATGACAGACATTTCCTTTAGGTGACATAAAAAGAGAAAGTAGAGCTCAAAGAAAGAGATGAGTTCCGTTGCTGTAGAAAAGAAGGTGTGCATGGGCGTGTCCTTGGCAATAGCATTATGTTGATACAGTCATTTTGTAGTGTTAACTTGCTGCATTTCAGCAGATATTTATTGATGCACAACATTTATTGAATATCTCTGATTTAGCATTTAATAATCAGCAAATTTATTGTATTTGATAATTAGGAGATGCTTTCAAACTCTACTTAATCCACAGATATTTTCCTGTTTTCTCTCTTTTATAATCTTCGGCAATCTTCAGTTAATGTTTGGTTTTGTGCTTTTCTCCAGTTGAAGTTCGATTTTCCAATTCTGTTTGAATTTAACCAAATTGGTTTTTCATCTGATTAATTTGAGATTTAAAAACTGAAGGGGAAGAGGGATTCTAGCCATAAAGACAGACTGTGTACCGGGTATATTTTAATTAGCAATTTGCATTCGATTCGAAATATATTTCCTGACGACAACCCTACTCCAATGAAGCCGACACTCTTTGTTGTATGAAATGTCACTTCCTTCTCTCCCAGGGCATAGCGAATTCTTCAGTTACATTCTTGTTTTCTATCCATATTTGCTGCTTTAGTTTACACCAAGCTGACTTCAACTTTGTTGTGCTCCAAAGTCGATACTATAATAATACAGGAAAGGTCGAGATCATCCTAACGGACGACTGTATCCACGAAGACGTAACCAAAATGTAACCGTAATCCAATGATTGAAACCCATTAAAAGAACATTTGAATAAATTTCAATATTTAGCAAAGTCTTTGTCCTAACTGAACCCATTGTGTGTTTGGGTGTATAAAATAAAAGACTGTTGTTTTAATTAAATATAAAAATCTGCTTAAGATATCAAAAATGTAGACCACTATCTACTAACATATCTTTCAACACCATTATATACCAACGTATCTTTTAAGACTAATATACTAACGTATCTTATGATATCATTATAAACTAACGTATCTTATCTACCAACGTATCTTTTAGGATCATTATAACTAACGTATCTTATGACATAGTTATTTCCACTTGAAATTTCTGCAATTAACTGGGTATGCAATTACGAATTTGTTTTGTAGGTGTTTATGAAATTTCGCTATATTTTCAATAGTAATCAAGGTCGACTAAATAAGTAGCATTTGAACTGTGGGGGGTCGATGTAACGACTCGCCCCCATCACCAAAACTGCTCACCTTGTGTCAAAGTTTGAAATCATTATATCTTAATTACGAGCTGGCAGAATCGTTAGCACACCGGAGAAAATGCTTAGAGGCATTTCTTCCGATTGCACATTCTGAGTTTAAATTCTGCTGAGGTTGACTTTACCTTGTAATCCTTTCGGGGTCGATGAAAATAAATATCGTTGATCACTGGGGTCGATGTAATCGAATTACCACATTCCCCCGAAATTACTGACCTTGTGCCCAAAATAAATATATTTCAGCAGTTAAGTATCTGGGCTATACTCCATGTCTATTTGCCTTACACATATCTATTTGCCTTACACATGTCTATTGCCTTACACATATCTATTTGCCTTATATGATGAATCAGTAATAAACATTAATTTTGCCTTACAATACGTTTTGTGTACTATTATCAAAACTCTACCTGAAACAGCTCGTTATAATGTTGATTATTTGTCTAGTGTCTGGAACACTTGTTTACAGATCGATTTCTTCAGCTTCGAATGTGGTTGCAAATTTCTACAATAAATTCTCTTCACAAGAAAATTTTAGTTTGCGTCTTTTGGGGATAGGAAGAATTTACATTCATTTCTTCATGTTTGTATCTTTTTCCTATTCGAAACAAAAAACACTCAATTAATGCGATACATTTTAGTTGAAATGATATATTGCGGTTTGATTAAATAGGATTTTGTAAATTCACTTGGGAATCCATTTGAATATTTTGTGATCTTCGACAATCAAAGATATTCCTGAAGAAGTAGAGAGAAATTTAAAATTCCTTCTAAATGGATTGTATTCAAGCGTCCATTGTCAAGTGGTTGTCCTACCAAAGCGACATCAGTTATTTTATTGTCGGGCAGTATTTTCGTGCCCCCAGGAGGAGAATGTATCCAGCTACACGTATCTTTTTGCATTAGATTTCATTGCTATCGAAATGTAGGTGGAAAAAAAAGTCTAGAGCTTTCTCTAAAACAGGGGAAATGACTGTTGTAGCTTTTATCATATATTTGCAACTTTTAATACCTACATGTCATATTAAATATAATTTGGAAATACGTATATTGCAAATTCTGAAACCAGATATGAAATTTGCATCCAGATTTTCGAAGAGAGGCATCTTGCATTTCCCCCGACAAAATTCTACAAAGTGCTATGAACAACTCATGCTAGAGTTAACTCCCTTCCAATTCTATATTACGTAGTTACTCCCCTTGAAATCATTACCTTCGCAATTCATTCCTTGAAAATATGAACTGATTTTTTTTACGACGTTATGACGATAGTTTCCCCCTCCCCTTTTTTTTTCTTTTTCGGAAATTGACCATGTTAGGAATAAAGGAGAAATACCGTTTATCGCAGGAAGGGCGTCTTATGGGACTGGATTTTATTTTTGTAGGAGAATTTTAAAATAATCAACTATATTGGTGATTGCCTAAAACTAAATCTCATATTTGAGCAGCAGTAGTTATTAAAGCTAAATATAAACTATATATATATGTAGTGAATCCTGCATGCATGAAATGGATTCGATCCACCATAGCCAAATTTAAAATAACACTACTACAGAACTTTTCCCATAGTGGAACAATGGTTTTTCTCTGGCAGCAGTTTACATTTTCCAAATGCCTTTACCTAGGCCGAAATAATGTTTTCACCACTTGACCTTTTCTGACCTCCTCTGCTTCACAAAAAGCTAGAATAGAGATAACAAGACCACCAACTAAATCTATTGTTCTCAATCCTTCTGGATCTTTATATAAGTAAGCACATCCCAAGCAAAAATCAGTCAGTCACAGTCGGTGACGACTCAACGGGGGTGGGGGTCTGGCTGACCAACCTTGATCAGAGGGAGAGAGGAAGTTTACTGTCAGACAACAACCAACACTTCTCTCTAGCTCTAATTATGTTCTCTTACAACATCATTCTGTCTCAGCAATTACTACTAAACAATGATGAGGACACAAACACAAACTTTACTTCGCATGCTTTTGGATGTATCACAACCTGTCCGTTGAGGCAAGGTATTTGTAACGTAACGGTAAATAAATACCTTCTTAAAACTTTATACATTGTGCATATTTCACATCCTACAGTAAACAATTATAACCACAAATTATTATCGTTACCACTGCTTCCACCAAAATTTCATAGTAAAGTTTACCATACATTGCTAAATTGGCAATGAAATGTAGGCGACTGACCGGAAGGATTCTTAGAACCTTTAGAACAAGAGACCAGGAAACCATGATAGTCCTCTGAAGGACACTTGTCCTAAGCCACTTTGACTATTGCTCTCAGCTATGGTCACCATCCAGTGTCAAGTTAATCACAGAACTTGAGGCGACCCAACGAAGCTACACGAAGAAGATAGCCTCTGTGCAGCATATGAGCTATTGGGAAAGACTCAAGATATTGAGACTCTATTCCTTAGAGCGTAGGCGAGAAAGATATGCCATAAAATACATCTGGAAGATTGTAGAAGGACTTGTTCCAAACTTTGGCATCGAGAGTTACACAAATGCTAGAACTGGGCGCCACTGCATAGTGCCTAGGACTCCAAATTTGCCATCAAGATGTAGGACAAGATACTGTGACAGCCTGGGCTTCCGAGGCCCACAGCTCTTCAATATCCTCCCAAAGAACCTAAGAGACCTGCATGGGGTGGATGCAGATGTCTTTAAAATGAAACTGGATCTCTTCCTGTCAGGTGTCCCAGATGAACCAACTTCACGGCAGGAGGTGCAGATGAGGGCAGCTGCATCAAACTCTCTCAAGCACCAGAAGGCATTTGCTAAAAAGCATTCGTGAAGTAAAATCATGTAGCAACACCAAATAGCGGTGCTCCAGCATGGCCACCGCTTGTGAGCTGAAACTAAATAAAATAAAATATAAAAAATACAAATTCTGCCGTTACAATTGGTGACTCAAACATTTCATCATCAATAATATAGGTGACCACACCAAAATTCAAAATACGCTGTTACAATTGGTGACTGTCGACTTCAACTAAAAACTTTATCGGCACAAAATACACCGTTACATATATATACATACCTCAGCTTCAGTTATCAATCGATGAGAGGTGCAGATAAATAGAGGCAGATAGACAGGCACCCCCCGCCCATATATATATATATATATATATATATATATATATATATATATATATATATATATGACGAGCTTCTCATAATAGACCCATTCACAGTTTTGGATCGCCTGAAGTTATTTTAGATGACATATCCCCATGGTTCCTTGTAGTGGGACTGAACACCGCAACCACGAGTTTGAGAATAAAGCTTCTTACCACGCAGCCATACCTGCTCCGAAACATACATACATACATACATTCATACATACATACATACATACATACTTACATACATACATACATACTTACATACATACATACATACATACATACATACATACATACATACGTACATACATACATACATACATACATACGTACATACATACATACATACGTACATACATACATACATACATACATACATACATATATATATATACATATATATATTATATATACATATGCATATATATATATATATATACATACACATATATATATATAAAATATGTACATACATTTTTATAATTTCAGCTCATTGCTGTGGCCATGTTGGAGCACCGCTGTTTTGCTACACTGATTACTGAGATCCTCCTCTAATATATGCCACTTGGTGTAGAATGGAGTTTGATATAGCTACCCTTATTTGCACCTCATGCCTAGAGGTACGTTCATCTGGGAATCTCGAGAGGAAGACGTCCAGCTTTGATTGCAAAACGCCTACATCTTCTTATTGCAGATTCCTCAGGTTCTTTGGGAGAATATTGAACAAGGTGTGGGCCCCCGAAACACAGGTTGTTGCAGTAACTGGTCCTGAAGCGCGATGGCATTGCTGGGATATTTGGCACTGTACATTGTCGATCCGTTCCTTGCATTGATGTAGCTTCCAATGCCAAAATTTGGCACAATTCCTTCCAGGATCTTCTAGATGTATATATTACTGCACACCTCTCCCGCCTTAGCTTCAGGGAGTAGAGTCTTAGCTTTTGCAGCCTTTCCAAGTAGCTGAGCTGTTGCAATGAGACGATCTTCTTTGTGAAGCTTCGCTGGAATGCTTCAAGGTCCGCTGTTAATTTTACACTATTGGGTGACCATAGCTGGAAGCAGTAATCCATGCGGCTGGAGAAGAATGTCCCCCAGAGGACCATCATGGTTTCCTTCTCGCTCGTTCTGAATATTCTCAGGATCCATCGAGTCAGTCGTCTGCACTTTGTCACCATCCTGGTAATGTGCACTTGAAAAGCGGTATCATCACGCATGTCGATACCCAGGTCCTTCATTGACTTAGGCTCTGGGATTGAAATTCCCTGTGGAACAGTGTACCCTGTAAGTTCCATATTCAGTTTTGGACGATGGTAGCGCAGGGCTTGGAATTTTTCAGCATTTAACTGCATATTATTATCCTCAGCCCATCTGTAAATTGAGTGCATCTCCTGCTGCAGGTGGGCAACATTGCTGGGCATCTGTATTTGCTTCGAGACATTCGTATCGTCTGCGTAGCTAGCAAGGGTAGCTATCCGGGCAGTTGAGGGCATATCTAAGAGGGCCACTATGAAAAACCGGGGTTCCAAAACAGTGCCCTGTAGAACACCACTCACTATTTGTGTTTTCGTTGAGGAGGCGCTATTGGCTACTACTTCCTGACTTCTATCTTTCAGAAAGTCATGTAACCACTCTACAAGTATTCCAGCTATGTCGAGAAATCGCAGTTTGTGGCATATCATACACTAATCAACAGCTTTTGCAAAATCAAGGTATGTTACGTCCACATTTGAGTTGTTGAGTAACCGCCTCAACACCAAGTCATAATGTTGTAAGAGCTGGGTCAGGCAGCTCCTACATGTTCGAAAGTCATGCTGGGTATCACTCAATAAATCATTTTCTTCAAGGTTTGCAATTGGGTTCCCTCTGACGATCCGTTCCATGACTTTGCTGATGTGTGAAGTCAGAGAGATATGCCAATAGTTTTTGGCATCTGCTCTGCTTCCTTTGTTGACTGGGCATATTATTACCTCCTTCAACTTGCTTGGCAGTCTGCCATTTGCAAGAAAGCTCTGGAAGAAAATCTGGAGGGGTTTTGCCAGGGTATGCTTACACGATTTGAGGAGGATTGCTGGTAAACCATCAGGACCATCCGTTGAGTTTGCGTCCACTTCATCTATGGTTAGTAAATCTTCTTCGCTAATGTCGATGTATTCCATCGTAATTGCCTCGCTGGTTATAGGTGAGGCGGCAAACAAAGTCCACCGGTTGATTCAATTGTCTGTGTTCCAATGGAGTGATAAAGACACTTTTGAATTGGTCATTCAGTACCTCACTGATCCTGGTTGGGCTTTCTGTGAGGGTGCCATCCTTTAGGAAGAGGGATCCTATCTTGCGGTGTATTGATGCTGTCTCTGTGGCGTAATGAAAGAAGGCCTTTGGATTTCACTTAATGTTTTTACTAACCCAGGCTTCTTTGTCTACTCTATCCCTCTCATAAAATTGTTGCAAGCTTTTTGCAATCTACATCAGTGTTGTTTTTAGGCGGGACCTTTCACTACTTTTGGCATGTTGGTTGAGGCGATTTGCAACCTTCGTTCGTCGTCTCATGAGAATCTTCCTCTCCTTTGGAATCTTGTTCCTATTTGTTGTGGCCTTGTGCTCTGGAACATATTTCTGGCATATGGCTTGCATAACAGACATGAAAGATTCTAGTTTCATGCCAACGTCTGGTGAGGAGAGACATTTCGGACAGTTCTGTCTGCGGATCTCTTTTTGGATCGGGTTCCAGTCTACTTTGTGGAAGTTCCGATTGGAGAGATTTCGGGTGCTTCCTTTTGGCTGTATGCCTCTGGCTACTTTCGGCCCAAACATAGAAAGCTCTATTATGTTGTGATCCGAGACTAATGTCAGCGTTACTTTCACATCATGAATGATGTCTATATTGTTTGTGAAGCAGAGATCCAAAATGTTATTTTCCCTAGTTGGTCTGAGTACAACTTGTTCCATGACGAGGGCATTGGTGAGGTAGAGCAGGTGACTCCATCTGTGTTTGTTTGCAATGAGTCGTTCCTGAGAGCATGAATCTTATTACTGAGTGTGTAGGAAGTCGATAAATATTTCTATTTCATATTGCCATAGTGAAATGATGTTTCACCACTTGTCATACGTCTGCAGATGCTTCAACATAAAGAGGCTCAATACAGGGCGCTCCCCATGTGTGTTTATTTCTGTAGGCATTCTTTGCCTAGCTTATAAATTATTATTGATTTTTATGTCTATACAAATAGTTGCGCTTCTTTCACATAAATTCTTTCCTATGCGAATGAGTCGAAACTTTCCAACAGTTTCTCCCAACACACGGCAAACGATATTTCGGAGCCAGTTTCTCAGAACTGCCTCCATTGTTCCTAGAAATACTGACCTTTCGTAATTACCGCTTTATTTGGATCAGTTCTGCCACACGGAGCACGGGATACTTTCTACACTCAAGTGCTTCCATTACTATTATATAAAAGAAACGTATACACCGTGCTCACTAACGGAACTAGAATGTGTGCCGCCCGGGGTGGCCCCTACGTTTGCCGCATACAGACTCCTTTAAAAGTGCCGCCCTGGCGGACCACACCAACCGCCCCACGCCAGCTATGCTAGTAACACTCCAATATATGTTATGTTCCATTGCACCATTACTATTAGCAAACATTGGCATCGGATTGGCATGCAACAGAATTTCTTGTGTAGTCTTTCCTTTTCTCTACATTCTTGTCCGAATCTCATCTCTCAGGCCACTTATGCCTTTCGCTGTTTCATTATCGATAAATTACTAATTCCCTTCTTTGTGCCGATTCTCATCTCTCTGCCTCCTTTTCTTCTTCACTGCAAGGATTCTGTTTCTGTCAGAGCTCGTGAAACACAAGAACCAGCATGGTTTGAATGTCCAAGACTATCCGTGTATCATGACAGCCACCCGACGCTTCTATTACGAGAGGAGGTCACACCGAATGGAGTATTGCCCGAGTTATTCTGCGCTCCTTAATTATACAACGCTGTCTACAAAGAGGAAAGCTATCAAGCGTCTCATATGAATATCTAGTCCTATATTCAGTTTAAATATTCAAATTCCACCAAGAAATATTTAGTTATGTGAAAGGCTTAGTGAAGAAGACGGAAGAGTTGATTTAATCCATGCGTTTTAGGGTACGCGTCATCGAGAAGGGATTCCATGCAACAATTTGCAAGTGAAGAATATTTGTAACTTAAACATGTCTCCCTTGAATTGAATCTCCTCTATTTGATTACAAAACGGAGAGATTACGACATTTAGCTGACCGCAACCATCCGTTACGAAAAGGGGTTTTCATAAATATTTATTGGTAGAATCATAAGAGGTTTCATGTGAATAAGAACTGTGAATAAAATTACGAAAGCCAATGAAAAATATATAAAGTTCAGTGCAGTTTATGTGTGAGAATCTGAGAAGATAGGGAGCTGAAGACAATGAATTTCTGAGAATTCGTCTTTGTTTTCTAGCAGAACGTTAATCTGGAAATAGTATAAATTGCAGGAATGAAAGTTGGTACGGAAAGTGAAACGGAAGATGCTGTGAGGAGTTCCATTCAACCGATTAAGTGTGTGTCAGGTAAAAACAAAAAAACAAAAAAACAAAAAACAAAGAGAATAAGAGACTTAAAAAGAAAAAATAGAAAACAGAAGAGAGCAAAACGAAAAAGAAAAAAGGAAAAAGGAAAGAATAAAAGCAGTAAAGTTTCATAAAGAAAATATGCAGAAATTGTATAACCCTAGGCCGGAAACGAAGCCCAGATTTGAAAAATACGTAGACCAAAGTAACAAACAAACAAAAATAATAAAGCATGAATAAAATTTAAACCTGATGCTTGATGCACAACCAGGACACCACTTGGTCCAATCAGAACGTCAAGCTCTAGAGTTTAGCCTTCCTGCTTAGGGAAAGCTATACTGTTTGCAAATGCAACGAGATCATTAGATTTATCAATATAAAGATCTCCGTAACAACGAAGCCATTGCATGTGGGTGGGTGTATGCACACATTCCTTACATGTTTATCAATATAAAGATTTCAGTAACAATGACGCCATTGTGTGTGTGTGTGTGTGTAATCTTTTATGTGTTTCAGTTATTACAATCACGGACTGCGGCCATGCAGGAGCACTGCTTTTAGACGAAGAAATAGACCCCAGAACTTATTCTCTGTAGGCCTAGTTCTTATTCTCTCGATCTGTTTAGCCGAACCGCTAAGTTACGGGGAAGTAGAAACAGCAACACCGGTTCTGAAGTGAAGGTGGGGGACAAACACACAGACAGAATACAAATATATACATATATATATATATATATGTGTGTGTGTGCGTGTGTGGTGTGTGTGTGTGTGTGTGTGTGTGTGTGGGTGTGGGTGTGTGTGTGTGTGTTTGTGTGTGTGTATGTGTCTGTGCGTGTGTGAATATATTCTTTTATTCTTTTACTTTTCTCAGTAACTTGACTACGGCCATGCTGAGGCACCGCACATAGGCGAACAAATCGACGCCAAGTCTCTTCTTGGTTACACCGTTACATATATATACATACATCAGCTTCAGTTATCAATCGATTAGAGGTGGAGCTAAACAGAGACAGATAGACAGACACTCCCCCCCCGGCCATATATATATATATATATATATATATATATATATATATATATATGACGAGCTTCTCATAATAGACCCATTCACAGTTTTGGATCGCCTGAAGTTATTTTAGATGACATATGCCCATGGTTCCTTGTAGTGGGACTGAACACCGCAACCATGAGTTTGAGAATAAAGCTTCTTACCACGCAGCCATACCTGCACCGATACATACATACATACATACATACATACATACATACATATATACATACATACATACGTACGTACATACATACATACATACATACATACTATATGTATATACATTTATATATTATATATACATATGCATATATATATATATATTATATTAATTAGAGATAGAACCACTATTAGGCAAATAAAACAGTGAAGAACATAAGCCAATACATAAATTTTTTTTTTAAATATAAAAGTTAAAAATAAAAAATTATTTAAATAATTTAAACTTATAAATTTTATATATATATATACAAATATATATATATGTATGTATGTATGTATATTTTTATATTTATATATTATTTTATTAATTAATTAATTAATTTTCTTTTTTTATTACTACTATTTTATTTTTTTATTGCAAATTATTAAAAGTTTAATAAAAGATAAAGAATAAAACACTACGATCGTTTCATGGCTGTACCAATTAGAATAACAATAATTTAAATTCAATTAATAATTCGAATTATGGTTACACTCAATCTTCAGGTTAATTGAAATATTTTAAAAATAATCAGAAATATTTAAACAATATTTTTAAGATATAAATAATATAATAATTTTACTTATAATAAACTCTATTATTACACTAGAAACTTTAAACTTAACAATTATGATTGTATCAAAATCAATTATAATGTTAAATATTAATTTTAATTTATAAGGTAGGAAACCCACCTATAATTTAATATCGGTAATTGTCTATATCTAATTACATAAATAGTTTTTAAAAAAAACTATTGCAGCGTGGAATGTGTTTATAAGCCATTTAAGAAACACACAAAAGCCGTTCAATTCACTTCAACATTTAAGTTTAATTTGTCAAAATATTTTCGTCGCTAAAATCCGCGACCTGTTCACTGACAAAGTCCGTGCTGCATCTAAGAAAGTAACAGTTAGTTCGTCATATATATGTACGTATGTATGTGTGTATGTATGCATACATGTGTGTATGTATGTACGTATGCATGTACGTACATACGCCTGTATATGCATGCATGTATGTATGTATGTATGTATGTATGTATGTATGTATGTATGTATGTATGTATGTATGTATGTATGTATGTATATATGTATGTGTGTGTATATGCACGCACATACACTCTATAAAACATAAAGCTATAAACCTGTAGCGATGGATGGATGTAGAGTGACCACTCATCACAAAGCTATCAAATTTCAATTTCCTACGGCCGAAGCTAGAAAGTGATTTACGACGCTTACTCGCAAAACTATACCCTAAAATCTATTATCAGATCTTTATCTCTATATCACAGAACTATTGTTTTACTATTGTGCGTATGTATGTATGTGCGTATGTATGTATGTATGTATGTATGTATGTATGTATGTATGTATGTATGTATGTATGTATGTATGTATGTGTGTATGTACATACGTACACATGTGCGTATGTATGTATACGCGCTCGTATGCATGTGCCCATGTATGTGTGTGCGTACATGTACGTGCGTATGTACGTGTGTATGCCCATACGTAGGTATGTATGTATGTTTGTATTCATGTGCTACGTATGTATGTGAGTGTCTAGGAGAATGGGCAGACGTGTCTGTGAGAGTGTGTACATGTGTATGTGTATGTGAACGTATGTCCGTGTACTGGCATATGTCCGTCCAAGTTGTGTACATGACTGTTACTTTGCTGAAGGTTGTATGCATATTCACATATATGTTTGTATAGACGCACACACACACACACACACACACACACACACACATATATATATATATATATATATATATATATATATATATATATATATATATATATGTGGGTGTGTGTTTGTTCCTCTCATCATCGTCTAACCGTGAATGGATACAACGCCTAAGTGCAACTGTACGTATCAAACAACGTCCGCTCATACCGTTGTATATAACTGCACATACGCATTGCAACCTGTATGTAAGGACTACAGGTAAAAGGGAGAGAGATAGAGGGGTGGTTATAGAATAGTCCTTCTGAATGGGATCTGGATGTTACTCCATTCGGACTTTCGGTTGAGAGTAGGTTTGTATTCTTGTATACAAACAGCTTCTGTGACCTGTCTCAACATTGCATCGGTGGGATGTGTTGATAGGATGTTCAACATAAGCTTCCCTAAGGATCCCTTGTGGCAGTCTACAGCATGTTGGTAGAAGATGGAGTTTGGCTTCCTTTCAATGTAGTTGTCCAGGTGTTTTTTAAACCTATCATTGATGCTTCTAGAAGTCTCACTTATGTATGACTCTGGGTTAGTCGCGCAAGCTCCCTCCTGGCACTTAATCTGGTATACAGTGCCCTTGGTTTTACAATTTACATGTGGATTTGTCGAATATACTGCACAATTACTTTGACAGGTGATTCTATCAAATGGATATGATCTGCATAATGCCGATTTGATAGTCCTACCTGTCTTTTCTACAACTTTAACTTTTAGGCCCGTAGTGCGCAGGACTTTCTTGAATGCCTTACTTAGCTCGTTCTTAGGTGTGGCGTCAACGAACATCACTCCGTGAAATCTCCTTTTATCGTACCAAGTAACGTTTCTCATCTTTTTGTTGGTGTCCCTCTCTAACCTATTCCAGAACTTGTTGCGGTACAGGGGGCATATACCGTTTTCGTCGTTCCTTAGAATGCGTTCGAATCTAGCTTTCGCTCCTTTGTACACCCTGACTCTATCGTCTTGTGTGTATCCGGAGCGTTGCATTCGGAATATGTAGTGCTGGATGTGTTGTTGTTCTTGTGGTTGGCATAGTGGTGATACATTCCTCATTACTCTAACTAAGTCTGCCACTAGGATGTTGAGTTTGGCAGTATCCGACATAGCTGAGTCACTACGGATTACTAGTGGATTAGCCATCGGTTTCTGATAGTGTAAGTGGAGTATACAGGGTTTAATGGTACCATTAACCATAGCATCTTCCATCCATAGCTCAGTATCTAGGACGGGTAATCGTTTATTGGGGTGTTTAGAGGGAGATCTGATAATAGATTTTAGGGTATAGTTTTGGGAGTAAGCGTCGTAAATCACTTTCTAGCTTCGGCCGTAGGAAGTTGAAATTTGATAGCTTTGTGATGAGTGGTCACTCTACATCCATCCATCGCTACAGGTTTATAGCTTTATGTTTTATAGAGTGTATGTGCGTGCATATACACACACATACATATATACATACATACATACATACATACATACATACATACATACATACATACATACATACATACATACATACACAGGCGTATGTACGTACATGCATACGTACATACATACACACATGTATGCATACATACACACATACATACGTACATATATATGACGAACTAACTGTTACTTTCTTAGATGCAGCACGGACTTTGTCAGTGAACAGGTCGCGGATTTTAGCGACGAAAATATTTTGACAAATTAAACTTAAATGTTGAAGTGAATCGAACGGCTTTTGTGTGTTTCTTAAATGGCTTATAAACACCTTCCACGCTGCAATTGTTTTCGTTTCAGCACACGATCTCAGATCAAATTACTTGCTATGCGAGTACATCTCCGTAATTCCTAAAAAAAACAAAAAACTATTATATATAAATTATGAATGAAAATATATAAATGTATATAAATATTATAATTAAGATCTA
This sequence comes from Octopus sinensis, assembly GCF_006345805.1. Lineage (NCBI taxonomy): Eukaryota > Metazoa > Mollusca > Cephalopoda > Octopoda > Octopodidae > Octopus > Octopus sinensis. The sequence continues at coordinate 157,633 of NC_043005.1, read as the reverse complement.
AAATAATCTCTATAAATAAATATATATACACATATAATAAAAACCTAATAAGTTAATTTTTCATATTTAAAAATGAAATAACTAACTTCAAAAATACAAACATACAAACTTAAACGAACATTCAGAAATCTTATGTAAAATACTTATAGAAATAATCAATTCGTAGTTATGTAGTATCGAAAAAATACTATAAATACTATAAATATAATTATCAATGGGAATAACTAGCGAATATCCATTTTAAAAGACAATAACTAAGTTATGCTATTAAGTTAGACATGGCCTGGACCAATCTTTAGTCGAAACATATCTAAGTTTATGAAAGTTTATCTAATTTTAATCATAAGAAATTTAAAACTACAATTAACATATGTATATACAAAAGCCTAACTTTAGACACTTCGTATATTTCCTATCAAACATAAATCTATCGCTAAGTAGTATCTTACGAATAAACTTAAATTTAATATCTAATAATATAGAAAATTACGATAATTAGATCATTACATAAACAACGATATTTACATAAGGAAAATATTGTTACACCAAAGACTAATAAAATATTAAAATTTACAATTTAAAGATCTTAAATATAAATAAATACTTATCTTAGCGAGGTTTTGTAATGAACTAAAATTTTGAATCGGAAAACGTCTTTACAGCGTTTATAAGAATACTCGTGGAATTACGTTATTAGCAAAGAAAGATTAAATTGTTGAAGAATTCATTAATCGTGAGGAACAAATACGCTTTATCAATGAAGATTAATGGTTTATTAGTGTAAATAGAATGAAGTCACAAATAAAGAATAAAATCACTCTATACTATAAGATTTCTGAATAAAATAACTATGATAATTAATACTTAATACAAAATAAATTAAATAATTTAAATGATTAAAAACCACTAATTATTAAATATATTCTAAAAATCTAATATGATTAATAAATATATAAAAAAAAATTTTCTATAGTAACCCCTCATCGTACTATAAAGTCTTTCCCCATGCTCTTATAATTATAAGCTGAAATTAGTGATCATAACCAAAATCTCTAAAATACTTATCAAAATTTGCAGTATAACTATACATACGTATACATATATACATAAATATACATACATATATATATATATATATATATATATATATATATATATATATATATATATATATATATATATATATACATATATATATATATATATGTATATATATATATATATATATATATATATATACATATATATACAAACATATATACATATATATATACACATACATACACACACACATACATATACATATATACACACATATATACACGCATATACACACATACTCATATGCACACACATACATACGTGTACATACATACAATACTCAATATATACACATACACCTATATACACTCACCCCCACACACACACATAAATAAATTTATATACATACACACCCAAACACATATATCATATAATAAATACGTATATAAATGTCTATATTCATACTACAATTCAAAAATAGAGGTAAACGTTAAGTTTAATCTAAACATTTAATCTTACTAATCTATACTTCTATATTAAATAAAATAGATTAAAGAAACAACTAAATAAATCTATTTCAAATATAAAGATATTACATACAAATAGATTGATATAACAAAATTATAATTTAACAAAATTATAACAGAAATATAACAAAATATATAAACTTAACTTTAATAAAAGATAAATAAAATTGTAACTTACCAAACTCTATATTCAATAAACCATTAAATACTTATTAAAAAATATATTTAGTAATAAAATCTATAGTAATAAAATAAACAATTATATATAATCTAACTATAATTAAAAGCAGAACCTAAATAACAAAAATAAACTAATAGAATAAGTACTACAAATCACCTGCTATATTTAGAATACTATTACATAAATCAACAAATAAGGAGCTAATTAAGGCTAATAAATATTGATTATTTATCAAGAAATTTATTATATAAGTAAAGTAACTTGCGTCTGCATTTTATTTTGCGCTCATCCCAGATATTCACTAAATTATCATGCTTAAAAAATAAAATTTCCTTAAACTCATTTGAACATAAATAACAAGAGATTATTTTAGATCTTAATTATAATATTTATATACATTTATATATTTTCATTGATAATTTATATATAATAGTTATTTTTTAAAACTATTTATGTAATTAGATATAGACTATTACCGATATTAAATTATAGGTGGGTTTCCTACCTTATAAATTAAAATTAATATTTAACATTATAATTGATTTTGATATAATCACAATTGTTAAGTTTTAAGTTTCTAGTTTAATAATATTTCTGATTATTATTAAAATATTTCAATTAACCTGAAGATTGACTGTAACCATAATGTGACCACACACCCACTACCAACAAGAAAATCATACACACACAGCTCCATACAAGAACTACCCACATTGTTACCACTGAACAACTTAGAACAATGCAAACATCAAACTTCACTTACCTCGACATTCCTATTAAATGTACGTGGCATCAACCCATCAATTATTGCCCAAAAATGGAAGATCCCATATATAGAGAGTTGGCTTGCCGAAACGACACATTGCTTCCCTTTCTTTATCCTTACCGAGACTCACCTGAACAACACCCATATAGACGCCGAGGTGAAAATAAAAGATTTCACCATTGTTCGTGCGGATCGTACAAACCGAAATAAAGGAGGGACAGCCATCTTTATCCATGACTCCTTCTCACTTGATGCCAAGGACATATTTTCCAATGGCTATTGTGAATCGGTATCACTATTCAGCAAGGCCAAGGACATAGTCATTGTTGGTCTTTACAGGCCTCCCCAAGCACCTTTAAAGTGCTTTGAAGATTGCCTTAGCAAAGTCAAGTCCTTCCTTCGGAAGTACCACTCCGGAAACATACTAGTGATGGGTGATTTTAACCTCCCTCATGTGAACTGGCCCACAAATACTCTAAAGTTAGGCAAGTGCTCTACATCAGATAGAGCAGCAGCGGAACTGCTCTTTAATCTAATGGATGAATACTTCCTGACTCAGCTTGTGCTCGAACCAACGAGACAGAATAAAACGATCTTGGATCTGGTATTGACCAATCACTCTAGCTTTGTTCACAGTATTTCAGTTGAAAAAACTCTCCTCTCAGATCACGACATGGTACCCTGCAATTTCAATTCCCGACATATAAAAACCAAACCAGCCAATCCCACTCCATGGCACTCATTTGATAACATAAACTTCCACAAAGCAGACTGGGGAGCAATCAGAAAGGATCTGTCTTTCATCGACTGGTCTTTTACCCTCAATTCCACCCATATTGAGACCGCATGGCAGCACTTTGAAAACATTGTCACATATACATGCTCTAAACACGCTCCCACGAAATCTACTAACACAAACAGAAATCGGCTCCCTAAAAATAAGAAAACACTCATCAGGCGCATCAAAAGACTTAACAAAAAAATCAACCAATTAAAATATTCCCACAAACAACATCCACGTTCAACAACAATGAAAAGGCTAGAGCTGGAAAAACTTCATCTGCAGAACGACATGAAAACCTCCATTGAAAACCAAAGAGCTGCGGAGGAACAGTGGGTAATCAAAAACATCAAACAGAACCCAAAAGTGTTCTATTCCTATGCAAATAAGCATAGAACCACTGTCTCACCCATTGGGCCATTAATTGATGCTAACGGCATTCCCCAACACGATGCTAAAGAAATGGCAGAAATACTGCAGAAACAATACTGCTCTGTCTTTAGTGTTCCCACTGATATTGACGTAAGAGAAGCGAACGAAGTTGACTCCCAACATAAAATCTCAGACATAACCTTCACTCCTACTGACATCGTAGCAGCAATAAATGAGGTCAAATACTACTCTGCTGTAGGCCCTGATAGATTCCCCGCTAGTCTCCTGAAGGAATGTAGACACCAACTTGCAGTCCCTCTGACCAACCTCTGGAGAAATTCGTTAGATGCAGGTTATATACCAAAACAGTTTCTATCCCAGTCAGTCATCCCGGTTTTCAAACAGGGAAACATATCCCTCGCACTCAACTATCGCCCAATCTCACTCACCTCCCACATCATCAAAGTGTTTGAAAGAGTGTTAAGATCAAGGTTGGCTGACTTCCTGGAGACCCAGAAACTCCTAAATGCAAATCAGCATGGCTTTCGCTGTGGCAGGGACTGTCTAACACAGATCTTACACCACATTGAAGATGTACTCAAAGCCTTGGGAACAGGTTCGAACTCTGATGTCATATATCTTGACTTCAGTAAAGCGTTCGACAGGGTAGACAATAATATCCTACTCTCAAAATTGGCAAATGTTGGAATCCGTGGAAAAGTTCTACACTGGATCAAGTATTTCCTGGCGAATAGAACACAACATGTTGTAGTTGATGGAGTCCACTCAAGCCCAGCAAAAGTCACCAGCAGTGTCCCCCAGGGGACTGTCTTGGGTCCGCTACTCTTCATAATCTACATAAACGACCTTTCCAGTGTCGTACATTACGGCAAAGTGAAAATATTTGCTGATGACACCAAGCTCCAGCAAATCGTCAATGAAGAAGCAGACCGAACTCAACTCCAGTCTGATCTATATGCTGTGAGTCAATGGGCAGACAGAAAAAAAATGCAACTGAACGAGGGAAAATTTGAGCTGATGCATTTTGGAAGAAACTCCTCACTAAAACAGCCATACTCTCTTCCTTCAGGGGAACCGCTCACAGCCTCTAACAATATCAGAGACCTGGGTGTAATTGTTGATGACGATCTCAGTTGGAGTGCACACATCAACAAGAAGGTCGATATAGCTCGTAGGATGAGTTCCTGGATCTTAAGAACTTTCCGGTCCAGAGAACAAGGTGTCATCATACCACATTTTTCCTCCTTTGTACGGCCACACCTTGAATACTGCTGCCCACTGTGGTCTCCTCACACAAGACAAAACATCTCCAGAATTGAGTCACCCCAGAGGGCACTCACTAAACGCATGGCTGCTTTCGATTATTGGGATCGCCTTAAAGCCTTGAAACTTTACTCCCTCCAGCGTCGCCGTGAGCGTTACATCATTTGTACGATGTGGAAAATATACCGCCAACTTTGCCCAAACGACCTAAACATTAGCTTCAAGGTTCATCCAAGACTTGGACCACGGGCTATACGTCCCCTGCCCAATTCAAGATCACAACATACATGTACACTGCAACATAATTTCTTTTTCTCAACAGGCCCTGCCCTATTTAACATTGTCCCGAGAGAGATCCAAGAGGAAAAGTATCCCATCAACTTTAAACAGAGTCTGGATAGATTCATTCAAAAAATACCAGATAAGCCACCCATAATTGGATACAACTCACCCAACAAGAACTCACTACTTGAACAAAACTGGATACAACTCACCCAATAAGAACTCACTACTTGAACAAAACTTGACTTAAACGGGATTCGAATAATCCTATCAGGTGGTGCTATTAAGTTAGACATGGCCTGGACCAATCTTTGGTCGAAACATATCTAAGTTTATCTAAGTCTAAGTTTATATATATATTTGTATATATAAATGTTACGTCCACATTTGAGTTAGTTGAGTAACTGCCTCAACAACAAGTCATAATGTTGTAAGAGCTGGGTCAGGCAGCTCCTACCTGTTCGAAAGTCATGCTGGGTATCACTCAATAAATCATTTTCTTCAAGGTATGCAATTGGTTTCCCTCTGACGATCTGTTCCTTGACATTGCTGATGTGTGAAGTCAGAGAGATATGCCTATAGTTTTTGGCATCTGCTCTGCTTCCTTTATTGACTGGACACATTATTACCCCCTTCAGCTTGCTTGGCAGTCTGCCATTTGCAAGAAAGCTCTGGAAGAAAATCTGGAAGGGTTTTGCCAGGGTATGCTTACACGATTTGAGGAGGATTGCTGGTAAACCATCAGGACCATCCGTTGAGTTTGCGTCCACTTCATCTATGGTTAGTAAATCTTCTTCGCTAATGTCGATGTATTCCATCGTAATTGCCTCGCTGGTTATAGGTGATGCGGCAAAAAAAGTCCACCGGTTGATTCACTTGTCTGTGTTCCAACGGAGTGATAAAGACATTTTTGAATTGCTCATTCAGTACCTCACTGTTCCTGGTTGGACTATATGCGAGGGTGCCATCCTTTTGGAAGAGGGATCCTATCTTGCGGTGTATTGATTCTATTTCTGTGGCGTAATGAAAGAAGGCCTTTGGATTTCACTTAATGTTTTTACTAACCCAGGCTTCGTTGTCTACTCTCTCCCTCCCATAAAATTGTTTCAAGCTTTTTCCAATCTACATCAGTGTTGTTTTTAGGCGGGACCTTTCACTACTTTTGGCATGTTGGTTGAGGCGATTTGCAACCTTCGTCCGTCGTCTCATGAGAATCTTCCTCACCTTTGGAATCTTGTTCCTATTTGTTGTGGCCTTGTGCTCTGGAACATATTTCTGGCATATGGCTTGCATAACAGACATGAAATATTCTAGTTTCATGCCAATGTCTGGTGTGGAGAGACATTTCGGACAGTTGTCTGCGGATCTCTTTTTGGATCGGTTTCCAGTCTACTTTGTGGAAGTTCCGATTGGAGAGATTTCGGGTGCTTCCTTTTGGCTGTATGCCTCTAGCTACTTTCGGCCCAAACATAGAAAGCTCTATTATGTTGTGATCCGAGACTAATGTCGGCGTAACTTTCACATCATGAATGATGTCTATATTGTTTGTGAAGCAGAGATCCAAAATGTTATTTTCCCTAGTTGGTCGGAGTACAACTTGTTCCATGACTAGGGCATTGGTGAGGTAGAGCAGGTGACTCCTCCTGTGTTTGTTTGCAATGAGTCGTTCCTGAGAGCATGAGTCTTATTACAGTGTGTGTAGGAAGTCGATAAATATTTCCATTTCATATTGCCATAGTGAAATGATGTTTCACCACTTGTCATACGTCTGCAGATGCTTCGACATAAAGAGGCTCAATACAGGGCGCTCCCCATTTGTGTTTATTTCTGAAAGCATTCTTTGCCTAGCTTATAAATTATTATTGATTCTTATGTCTATACAAATAGTTGCGCTTCTCTCACATAAATTCTTTCCTATGCGAGTGAGTCGAAACTTTCCAACAGTTTCTCCCAACACACGGCAAACGATATTTCGGAGCCAGTTTCTCAGAACTGCCTCCATTGTTCCTAGAAATACAGACCTTTCGTAATTACCGCTTTATTTGGATCAGTTCTGCCACACGGAGCACGGATTACTTTCTCCACTCAAGTGCTTCCATTACTATTGTATAAAAGAAATGTATACACCGTGCTCACTAACGGAGCTAGAATGTGTGCCGCCCGGGGTGGCCTCTACGTTTGCCGCATCCAGACCCCTTTAAAAGTGCCGCCCTGGCGGACCAAACCTACCGCCCTACGCCAGCTATGCTAGTGACCCTGCTATATATGTTATGTTCCACTGCACCATTACTATTAGCAAACATTGGCATCGGATTGGCATGCAACAGAATTTCTTGTGTAGTCTTTCCTTTTCTCTACATTCTTGTCCGAATCTCATCTCTCAGGCCACTTATGCCTTTCGCTGTTTCATTATCGATAAATTACTAATTCCCTTCTTTGTGCCGATTCTCATCTCTCTGCCTCCTTTTCTTCCTCACTGCAAGGATTCTGTTTCTGTCAGAGCTCGTGAAACACGAGAACCAGCATGGTTTGAATGTCCAAGACTATCCGTGTATCATGACAGCCACCCGACGCTTCTATTACGAGAGGAGGACACACGGAATGGAGTATTGCCCGAGTTATTCTCCGCTCGTTAATTATACAACGCTGTCTACAAAGAGGAAAGCTATCAAGCGTCTCATATGAATATCTAGTCCTATATTCAGTTTAAATATTCAAATTCCACCAAGAAAGATTTAGTTATGTGAAAGGCTTAGTGAAGAAGACGGAAGAGTTGATTTAATTCATGCGTTTTAGGGTACGCGTCATCGAGAAGGGATTCCATGCAACAATTTGCAAGTGAAGAATATTTGAAACTAAAACATGTCTCCCTTGAATTGTATCTCGTCTATTTGATTACAAAACGGAGAGATTACGACATTTAGCTGACCGAAACCATCCGTTACGAAAAAGGGGTTTTCATAAATATTTATTGGTAGAATCATAAGAGGTTTCATGTGAATAAGAACTGTGAATAAAATTACGAAAGCCAATGAAAAATATATAAAGTTCAGTGCAGTTTATGTGTGAGAATCTGAGAAGATAGGGAGCTGAAGACAATGAATTTCTGAGAATTCGTCTTTGTTTTTTAGCAGAACGTTAATCTGGAAATAGTATAAATTGCAGGAATGAAAGTTGGTACGGAAAGTGAAACGGAAGATGCTGTGAGAAGTTCCATTCAACCGGTTAAGTGTGTGTGAGGTTAAAAACAAAACCAAAACAAAAACAAAGAGAATAAGAGACTTAAAAATAAAAAATAGAAAACAGAAGAGAGCAAAACGAAAGAGAAAAAACAAAAAAGGAACGAATAAAAGCAGTACAGTTTCATAAAGAAAATATGCTGAAATTGTATAACCCTAGGCCGGAAACGAAGCCCAGATTTGAAAAACACGTAGACCAAAGTAACAAACAAACAAAAATAATAAAGCATGAATAAAATTTAAACCTGATGCCTGATGCACAACCAGGACACCACTTGGTCCAATCAGAACGTCAAGCTCCAGAGTTTAGCCTTCCTGCTTAGGAAAGCTATACTGTTTGCAAATGAAACGAGATCATTAGATTTATCAATATAAAGATCTCCGTAACAACGAAGCCATTGTATGTGGGTGGGTGTATGCACACATTCCTTACCTGTTTATCAATATAAAGATTCCTGATTAGTGAAAGCTATACTGTTTGCAAATGCAACGAGATCTTTAGATTTATGAATATAAAGATTTCAGTTCTGAAGTGAAAGTGGGGTACAAACACACAGACAGAAATACAAATATATACATATATATATATATATATGTGTGTGTGTGTGTGTGTGTGTGTGTGTGTGTGTGTGTGTGTGTGTGTGTGTGTGTGTGTGTGTGTGTGTGAATATATTCTTTTATTCTTTTACTTTCTCAGTAACTTGACTACGGCCATGCTGAGGCACCGCACATAGGCGAACAAATAGACGCCAAGACTTATTCTTGGTAGGCATAGTACTTATTCCAGCAGATTCTTTTGGCGAACCGCTACGTGACAGGGATGTAAACACATCAGCTTCAGTTATCAATCGATGAGAGGTGGAGATAAACAGAGACAGATAGACAGACACTCCCCCCGGTCATATATATATATATATGTATATATATATATATATACATATATATATACATATATATATGTATGTATGTATATACATATATATATATATATATATATATATATATATATAACTTTAATTGTTCCACCTCTTTGTGTTGTTGTCTTTTTCTGTTTTCTCGTTTGGATTAACCTTATGTATATACATACATACATACACATATATATATATATATATATATATATATATATATATATATATATATATATATATATATATATATATATATATATATGTATATACTTTGATACTTTGATACTTTGATAGGTTTCGGCCATTATTGGCCCAGGCCATGTCCAACTTAATAGCACCACCTGGTGAAGTCTTTCAAGTCAGAATTTGGGCACTATGGCCCACTCATGTAGAGAGTTATTGTTTACAGAGACATATCCGGGTGTAGGGGGTTTATCCGGGATTTCTTGAAGGAATCTGTCCAAAGACTTCTTGAACCCTATAGGGTCAGTTTCTGTTTTAATGTGTTTTGGTGTAATGTTAAAGAGAGCGGCGCCAATTGAGGTGAAATAATTGTGCCGTATTGTTGTTATGAGATGAGAGTGCGATTTTTGTTTTGGGCGGATGGCACGGGGCCCAAGCCTTGGATGTACCTTAAAGGTGATGCCAACATCATTTTGGCAATGCTGATGGAATATTTTCCACATCATGCAGATGATGTAGCGCTCACGACGACGTTGGAGAGAATAAAGTTTCAGCTTTTCTAGTCGACCCCAATAGTTGAGGCCTGTCATGCCATCTATCTTTTTTGTGATTGCCCTTTGAGGTGCTTCAACCTTTATGATACCTTGTATTGTGTGGGGAGACCACAGTGGACAACAGTATTCAAGGTGGGGTCGGGCAAAAGTGGAGAAGAGAAGGATAATGGTGTGGATATCTCTCGACTGGAAAATTGTGAGAATCCAGGAACACATTCTGCGGGCCATGTCAACTTTGGTGCTTATATGAGTGGCCCAGCTTATGTTGTTGTCCACAATTACTCCCAAGTCTCTGATGTTGTTGGATGCCGCGAGAGTTTCACCTGAAGGAAGGGAGTATGGGAGTTTCAGGGCATCCTCTTTTCCAAAGTGGATTAACTCAAATTTATCCTCGTTCAGCAGCATATTGTTTTTTTCTGCCCATTGGATAACAGCCAGTAGATCTGACTGAAGGCATGTCCGGTCATTCGCCTCATTTATGACCTTCTGTAGCTTGGAATCATCTGCAAAGATTTTTATGTTGCTGTGCTTGATGATGTCATTAATGTCATTAATGTAAATGATGAAAAGAAGTGGGCCCAGCACAGTGCCTTGCGGAACGCCACTACTGACTTTGGCTGGGCTTGATTTTACCCCTTCAACTACAACATGTTGAGATCTGTCTGTCAGGAAACACTTGATCCATTTCAGTAACTTTCCAGAGACACCAATGTTGGATAGTTTTTTCAATAGGATCTTGTGATCGACCCTGTCGAAGGCCTTACTGAAATCAAGGTAGATGACATCGGTGTTGGAGCCCTCTCCCAAAGCTCTCAAAATGTCATCAAAGTGATGCAGGAGCTGCGTTAGGCAGTCCCTTCCATTACGGAACCCATGTTGGTTGGAGATCAGCCGTCTGTTGCTTTCCAGTAATTGGGTTATTCGAGATCTCACCACCCTCTCAAATACCTTGATGATATGAGAGGTGAGTGAGATCGGACGGTAGTTCACTGCAAGGGACTTGTTTCCCTTTTTGAAAACTGGGACAACAGACATATATATATATATGTATATACATATATATATATAAATATATATATGTATATACATATATATATATATATAAGTATTTACATATATATATATATATATATATATATATATATATATATATATAAAAGGGGTAAAGACCCCCTTCGGTCATGAATGACCATGGGATTGCACCTAGAATGTTACCCTCCTAGATACAAGTCCGGGCAAGGTTGTTTATGGAAGACCAGCAGTCGCCCATGCATACCAGCCTCCCCTCTCCAAGCCACCAGTGTTATCCAAAGGAAAGACAAAGGTCGATACAGATTGGCACCAGTGACGTCGCAACTCATTTCTACAGCTGAGTGAACTGGAGCAACGTGAAATAAAGTGCCTTGCTCAAGAACACAACACGCAGCCCGGTCCGGGATTCGAGCTCCCAACCTCACGATCGTAAGCTCGACGCTCTAACCACTGAGCCATGCGCTTTTATACATACATATATATATATATATATATAAAATATGTACATACATTTTTATAATTTCAGCTCATTGCTGTGGCCATGTTGGAGCACCGCTGTTTTGCTACACTGATTACTGAGATCCTCCTCTAATATATGCCACTTGGTTTAGAATGGAGTTTGATATAGCTACCCTCATTTGCACCTCTTGCCTTGAGGTACGTTCATCTGGGACTCTCGACAGGAAGACGTCCAGCTTTGATTGAAAAACGCCTACATTTACTTTGTGCAGATTCCTCAGGTACTTTGGGAGAATATTAAACAAGATGTGGGCCCCCGAAACACAGGTTGTTGCAGTAACTGGTCCTGAAGCTCGATGGCATTGCTGGGATATTTGGCACTGTACAGTGTCGACCCGTTCTTTGCATTGATGTAGCTTCCAATGCCAAAATTTGGCACAATTCCTTCCAGGATCTTCCAGATGTATATATTACTGAATACCTCTCCCGCCTTAGCTTCAGGGAGTAGAGTCTTAGCTGTTGCAGCCTTTCCAATTAGCTGAGCTGTTGCAATGAGACCATATTCTTTGTGAAGCTTCGCTGGATTGCTTCAAGGTCCGCTGTTAATTTTACACTGTTGGGTGACCATAGCTGGAAGCAGGAATCCATGCGGCTGGAGAAGAATGTCCTCCAGAGGACCATCATGGTTTCCTTCTCCCTCGTTCTGAATATTCTCAGGATCCATCGAGTCAGTCGCCTGCACTTTGTCACCATCCTGGTAATGTGCCTTGAAAACCGGTATCATCACACGTGTCGATACCCAGGTCCTTCATTGACTTAGGCTCTGGGATTGAAATTCCCTGTGGACCAGTGTACCCTGTAAGTTTCATATTCAGTTTTGGATGCTGGTAGCGCAGGGCTTGGAATTTTTCAGCATTTAACTGCATATTATTATCCTCAGCCCATCTGTAAATTGAGGTCATCTCCTGCTGCAGGTGTGCAACATTGCTGGGCTTCTGTATTTTCTACGAGACATTCGTATCGTCTGCGTACCTTGCAAGGGTAGCTATCCGGGCAGTTGAGGGCATATCTAAGAGGGCCACTATGAAAAGCAGCAGTGCCAAGACAGTGCCCTGTGGAACACCGCTCACTATTTGTGTTTTCGTTGAGGAGGCGCTATTGGCCACTACTTCCTGACTTCTATCTTTCAGAAAGTCATGTAACCACTCTACAAGTTTTCCAGCTATGCCGAGAATTCGCAGTTTGTTGCATATTATACCCTAATCAACAGCTTTTGCGACATCAAGGTATGTTATGTCCACATTTGAGTTGTTGAGTAACTGCCTCGACACCAATTCATAATGTTGTAAGAGCTGGGTCAGGCAGCTCCTACCTGTTCGAAAGTCATGCTGGGTATCACTCAATAAATCATTTTCTTCAAGGTATGCAATTGGTTTCCCTCTGACGATCTGTTCCATGACTTTGCTGATGTGTGAAGTCAGAGAGATATGCCAATAGTTTTTGGCATCTGCTCTGCTTCCTTTGTTGACTGGGCATATTATTCCCTCCTTCAGCTTGCTTGGCAGTCTGCCATTTGCAAGAAAGCTCTGGAAGAAAATCTGGAGGGGTTTTGCCAGGGCATGCTTACACGATTTGAGGAGGATTGCTGGTAAACCATCAGGACAATCAGTTGAATTTGCGTCCACTTCATCTATGGTTAGTAAATCTTCTTCGCTGATGTCGATGTATCCCAACGTAATTGCCTCGCTGGTTATAGGTGAGGCGGCAAAAAAAGTCCACCGGTTGATTCACTTGTCTGTGTTCCAACGGAGTGATAAAGACACTTTTGAATTGGTCATTCAGTACCTCACTGATCCTGGTTGGGCTTTCTGTGAGGGTGCCATCCTTTAGGAAGAGGGATCCTATCTTGCGGTGTATTGATGCTGTTTCTGTGGCGTAATGAAAGAAGGTCTTTGGATTTCACTTAATGTTTTTACTAACCCAGGCTTCTTTGTCTGCTCTCTCCCTCTCATAAAATTGTTGCAAGCTTTTTCCAATCTACATCAGTGTTGTTTTTAGGCGGGACCTTTCACTACTTTTGGCATGTTGGTTGAGGCGATTTGCAACCTTCGTCCGTCGTCTCATGAGAATCTTCCTCTCCTTTGGAATCTTGTTCCTATTTGTTGTGGCCTTGTGCTCTGGAACATATTTCTGGCATATGGCTTGCATAACAGACATGAAATATTCTAGTTTCATGCCAACGTCTGGTGCCGAGAGACATTTCGGACAGTTGTCTGCGGATCTCTTTTTGGATCGGTTTCCAGTCTACTTTGTGGAAGTTCCGATTGGAGAGATTTCGGGTGCTTCCTTTTGGCTGTATGCCTCTGGCTACTTTCGGCCCAAATATAGAAAGCTCTATTATGTTGTGATCCGAGACTAATGTCGGCGTAACTTTCACATCATGAATGATGTCTATATTGATTGTGAAGCAGAGATCCAAAATGTTATTTTCCCTAGTTGGTCTGAGTATAACTTGTTCCTTGACTAAGGCATTGGTGAGGTAGAGCAGGTGACTCCACCTGTGTTTGTTTGCAACGAGTCGTTCTTGAGATCATGAGTTTTACTACTGTGTGTGTAGGAAGTCGATAAATATTTCCATTTCATATTGCCATAGTGAAATGATGTTTCACCACTTGTCATACGTCTGCAGATGCTTCAACATAAAGAGGCTCAATACAGGGCGCTCCCAATGTGTGTTTATTTCTGTAGGCATTCTTTGCCTAGCTTATAAATTATTATTGATTTTTATGTCTATACAAATAGTTGCGTTTCTCTCACATAAATTCTTTCCTATGCGAGTGAGTCGAAACTTTCCAACAGTTTCTCCCAACACACGGCAAACGATATTTCGGAGCCAGATTCTCAGAACTGCCTCCATTGTTCCTAGAAATACAGACCTTTCGTAATTACCGCTTTATTAGGATCAGATCTGCCACACGGAGCACGGATTACTTTCTAAACTCAAGTGCTTCCATTACTATTATATAAATAAAATGTATACACCGTGCTCACTAACGGAGCTAGAATGTGTGCTGCCCGGGGTGGCCCCTACGTTTGCCGCATCCAGACCCCTTTAAAAGTGCCACCCTGGCGGACCAAACTTACCGCTCCACGCCAGCTATGCTAGTGACCCTGCTATATATGTTATGTTCCACTGCACCATTACTATTAGCAAACATTGGCATCGGTTTGGCATGCAACAGAATTTCTTGTGTAGTCTTTCCTTTTCTCTACATTCTTGTCCGAATCTCATCTCTCAGGCCACTTATGCCTTTCGCTGTTTCATTATCGATAAATTACTAATTCCCTTCTTTGTGCCGATTCTCATCTCTCTGCCTCCTTTTCTTCCTCACTGCAAGGATTCTGTTTCTGTCAGAGTTCGTGAAACACATGAACCAGTATGGTTTGAATGTCCAAGACTATCCGTGTATCATGACAGCCACCCGACGCTTCTATTACGAGAGGAGGAAACACGGAATGGAGTATTTTCCTAGTTATTCTCCGCTCGTTAATTATACAACGCTGTCTACAGAGAGGAAAGCTATCAAGCGTCTCAGATGAATATCTAGTCCTATATTCAGTTTAAATATTCAAATTCCACCAAGAAAGATTTAGTTATGTGAAAGGCTTAGTGAAGAAGACGGAAGAGTTGATTTAATCCATGCGTTTTAGGGTACGCGTCATCGAGAAGGGATTCCATGCAACAATTTGCAAGTCAAAAATATTTGAAACTAAAACATGTCTCCCTTGAATTGAATCTCCTCTATTTGATTACAAAACGGAGAGATTACGACATTTAGCTGACCGCAACCATCCGTCAGGAAAGAGGGGTTTTCAGAAATATTTATTGGTAGAATCATAAGCGGTTTCATGTGAATAAGAACTGTGAATAAAATTACGAAAGCCAATGAAAAATATATAAAGTTCAGTGCAGTTTATGTGTGAGAATCTGAGAAGATAGGGAGCTGAAGACAATGAATTTCTGAGAATTCGTCTTTGTTTCCTAGCAGAACGTTAATCTGGAAATAGTATAAATTGCAGGAATGAAAGTTGGTACGGAAAGTGAAACGGAAGATGCTGTGAGAAGTTCCATTCAACCGGTTAAGTGTGTGTCAGGTAAAAACAAAAAAACAAAAAAACAAAAAACAAAGAGAATAAGAGACTTAAAAAGAAAAAATAGAAAACAGAAGAGAGCAAAACGAAAAAGAAAAAAGGAACGAATAAAAGGAGTAAAGTTTCATAAAGAAAATATGCAGAAATTGTGTAACCCTAGGCCGGAAACGAAGCCCAGATTTGAAAAACACGTAGACCAAAGTAACAAACAAACAAAAATAATAAAGTATGAATAAAATTTAAACCTGATGCTTGATGCACAACCAGGACACCACTTGGTCCAATCAGAACGTCAAGCTCCAGAGTTTAGCCTTCCTGCTTAGGGAAAGATATACTGTTTGCAAATGCAACGAGATCATTAGATTTATCAATATAAAGATCTCCATAACAACGAAGCCATTGTATGTGGGTGGGTGTATGCACACATTCCTTACCTGTTTATCAATATAAAGATTTCAGTAACAATGACGCCATTGTGTGTGTGTGTGTGTGTGTGTGTGTGTATGTGTGTGTAATCTTTTATGTGTTTCAGTTATTACAATCACGGACTGCGGCCATGCAGGAGCACTGCTTTTAGACGAAGAAATAGAAGCCAGAATTTATTCTCTGTAGGCCTAGTTCTTATTCTCTCGATCTGTTTAGCCGAACCGCTAATTTACGGGGAAGTAGAAACACCAACAACGGTTCTGAAGTGAAGGTGGGGGACAAACACACAGACAGAAATACAAATATATATATATATGTATGTGTGTGTGTATGTGTGTGTGTGTGTGTGTGTGTGTGTGTGAATATATCCTTTTATTCTTTTACTTTTCTCAGTAACTTGACTACGGCCATGCTGTGGCACCGCACATAGGCGAACAAATAGACGCCAAGACTTATTATTGGTAAGCATAGTACTTATTCCATCAGATTCTTTTGGCGAACCGCTACGTGACAGGGATGTAAACACATCAGCTTCAGTTATCAATCCATGAGAGGTGGAGATAAACAGAGACAGATAGACAGGCACTCCCCCCCGGCAATATATATATATATATATATATATATATATATGTATATATATATATGTACATATATAAATATATATATATATATGATTTGATTTTGATTCTTCCAGTTTCAGCTAATGAGCTGTGGCCATGCTGGGGCACCGCCATATTGTTTGCTACACGATTTTACCTCACGGATGCTTTTTAGCAAACGCCATCTGATGCATGAGAGAGTTCGATGCAGCTGCCCTCATCTGCACCTCCTGCCGTGAAGTTGGTTCATCCGGGGCACCTGACAGGAAGAGGTCCAGTCCTACTTTAAAGACATCCGCATCTACACCATGCAGGTCCCTCAGGTTCTTTGGGAGGATATTGACGAGCTGTGGGCCTCTGAAGCCCAGGCTATCACAATATCTTGTCCTACATCTTGATGGCAAATTTGGAGTCCTTGGTATTACGCAATGGCGCCCGGTTCTGGCATTTGTGTGACTCTCGATGCCAAAGTTTGGGACAAGTCCTTCTAGGATCTTCCAGATGTATATTATGGCATATCTTTCTCGCCTACGCTCCAGCGAATAGAGCTTTAATCTCTTGAGTCTTTCCCAGTAGCTCATATGCTGCACAGAGGCTATCTTCTTCGTGTAGCTTCGTTGGATCGCCTCAAGTTCTGTGATCATCTTGACACTGGATCGTGACCATAGCTGAGAGCAATAGTCAAAGTGGCTTAGGACAAGTGTCTTCCAGAGGACCATCATGGTTTCTTGTTCTCTTGTTCTGAAGGTTCTAAGAATCCATCCAGCCAGCCGTCTACATTTCATTGCCAGTTTAGCAACATGTACATGAAAGGTCGCGTCATCACTCATGTGAATACCCAGGTCACGCACTGATTGTGCCTCTGGGATTGCAATCCCTCCGGGTCCAGTGTATTCATTGGGTATTGCATTCAGTTTTGCATGCTGATAGTATAAAGCTTGAAACTTTTCAGCATTGAACTGCATGCTATTCTTTTCAGCCCACTTGTATATTTCGTCCAGCTCACATTGCAGGTGCTTAGTGTCCTCAGGGTTCTGTATTGCCTGTGAAACTTTTGTATCATCTGCATAACTTGTGATCGTAGCTCTCTGCGTGGCTGAGGGCATGTCTGTGAGGGCCATTATGAACAGTAGTGGTCCCAAAACAGTGCCCTGCGGAACACCGCTCATTATTTGCGTGTTAATGGAAGTGGCCCCATTGGCTGTTACCACCTGACTTCTATTCTTCAGAAAGTCATGAAGCCATTCTCCCAATTTTCCAACTATGCCAAGATCACGCAGTTTGTGACATATCATTCCATGATCGAAATTATCAAAGGCCTTTGCAAAGTCGAGATATATGACTTCCACATTTGAGTGGTTGAGCAGTTGTTTCAGCACCCAGTCATAGTGTTGTAGGAGCTGAGTTAAGCAGCTACTTCCTGGTCGGAAACCATGTTGGGTGTCAGGCAGCAAGTCATTTTCTTCAAGGAAGGTGATTAGTTTCCTTCTGACTATTCGTTCCATGACCTTGCTGATGTGTGAGGTGAGAGAGATAGGTCTGTAGTTCTTGGCCTCCGCTCTGCTACCTCCTTTATGAATAGGGCATATTTTACCTTCCTTCAGTTTTCTTGGAAGTTTGCCAGCTGCAAGGAAGCTCTGAAAGAGGAACTGCAGTGGTCTTGCTAGGACTCTCTTACATACTTTTAGGAGGATTGCCGGGAATCCATCGGGGCCAGTAGCTGAGTCTGTTTTCATTTCATCTATAGCCTTGGTTACATCGTCTTCCTTTATATCGATGTAATTTATCGTCGCCGCCTCTGATTTTATACCTGCAGTGGTAAAGAAGTCAGTTGGATTGCTGATTTGGAAATGCCCAAGGGGTGGAGTGAAAACACTCTTGAATTGCTCATTCAGTATTTCACTTACCCTCATTGGTTTTCCTGTGAGTGTGCCATCCTTTTCAAGGAGTGGCCCTATCCTACAGTGCACCGTAGCTGTTTCTTTGGCATACCTGTAGAAAGCTCTGGGGTTTGTTTTTATGTTGTCTATAGCCCAGGCTTCTTTGTCTGCTCTTTCCTTTTCATGGGAGAGTTGCAGACATTTCTCAATTTCCAATAGTTTTATTTTCAGGCGGGACTTTTCACTGCTTTCAATTTCTTTGTTTAGGCGATTTGAAATTTTTGTACGCCGTCTCATTAAAATTTTCCTCTCTCTGGGGATTTTGTTCTTGTGTACAGTGGCCTTTCTCTCTGGGACACACTTGTAGCATATGGCTTGCATTACAGACATGAATTGTTGAAGTTTCATGTCGATGTCCGGCGAGGAGAGACATTCAGGCCAGTTTTGTTTGAGGATCTCTTTCTCAATTTGTTTCCAGTTTGCCTTATTGAAGTTCAAGCTGGAAAGATTCTGAGAGTTTCTTGTAGGCTGCATGCCCATGCTTTCCTTTGGCCCGTACATGGTCAGCTCTACCATATTGTGATCCGAGAGTAGTGTCGGTGTCACTTTCACATTATGGATGAGATCCATATTATTTGTGAAGCAGAGATCCAGTGTGTTACCTGCCCTGGTTGGTTGGAGTATTACTTGCTCCATGTACAGGGTGTTGATGAGGTTCAGGAGGGACCTCGCCTGTCCCCGTTCACATCGTGTCATTCCTGGGAGAGAAAAGCCCTCGGGCCATCTGACATTGGGTAGGTTGAAGTCTCCCATGAGAAGTACACTTATGTGCTGTTCTAGTGTGACTAGAACTTCTTCTATTTTTATAAGGCAGTCCTCAAACTTGCCCACATGGCTTGGGGCATCTGGAGGGCGATATGTAGCACACACAACTACACCAAGTTGCCTTACATGTACAATTAGTGTGTCACACACCGAGTTTGAGTATGACAAAAGGACCTGGGGTGTGAGGTCCTCACGGATGTACATAGCAACTCCTCCATGACTCCTTTCTTTTCTGTCGGTCCGTAGTACAACATACTGTGGTATGTGTAATTCCGCATCCGCTATGTCCGGTTTCAGGTGTGTTTCCGTAAGTGCTATGCATAAGGCTTGATTGCATGCAACAAAGTCTCTCAAGAACGGGACTTTTGTCCTGTTACTGTGTGTTAGTAGTCCTCTGATGTTCAGTAGGAGCATCGAGGTGAGGTGTATGGTGTTGCCGGTGGTGTCCACCCTGGGTCCATCTGCTGTGGCGGTCTTGTGAACTGTGGGTAGTTCCATCTGTGAGCTTGAGTTTGATTGAGCCAGGTTAGCTGCTGTACAATCTTTTGTGCCATGCACAAAAAAGATTCTTGTTCAGCAGCTGCCCTTTCAACAACAGGTTGGCGGTCTGTGGCCCGCACCACATCTGCGTACCTCCGTTTTGGGGCAGGTGGTGCGTGGTCCATCCCTTTTCCTTTCGGTGGTTGGTTTCTGCGGCAGGGTCCCGGATGAGCAAAACGGCAGCCTGCACCATCCTCTCCATGCCGGCAGGCACCTCTCAGGTAGAACCTACATACCCTTGTGCGCTGCTTGTTTCCATCCTTTTTGGCATACGGATAGTTAGGTTTGCTTCTATCCTTGGCTGTTTCGTTTTTTGGTTTTGCCTGATTTTTAGTTTTAGTTTTTCCTCCTTTTTTGGTTCTTTCATCTCCATGTCCATAGCTTTTGGTGCCGGTAGGAGCACCCGCACTTGGGTTTACCTCCCGGGCAGGTTTCTCACTGGAGTTTTCTTCCTGGGCGTCTACCAGGTGGGGGTGACCTTTTTCATCAGCGCCCGCGTCTCCATCCTTGCCATCTTTACTTTGTTCGCGTTTTTCGCTGTCGAAGATGGCATCCAGCGTGTTAATGTGCGATCTGACAAGTGCGTAGGAGCGTATAAATTCTTGCTTCTTTCGCTCTATTTGTGCTGACGTCCTTTTGTATCCGCTGCTCTTCAGCGCAGCCGTGATTATGTTATTTGGATTTTCTCCGTCAGTGCATTGCCATCCTCTCAGGAACAAAGCCAGTTCGTCACTTTTCCAAGTCCTGGACATTCTTGATATTTTATCTATCTATCTATCTATCTATCTGATTATATTAATTTATATTGATCTAATAGTGCAATAGGGTGTAGGGAAGAAATAGAGAAAGAGAGCGTCTATGTACTTAAGGAGAGATTGGGAGCCGAAAGAAGAGAGTAAGAGAGAAGAGGAAGAGGAGAGACTGAGAGCTGAAGGGAGAGAGAGAAAGCGTCTCTGTACTTAAAGAGAGATTGAGAGCTGAAAGAAGAGAGGAGAGATTGAGAGCTGAAAGAGGAGAGTAAGAAAGAAGAGAGTAATGAAGAGACAAGGAGAGGCGTGAGGGAGAGAACTGAAGAGACAGAGAGAGAAGGAATTAACAGAATGTAAACAGAATTAACGAGAGAATTAACGATATATATATATATATTAACGATAGATTACTACGATAGAATTACAGAATTAACGATAGAATTAACGATATATATATATATTAACGATAGATTATTACGATAGAATTACAGAATCAACGATAGAATTTACGGTATATATATATATATATATATATATATATATATATATATATATATATATATATTAACGATAGATTATTACGATAGAATTACAGAATTAACGATAGAAATAAACGATATATATATGTATATTAACGATAGATTATTACGATAGAATTACAGAATTAACGATAGAATTAACGATATATATATATATATATATATATATATTAACGATAGATTACTACGATAGAATTACAGAATCAACGATAGAATTTACGATATATATATATATATTTATTAACGATAGATTATTACGATAGAATTACAGAATTAACGATAGAAATAAACGATATATATATATGTATATATTAACGATAGAATTGACGATATATATATGTATATTAACGATAGATTGATTTTTACAGAATGTAAACAGACCTTACGTTTATTTACGGGTAAATTAATTAATGTAATAAGGGTACTTATCTTATAGAAGGTATACGAAGAGGTTTTTCAATGAAAGAAAAGAAAAACGGTTCTTTTTTGCTGTTAGAGTTGACTGGAAATAAATTTTGAAGATTTCACCACGTGCTAATTTCGAAAGAGGAAAATCTGGCGTGCGTTGTTGAACTCAAGTGTACAAACTTGACTTGTAGCAGAATGTATTGCGGTTTTTAACCAAAATATCCAAGTACACGTCTATAAGGTAACAATTTCTACGTTTTTTATGAGTTTTCGCCTATTAATTCGTCGAATCATGCAAACCGTCTTGTTTTTTTTATCACATATGTATATATATATATACATATATATATGTATGTATGTATGTATATACATATATATATATATATATAACTTTAATTGTTCCACCTCTTTGTGTTGTTGTCTTTTTCGGTTTTCTCGTTTGGATTAAACTTATGTATATATATATATATATATATATATATATATATATATATAAAAGGGGTAAAGACCCCCTTCGTTCATGAATGACCATGGGATTGCACCTAGACTGTTGCCCTCCTAGACACAAGTCCGGGCAAGGTTGTTTACGGAAGACCAGCAGTCGCCCATGCATACCAGCCTCCCCTCTCCACGCCACCAATGTTATCCAAGGGAAAGACAAAGGTCGATACAGCTTGGCACCAGTGACGTCGCAACTCATTTCTACAGCTGAGTGAACTGGAGCAACGTTAAATAAAGTGCCTTGCTCAAGAACACAACACGCAGCCCGGTACGGGATTCGAGCTCACAACCTCACGATCGTAAGCTCGACGCTCTAACCACTGAGCCATGCGCTTTTATACATACATATATATATATATATATATATATATATAAAATATGTACATACATTTTTATAATTTCAGCTCATTGCTGTGGCCATGTTGGAGCACCGCTGTTTTGCTACACTGATTACTGAGATCCTCCTCTAATATATGCCACTTGGTTTAGAATGGAGTTTGATATAGCTACCCTCATTTGCACCTCTTGCCTTGAGGTACGTTCATCTGGGACTCTCGACAGGAAGACGTCCAGCTTTGATTGAAAAACGCCTACATTTACTTTGTGCAGATTCCTCAGGTTCTTTGGGAGAATATTAAACAAGATGTGGGCCCCCGAAACACAGGTTGTTGCAGTAACTGGTCCTGAAGCTCGATGGCATTGCTGGGATATTTGGCAGTGTGCGGTGTCGACCCGTTCCTTGCATTGATGTAGCTTCCAATGCCAAAATTTGGCACAATTCCTTCCAGGATCTTCCAGATGTATATATTACTGAATACCTCTCCCGCCTTAGCTTCAGGGAGTAGAGTCTTAGCTGTTGTAGCCTTTCCAATTAGCTGAGCTGTTGCAATGAGACGATCTTCTTTGTGAAGCTTCGCTGGATTGCTTCAAGGTCCGCTGTTAATTTTACACTGTTGGGTGACCATAGCTGGAAGCAGGAATCCATGCAGCTGGAGAAGAATGTCCTCCAGAGGACCATCGTGGTTTCCTACTCGCTCGTTCTGAATATTCTCAGGATCCATCGAGTCAGTTGTCTGCACTTTGTCACCATCCTGGTAATGTGCACTTGAAAAGCGGTATCATCACGCATGTCGATACCCAGGTCCTTCATTGACTTAGGCTCTGGGATTAAAATTCCCTGTGGACCAGTGTACCCTGTAAGTTTCATATTCAGTTTTGGATGCTGGTGGCGCAGGGCTTGGAATTTTTCAGCATTTAACTGCATATTATTATCCTCAGCCCATCTGTAAATTGAGGTCATCTCCTGCTGCAGGTGTGCAACATTGCTGGGCTTCTGTATTTTCTACGAGACATTCGTATCGTCTGCGTACCTTGCAAGGGTAGCTATCCGGGCAGTTGAGGGCATATCTAAGAGGGCCACTATGAAAAGCAGCGGTGCCAAGACAGTGCCCTGTGGAACACCGCTCACTATTTGTGTTTTCGTTGAGGTGGCACCATTGGCCACTACTTCCTGACTTCTATCTTTCAGAAAGTCATGTAACCACACAACAAGTTTTCCTGCTACGCCGAGAAATCGCAGTTTGTGGCATATCATACCCTAATCAACAGCTTTTGCGAAATCAAGGTATGTTACGTCCACATTTGAGTTGTTGAGTAACTGCCTCAACACCAAGTCATAATGTTGTAAGAGCTGGGTCAGGCAGCTCCTACCTGTTCGAAAGTCATGCTGGGTATCACTCAACAAATTATTTTCTTCAAGGTATGCAATTGGTTTCCCTCTGACGATCTGTTCCTTGACTTTGCTGATGTGTGAAGTCAGAGAGATATGCCTATGGTTTTGGCATCTGCTCTGCTTCCTTTATTGATTGGGCATATTATTCCCTCCTTCAGCTTGCTTGGCAGTCTGCCATTTGCAAGAAAGCTCTGTTTTTACTAATGTTTTTACTAACCCAGGCTTCTTTGTCTACTCTCTCCCTCTCAAAATTGTTGCAATCTTTATCCAATCTACATCAGTGTTGTTTTTAGGCGGGACCTTTCACTACTTTTTGGTTGAGGCGATTTGCAACCTTCGTCCGTCATATCATGAGAATCTTCCTCTCCTTTGGAATCTTGTTCCAATTTGTTGTGGCCTTGTGCTCTGGAACATATTTCTGGCATATGGCTTGCATAACAGACATGAAATATTCTAGTTTCATGCCAATGTCTGGTGTGGAGAGATATTTCGGACAGTCCTGTCTGCGGATCTCTTTTTGGATCGGTTTCCAGTCTACTTTGTGGAAGTTCCGATTGGAGAGATTTAGGGTGCTTCCTTTTGGCTGTATGCCTCTGGCTACTTTCGGCCCAAACATAGAAAGCTCTATTATGTTGTGATCCGAGACTAATGTCGGCGTTACTTTCACATCATGAATGATGTCTATATTGATTGTGAAGCAGAGATCCAAAATGTTATTCTCCCTAGTTGGTCTGAGTACAACTTTTTCCATGACTAGTGCATTGGTGAGGTAGAGCAGGTGACTCCACCTGTGTTTGTTTGCAATGAGTCGTTCCTGAGAGCATGAGTCTTACTTCTGTGTGTGTAGGAGGTCGGTAAATATTTCCATTTCATATTGCCATAGTGAAATGATGTTTCACCACTTGTCATACGTCTGCAGATGCTTCAACATAAAGAGGCTCAATACAGGGCGCTCCCCATGTGTGTTTATTTCTGTAGGCATTCTTTGCCTAGCTTATAAATTATTATTGATTTTTATGTCTATACAAATAGTTGCGCTTCTCTCACATAAATTATTTCCTAGCGAGTGAGTCGAAACTTTCCAACAGTTTCTCCCAACACACGGCAAACGATATTTCGGAGCCAGATTCTCAGAACTGCCTCCATTGTTCCTAGAAATACAGATCTTTCGTAATTACCGCTTTATTAGGATCAGTTCTGCCACACGGAGCACGGATTACTTTCTACACTAAAGTGCTTCCATTACTATTATATAAATGAAATGTATACACCGTGCTCACTAACGGAACTAGAATGTGTGCCGCCCGGGGTGGCCCCTACGTTTGCCGCATCCAGACCCCTTTAAAAGTGCCGCCCTGGCGGACCACACTACCGCCCTACGCCAGCTATGCTAGTGACCCTGCTATATATGTTATGTTCCACTGCACCATTACTATTAGCAAACATTGGCATCGGATTGGCATGCAACAGAATTTCTTGTGTAGTCTTTCCTTTTCTCTACATTCTTGTCCGAATCTCATCTCTCAGGCCACTTATGCCTTTCGCTGTTTCATTATCGATAAATTACTAATTCCCTTCTTTGTGCCGATTCTCATCTCTCTGCCTCCTTTTCTTCCTCACTGCAAGGATTCTGTTTCTGTCAGAGCTCGCGAAACACGAGAACCAGCATGGTTTGAATGTCCAAGACTATCTGTGTATCATGACAGCCACCCGACGCTTCTATTACGAGAGGAGGACACACGGAATGGAGTATTGTCCGAGTTATTCTCCGCTCGTTAATTATACAACGCTGTCTACAAAGAGGAAAGCTATCAAGCGTCTCATATGAATATCTATTCCTATATTCAGTTTAAATATTCAAATTCCACCAAGAAAGATTTAGTTATGTGAAAGGCTTAGTGAAGAAGACGGAAGAGTTGATTTAATCCATGCGTTTTAGGGTACGCGTCATCGAGAAGGGATTCCATGCAACAATTTGCAAGTCAAAAATATTTGAAACTAAAACATGTCTCCCTTGAATTGAATCTCCTCTATTTGATTACAAAACGGAGAGATTACGACATTTAGCTGACCGCAACCATCCGTTACGAAAAAGGGGTTTTCATAAATATTTATTGGTTGAATCATAAGAGGTTTCAAGTGAATAAGAACTGTGAATAAAATTACGAAAGCCAATGAAAAATATATAAAGTTCAGTGCAGTTTATGTGTGAGAATCTGAGAAGATAGGGAGCTGAAGACAATGAATTTCTGAGAATTCGTCTTTGTTTTCTAGCAGAACGTTAATCTGGAAATAGTATAAAATGCAGGAATGAAAGTTGGTACGGAAAGTGAAACGGAAGATGCTGTGAGAAGTTCCATTCAACCGGTTAAGTGTGTGTCAGGTAAAAACAAAAAAACTAAAAAACAAAATACAAAGAGAATAAGAGACTTAAAAAGAAAAAATAGAAAACAGAAGAGAGCAAAACGAAAAAGAAAAAAGAAAAAAGGAAAAAATAAAAGCAGTAAAGTTACATAAAGAAAATATGCAGAAATTGTATAACCCTAGGCCGGAAACGAAGCCCAGATTTGAAAAACACGTAGACCAAAGTAACAAACAAACAAAAATAATAAAGCATGAATAAAAGTTAACCTGATGCTTGATGCACAACCAGGACACCACTTGGTCCAATCAGAACGTCAAGCTCTAGAGTTTAGCCTTCCTGCTTAGGGAAAGCTATACTGTTTGCAAATGCAACGAGATCTTAAGATTTATCAATATAAAGATCTCCGTAACAACGAAGCCATTGCATGTGGGTGGGTGTATGCACACATTCCTTACCTGTTTATCAATAAAAAGATTTCAGTAACAATGACGCCATTGTGTGTGTGTGTGTGTGTGTATGTGTGTGTAATCTTTTATGTGTTTCAGTTATTACAATCACGGACTGCGGCCATGCAGGAGCACTGCTTTTAGACGAAGAAATAGAAGCCAGAACTTATTCTCTGTAGGCCTTGTTCTTATTCTCTCGATCTGTTTAGCCGAACCGCTAATTTACGGGGAAGTAGAAACACCAACACCGGTTCTGAAGTGAAGGTGGGGGACAAAACAGAGACAGAAATACAATATATACATATATATATATATATATATATATATATATATATGTGTGTGTGTGTGTGTTTGTGTGTGTGTGTGTGGTGAATATATTCTTTTATTCTTTTACTTTTCTCAGTAACTTGACTACGGCCATGCTGAGGCACCGCACATAGGCGAACAAATCGACGCCAAGACTTATTCTTGGTAAGCATAGTACTTATTCCAGCAGATTCTTTTGGCGAACCGCTACGTGACAGGGATGTAAACACATCAGCTTCAGTTATCAATCGATGAGAGGTGGAGATAAACAGAGACAGATACAGGACAAACACTCCCCCCCCGGCAATATATATATATATATATATTATATATATATATATATATATATATATATATATTATATATATATATATATATATATATGTATATATATATATGTATATAAGGTCGATATATCCCGTAGGATGAGTTCCTGGATCTTAAGAACTTTCCGGTCGAGAGAACAAGGTGTCATCATACCACTTTTTTCCTCCTTTGTACGGCCACACCTTGAATACTGCTGCCCACTGTGGTCTCCTCACACAAGACAAAACATCTCCAGAATTGAGTCACCCGAGAGGGCTCTCACTAACCAAATTGAAGGCATGGCTGCTCTCGATTATTGGGATCGCCTTAAAGCCTTGAAACTTTACTCCCTCCAGCGACGCCGTGAGCGGTACATCATTGTACGATGTGGAAAATATACCGCCAACTTTGCCCAAACGACCTAAACATTAGCTTCAAGGTTCATCCAAGACTTGGACCACGGGCTATACGTCCCCTGCCAAACTCAAGATCACAACATACATGTACATTGCAACATAATTTCTTTTTCTCAACAGGCCCTGCCCTATTTAACATTGTCCCGAGGGAGATCAAAGAGGAAAAGGATCCCATCAACTTCAAACAGAGTCTGGATAGATTCCTTCAAAGAATACCAGATAAGCCACCCATAATTGGATACAACTCACCCAACAAGAACTCACTACTTGAACAAAACTTGACTTAAACAGGATTCGAATAATCCTATCAGGTGGTGCTATTAAGTTAGACATGGCCTGGACCAATCTCTGGTCGAAACATATCTAAGTTTTATCTAAGTTTTTATATATCATATATATATATATATACATATATATGTAGTGCCTCTGTTGAACTGGATGGACGTCTATTTGTTTCTCTCCCAAGTCAGTAGCAAGCTACACAGCTTCAAAACTTAACTGACCTTAAATATATATATATTTGTAATCACGTGTTTGCCTACAAACCCGTAAGTACGTTTTTATTTAACTACAAATTGTTATATACACTTGTTTTTCTTTTAATATCCTCAAACAACCAAATAATCAATAACTCACACCCTTAAGAGAGAACATTTATATATTGATACACTTCTTTTACTCCCAAGAAAGAATATATATATATATATCAAAAATCAAAAGAAAAACAAACATGACTAGCTTGCAGGCCTGCAACAGACGAAATTGGTCTGATAATGAAATTGATGTTTTAATAAACACATGGTTCTCTCTTTCCCAAACAGAAAATTTTAATGTTTTGTGTTTGAATGAGATTGCCGAAAAAACATCACAAGTGGTCAACACACGATCCGTCAAACAGATTCGTAGCAAGCTGAAACATCGAAGTATCTTTCAAACTGACAAAAGGCCATTTTGAAAAGCTTCTTTATATTTTCACTGTTCAAGAACAGCAACAGCTAGAAAATCAGCAGCCACAACAACAACAACAACAACAGAATGAACCACTCCTGGTTCCCAGCACAATGGCTGACCCTAACATCGGTCAAGCACAACAACAACAACAACAGCCACAGCAACAAGAACAACAACAGCCACTCTTCAACTCTAGCATACTAGATGATTCACTAAATGCCAGTATCTTTTCACCGCTCTCACGGCAACCACCACAATTATCATCATCATCATCACCACCGCTTCCACCATCGTCTTCTATCACCAAAAATACCACACAAAAACAAATAAGAAACCACTGCCCTCTTCCCCCACATCACCACCTCAATACTACTGCAGTAACAAAAACATAAAGAAACATAGGAAGCAGAATGCGCCCCCCACGGCACAAACAAGAAACCCCAAATATGCCGCTATTCACTGCGCCAGAGACTCTGCACAAATAGTGACTGCATCTTCACGCATCTACCCGGCACTAGACGCACTACCGGCCAAGGCCAAAGCACGCATCCCACAATAACATCAACACCACCAAATAGTAAATCGAAATTCAAAACACACACGACTCGTAGTCCCAAAATCTGCCGGTATTCCCAACGTGAGAGAACATGTCTGCTGAGTGACTGTCCCTTCACTCATCTTCCAGGGACCCGACGCACAAACAGAAACGGGGCTTCAAGCCAACACACAAACTGAATAAAAATAAAAAATAGAAACACACCATGCTGCAGTAATGCTGGTCCAGTCTTTTCAGGAAGACACAAAACAACAACAACAAAAGTGGAAACTACAACCCCATTCAACAGTGCAACCACACCTCCAGTCAAAAACTTCTCCCTAAGCAGGAAAATTCTTTTTTAGCCATGTTGAACATGGCAAAAGAGATACACAAAAATATTCTAGCCATCACTCAACACCATCCTATGCTATTACCCCAGTGCACCAATTCCCCACATTGCTGCCACTAACACACACAAAAAATCCAAGCCCCCTGCAACAGTCAAAACCAGCCACTACACTAACTTCCACATTTCTACTCAATGCACAAGGTGTCAGCCCTTCCATCAATGCACAAAAATGGAAGGTCCAATTCATTGAAGACTGGGTTGGTAACCATCCACACCACATCCCTTTCTTCATTCTCACTGAGACCCACCTTGACAACTCCCACTTGGAAGCCGAAGTGAGAGTGAAGAATTCACACACACCATCCGCGCGGATCGTATCGGCAGGAGGAAGGGTGGAACTGCCATTTTCCTGCATGACTCGTTTACAGCAGATGGAAATAGTATATTCTCCAACGGCTAGTGTGAATCAGTCACCGTGCACAACAAAGCCAATGACCTGACAGTAATTGGGCTCTATAGGCCGCCCCAAAACCCACTGTGCTTTAAAGAATGCCTGAACAGCATTAAGTGCTTTATTCAACAGTGCCATTCTAGCAACCTACTCATGATGGGAGACTTCAATCTACCCTGTGTTGACTGGACTACAAACTGCTTGAAACCAAGCACTCCCGCCTCAACCGCTGACAAAGAAGCAGCAGAGTCACTTTTCGACTTTACGAATGAGTTTTTCTTGTCCCAACTTGTCCTTGCACCAACATGACATCAGAACATTTTGGACCTAGTGTTTAGTAACCACACTAACACTATACATAACGCTACAGTGGAAAAAAACCCTTCTTTCAGACCATGACATGGTTCTCTGTAACATGAAATTCCACCAGCCGAAAGCTAATCCTAGCGACCTCCCTCCAGCCCACACATTTGACAACATGGATCTCCATAATGCCAACTGGGATGCAATCAGGAACGAGCTATCACATGTTGACTGGTCCTTTACACATACACACATCTCCACCAACCATAAACATCTTGGCAGATCTTTGTAGACACCGTCACAGACATATGTGCAAAACACTCCCCACCAAGACCTGTGAACAAAAAGTGCAGAATCCCCCAAAACAGAAAACCATTATCAGAAAAATAAAAAGAACAAACAAAAAATTAACAAACTAAAGTACTGCCAACAGCAACACACATTCGACGGCTATCGCACTGCTTGAATCCAAAAAATATAACCTCCAACAATGCATGAAGACCCTCATCAATAACCAAAGATCAGCTGAGGAGAAGTGGGCCATTGAAAAAATCAAACTCAACACCAAAGTGTTCTTTTTCATTTGCGAGGAAACGCAGGGTCACTGTCTCCATTGTTGGCCCTCTAATTGATGAAACTGGCACTCTCCAAGTAAATGCCAAATCCATGGCCGAGATACTGCAGAAACAATACTGCTCTGTTTTCAGCAATCCTGATATGGCCGATCTGGGCTGTATCAGTGATGTCAACCCCCAACACACTATATCGGACATAACGTTTAGTGTCCCTGATGCCTAGCGGCGATAAACGAAATAAAACACAATTCAGCAGTAGGCCCCGATAGGTTCCCTGCGTGTGTCCTGAAGGTGTGTCGACACCAACTTGCATCTCCCCTTGCTAATCTGTGGAGAAACTCACTGGATGCTGGCTATATTCCAAAAACCTTCTGTCCCAGTCTGTTGTCCCAGTTTTCAAAAAGGGAAACAAGTCCCTTGCAGTGAACTACCGTCCGATCTCACTCACCTCTCATATCATCAAGGTATTTGAGAGGGTGGTGAGATCTCGAATAACCCAATTTCTGGAAAGCAACAGACGGCTGATCTCCAACCAACATGGGTTCCGTAATGGAAGGGACTGCCTAACGCAGCTCCTGCATCACTTTGATGACATTTTGAGAGCTTTGGGAGAGGGCTCCAACACCGATGTCATCTACCTTGATTTCAGTAAGGCCTTCGACAGGGTCGATCACAAGATCCTATTGAAAACACTATCCAACATTGGTGTCTCTGGAAAGTTACTGAATGGATCAAGTGTTTCCTGACAGACAGATCTCAACATGTTGTAGTTGAAGGGGTAAAATCAAGCCCAGCCAAAGTCAGTAGTGGCGTTCCGCAAGGCACTGTGCTGGGCCCACTTCTTTTCATCATTTACATTAATGACATTAATGACATCATCAAGCACAGCAACATAAAAATCTTTGCAGATGATTCCAAGCTACAGAAGGTCATAAATGAGGCGAGTGACCGGACATGCCTTCAGTCAGATCTACTGGCTGTTATCCAATGGGCAGAAAAAAACAATATGCTGCTGAACGAGGATAAATTTGAGTTAATCCACTTTGGAAAAGAGGATGCCCTGAAACTCCCATACTCCCATCCTTCAGGTGAAACTCTCGCGGCGTCCAACAACATCAGAGACTTGGGAGTAATTGTGGACAACAACATAAGCTGGGCCACTCATATAAACACCAAAGTCGACATGGCCCGCAGAATGTGTTCCTGGATTCTCACAACTTTCCAGTCGAGAGATATCCACACCATTATCCTTCTCTTCTCCACTTTTGCCCGATCCCACCTTGAATACTGTTGTCCACTGTGGTCTCCCCACACAATACAAGGTATCATAAAGGTTGAAGCACCTCAAAGGGCAATCACAAAAAAGATAGATGGCATGACAGGCCTCGACTATTGGGGTCGACTAGAAAAGCTGAAACTTTATTCTCTCCAACGTCGTCGTGAGCGCTACATCATCTGCATGATGTGGAAAATATTCCATCAGCATTGCCCAAATGATGTTGGCATCACCTTTAAGGTACATCCAAGGCTTGGGCCCCGTGCCATCCGCCCAAAACAAAAATCGCACTCTCATCTCATAACAACAATACGGCACAATTATTTCACCTCAATTGGCGCCGCTCTCTTTAACATTACACCAAAACACATTAAAACAGAAACTGACCTTATAGGGTTCAAGAGGTCTTTGGACAGATTCCTTCAAGAAATCCCGGATAAACCCCCTACACCTGGATATGTCTCTGTAAACAATAACTCTCTACTTGAATGGGCCATAATGCCCAAATTCTGACTTGAAAGACTTCACCAGGTGGTGCTATTAAGTTAGACATGGCCTGGGCCAATAATGGCCGAAACCTAACAAAGTATCAAAGTATCAAAGTATATATGTATGTATGTATGTATATACATATATATATATATATATAACTTAATTGTTCCACCTCTTTGTGTTGTTGTCTTTTTCTGTTTTCTCGTTTGGATTAACCTTATGTGTATATATATATATATATATATATATATATATATATATATATATATATATATCTATACAATATGTTACATTACTCGGTAGTCAAGATAAAACTCTGAGTTTCAGATGCCGAAGTGGAAATCCACAACACCATCTCTTCGGTTATCTGGCTATTTGAAAACGTTATGAAAAAATACCGTTAAAAATGAAGGGAAATTACTCTGTTATAACTCTGCTTGCCTGCGTACTTATACATTGCTCGCATTTTTCGTCATAAAAATTATATAAAAATACAGAAAAATATATAAAAATATATAAAATCTTCTTGGGACATAACACAGAAAGCATGTTCTATCCGTTTTCTTTAGGGGACCAAAAACGTAACAGAAATTTAGTCACATGGGGCATGATCCGAAAAGCTCTGTCCTTGTATTTAGACATGTGGTAGGGTCTAAGCTGCTTTTCCAGATAAGCCATCTCTCCATGTCGCATAAACCGCACCTTCCGCTGCCGTTAGTATAGGGCTTACATCTGGCCAAAATCTTCCATTGTATGTTATAATCGACACCTTTATCTCTTAAAGACCAAATATGATTGGATAATTGTGTCGCTTTTCTTTTGTTCCAGTGCCTAAAGCTCAAAGTGTGGTTATTGAACCTGGCCTTGAAATTACCTCTGTCAGGCCCACGTATTTCTTCGTCGAAACGGTGTCTTTAGTGGTTATAGAGTTTACGGTAACTTCATATATGATGGTCTTGGACATGCAAGCTCCATTTAGCGGGCACAATTCTACCGAGTAATGTAACATATTGTATAGATAAATTTCCTCTATTTACATAATATTGAGGTCTCTTTCTTTCTTTTGTTATCTTACCGTTTTATCAATATATATATATATATATATATATATATATATATATATATATATATATATATATATATATATATATATATATATGTATATACATATATATACATATATATGTATATACATATATATATATATATATATATATATATATATATGTATATATGTATATACATATATGTATATACATATATATACATATATATGTATATACATATAATATATATATATATATATATATATATATATATGTATATACATATATATATATATATGTATATACATATATTATATATATATATATATATGTATATACATATATATATATATATATTATATATATATATATATATATATATAATATATATATATATATATATATATATATATATATATATAAGTATTTACATATATATATATATAATATATATGTATATAAAAGGGGTAAAGATCCCCTTCGGTCATGAATGACCATGGGATAGCACCTAGAATGTTACCCTCCAAGACACAAGTCCACGCCACCAGTGTTATCCAAGGGAAAGACAAAGCTTGGCACCAGTGACGTCGCAACTCATTCTACAGCTGAGTGAACTGGAGCAAGGTGAAATAAAATGCCTTGCTCAAGAACACAACACGCAGCCCGGTCCGGGATTCGAGCTCACAACCTCACGCTCGTAAGCTCGACGCTCTAACCACTGAGCCATGCGCTTTCATACATACATATATATATATATAAAATATGTACATACATTTTTATAATTTCAGCTCATTGCTGTGGCCATGTTGGAGCACCGCTGTTTTGCTACACTGATTACTGAGATCCTCCTCTAATATATGCCACTTGGTGTAGAATGGAGTTTGATATAGCTACCCTTATTTGCACCTCTTGCCTTGAGGTACGTTCATTTGGGACTCTCGACAGGAAGACGTCCAGCTTTGATTGAAAAACGCCTACATCTACTTTGTGCAGATTCCTCAGGTTCTTTGGGAGAATATTAAACAAGGTGTGGGCCGCCGAAACACAGGTTGTTGCAGTAACTGGTCCTGAAGCTCGATGGCATTGTTGGGATATTTGGCACTGTACAGTGTCGACCCGTTCTTTGCATTGATGTAGCTTCCAATGCCAAAATTTGGCACAATTCCTTCCAGGATCTTCCAGATGTATATATTACTGCATACCTCTCCCGCCTTAGCTTCAGGGAGTAGAGTCTTAGCTGTTGCAGCCTTTCCAATTAGCTGAGCTGTTGCAATGAGACGATCTTCTTTGTGAATCTTCTCTGGATTGCTTCAAGGTCCGCTGTTAATTTTACACTGTTGGGTGACCATAGCTGGAAGCAGTAATCCATGCAGCTGGAGAAGAATGTCCTCCAGAGGACCATCGTGGTTTCCTTCTCGCTCGTTCTGAATATTCTCAGGATCCATCGAGTCAGTTGTCTGCACTTTGTCACCATCCTGGTAATGTGCACTTGAAAAGCGGTATCATCACGCATGTCGATTCCCAGGTCCTTCATTGACTTAGGCTCTGGGATTGAAATTCCCTGTGGACCAGTGTACCCTGTAAGTTTCATATTCAGTTTTGGTTGCTGGTAGCGCAGGGCTTGGAATTTTTCAGCATTTAACTGCATATTATTATCCTCAGCCCATCTGTAAATTGAGGTCATCTCCTGCTGCAGGTGCGCAACATTGCTGGGCTTCTGTATTTTCTACGAGACATTCGTATCGTCTGCGTACCTTGCAAGGGTAGCTATCCGGGCAGTTGAGGGCATACCTAAAAGGGCCACTATGAAAAGCAGCGGTGCCAAGACAGTGCCCTGTGGAACACCGCTCACTATTTGTGTTTTCGTTGAGGAGGCGCTATTGGCCACTACTTCCTGACTTCTATCTTTCAGAAAGTCATGTAACCACACAACAAGTTTTCCGCTACGCCGAGAAATCGCAGTTTGTGGCATATCATACCCTAATCAACAGCTTTTGCGAAATCAAGGTATGTTACGTCCACATTTGAGTTGTTGAGTAACTACCTCAACACCAAGTCATAATGTTGTAAGAGCTGGGTCAGGCAGCTCCTACCTGTTCGAAAGTCATGCTGGGTATCACTCAATAAATCATTTTCTTCAAGGTATGCAATTGGTTTCCCTCTGACGATCTGTTCCTTGACATTGCTGATGTGTGAAGTCAGAGAGATATGCCAATAGTTTTTGGCATCTGCTCTGCTTCCTTTGTTGACTGGGCATATTATTCCCTCCTTCAGCTTGCTTGGCAGTCTGCCATTTGCAAGAAAGCTCTGGAAGAAAATCTGGAGGGGTTTTGCCAGGGCATGGATACACGATTTGAGGAGGATTGCTGGTAAACCATCAGGACCATCCGTTGAGTTTGCGTCCACTTCATCTATGGTTAGTAAGTCTTCTTCGCTAATGTCGATGTATTCCATCGTAATTGCCTCGCTGGTTATAGGTGAGGCGGCAAAAAAAGTCCACCGGTTGATTCACTTGTCTGTGTTCCAACGGAGTGATAAAGACACTTTTGAATTGGTCATTCAGTACCTCACTGATCCTGGTTGGGCTTTCTGTGAGGGTGCCATACTTTAGGAAGAGGGATCCTATCTTGCGGTGCATTGATGCTGTCTCTGTGGCGTAATGAAAGAAGGCCTTTGGATTGGACTTAATGTTTTTACTAAACCAGGCTTCTTTGTCTGCTCTCTCCCTCTCATAAAATTGTTTCAAGCTTTTTCCAATCTACATCAGTGTTGTTTTTAGGCGGGACCTTTCACTACTTTTGGCATGTTGGTTGAGGCGATTTGAAACCTTCGTCCGTCGTCTCATGAGAATCTTCCTCTCCTTTGGAATCTTGTTCCTATTTGTTGTGGCCTTGTGCTCTGGAACATATTTCTGGCATATGGCTTGCATAACAGACATGAAATATTCTAGTTTCATGCCAACGTCTGGTGAGGAGAGACATTTCGGACAGTCCTGTCTGCGGATCTCTTTTTGGATCGGTTTCCAGTCTACTTTGTGGAAGTTCCGATTGGAGAGATTTCGGGTGCTTCCTTTTGGCTGTATGCCTCTGGCTACTTTCGGCCCAAATATAGAAAGCTCTATTATGTTGTGATCCGAGACTAATGTCGGCGTAACTTTCACATCATGAATGATGTCTATATTGTTTGTGAAGCAGAGATCCAAAATGTTATTTTCCCTAGTTGGTCTGAGTATAACTTGTTCCTTGACTAAGGCATTGGTGAGGTAGAGCAGGTGACTCCACCTGTGTTTGTTTGCAACGAGTCGTTCCTGAGAGCATGATCTTACTACTGTGTGTGTAGGAAGTCGATAAATATTTCTATTTCATATTGCCATAGTGAAATGATGTTTCACCACTTGTCATACGTCTGCAGATGCTTCGACATAAAGAGGCTCAATACAGGGCGCTCCCCATGTGTGTTTATTTCTGTAGGCATTCTTTGCCTAGCTTATAAATTATTATTGATTTTTATGTCTATACAAATAGTTGCGCTTCTTTCACATAAATTCTTTCCTTTGCGAGTGAGTCGAAACTTTTCAACAGTTTCTCCCAACACACGGCAAACGGTTTTCGGAGCCAGTTCCTCAGAATTGCCTCCATTGTTCCTAGAAATACAGACCTTTCGTAATTACCGCTTTATTAGGATCAGTTCTGCCACACGGAGCGCGGGATACTTTCTACACTCAAGTGCTTCCGTTACTATTATATAAAAGAAATGTATACACTGTGCTCACTAACGGAGCTAGAATGTGTGCCTCTCGGAGTGGCCCCTACGTTTGCCGCATCCAGACCCCTTTAAAAGTGCCACCCTGGCGGACCACATCTACCGCCCCACGCCAGCTATGCTAGTGACCCTGCTATATATGTTATGTTCCATTGCACCATTACTATTAGCAAACATTGGCATCGGATTGGCATGCAACAGAATTTCTTGTGTAGTCTTTCCTTGTCTCTACATTCTTGTCCGAATCTCATCTCAGGCCACTTATGCCTTTCGCTGTTTCATTATCGATAAATTACTAATTCCCTTCTTTGTGCCGATTCTCATCTCTCTGCCTCCTTTTCTTCCTCACTGCAAGGATTCTGTTTCTGTCAGAGCTCGTGAAACACAGAACCAGCATGGTTTGAATGTCCAAGACTATCCGTGTATCATGACAGCCACCCGACGCTTCTATAACGAGAGGAGGACACACGGAATGGAGTATTGCCCGAGTTATACTGCGCTTGTTAATTATACAACGCTGTCTACAAAGAGGAAAGCTATCAAGCGTCTCATATGAATATCTAGTCCTATATTCAGTTTAAATATTCAAATTCCACCAAGAAAGATTTAGTTATGTGAAAGGCTTAGTGAAGAAGACGGAAGAGTTGATTTAATTCATGCGTTTTAGGGTACGAGTCATCGAGAAGGGATTCCATGCAACAATTTGCAAGTCAAAAATATTTGAAACTAAAACATGTCTCCCTTGAATTGAATCTCCTCTATTTGATTACAAAACAGAGAGATACGACATTTAGCTGACCGCAACCATCCGTTACGAAAAAGGGGTTTTCATAAATATTTATTGGTAGAATCATAAGAGGTTTCAAGTGAATAAGAACTGTGAATAAAATTACGAAAGCCAACGAAAAATATATAACGTTCAGTGCAGTTTATGTGTGAGAATCTGAGAAGATAGGGAGCTGAAGACAATGAATTTCTGAGAATTCGTCTTTGTTTTCTAGCAGAACGTTAATCTGGAAATAGTATAAATTGCAGGAATGAAAGTTGGTACGGAAAGTGAAACGGAAGATGCTGTGAGGAGTTCCATTCAACCGATTAAGTGTGTGTCAGGTAAAAACAAAAAAACAAAAAACAAAGAGAATAAGAGACTTAAAAATAAAAAATAGAAAACAGAAGAGAGCAAAACGAAAGAGAAAAAAGAAAAAAGGGAAGAATAAAAGCAGTAAAGTTTCATAAAGAAAATATGCAGAAATTGTATAACCCTAGGCCGGAAACGAAGCCCAGATTTGAAAAACACGTAGACCAAAGTAACAAACAAACAAAAATAATAAAGCATGAATAAAATTTAAACCTGATGCTTGATGCACAACCAGGACACCACTTGGTCCAATCAGAACGTCAAGCTCCAGAGTTTAGCCTCCTGCTTAGGGAAAGCTATACTGTTTGCAAATGCAACGATATCATTAGATTTATCAATATAAGGATCTCCGTAACAACGAAGCCATTGTATGTGGGTGGGTGTATGCACACATTCCTTACCTGTTTATCAATATAAAGATTTCAGTAACAATGACGCCATTGTATGTATGTGTGTGTGTGTGTGTGTGTGTGTGTGTGTGTGTGTGTGTGTGTGTGTGTGTGTGTGTCTGTGTGTGTAATCTTTTATGTGTTTCAGTTATTACAATTACGGACTGCGGCCTTGCAGGAGCACTGCTTTTAGACGAACATATAGACCCCATAACTTATTCTCCGTAGGCCTAGTTCTTATTCTCTCTATCTGTTTAGCCGAACCGCTAAGTTACGGAGAAATAGAAACACCAACACCGGTTCTGAAGTGAAGGTAGGGGACAAACACACAGACAGAAATACAAATATACATATATATATATATATATATATATATATATATATATAATATATATGTGTGTGTGTGTGTGTGTGTGTGTGTGTGTGTGTGTGTGTGTGTGTGTGTGTGTGTGTGTGTGTGTGTGTGTGTGCGTGTGTGTGTGTATGTGTGTGTGCGTGTGTGTGTGTGAATATATTCTTTTATTCTTTTACTTTTCTCAGTAACTTGACTACGGCCATGCTGAGGCACCGCACATAGGCGAACAAATCGACGCCAAGTCTTATTCTTGGTAAGCATAGTTCTTATTCCAACAGATTCTTTTGGCGAACCGCAACGTGACAGGCATGTAAGCACATCAGCTTCAGTTATCTATCGATGAGAGGTGGAGATAAACA
Source organism: Octopus sinensis (assembly GCF_006345805.1). NCBI lineage: Eukaryota > Metazoa > Mollusca > Cephalopoda > Octopoda > Octopodidae > Octopus > Octopus sinensis. The sequence continues at coordinate 117,847 of NC_043005.1, read as the reverse complement.
GAGACAGATAGACAGGCACCCCCTCCCCAGATATATATATATATATATATATTTATATTTAACGTTTGTAAACATAATTATAACTTAAAAGATTATAGTTTTAATGATTTTTATAATGATAAACCTAATTATCTGAATTATGATAAATTTTATTTAGTTATTTATCGTCTTAATAATAGTAGGAATTTTGATGATGTAAAGCCTAAATTTAGTATTAAAATAAAAAATAAAAGAATAGTAATAAAAATTAAAATAAAATAAAATTTAATTCAATTAATGAAGATAATAAATTTAATACTATCACAAATATTTATAGTTATAATAATGATAGTTATAATAATTATAATGATAATGATAATAATTATAATAACAATAATAATAATAATGCTAATAATAATAATAAAAATAAAAATAATAATAATAATAATTATATTAATAATAATAATTGTAATAATAATAATAATAATAATAATAATAATAATAATAATAATAATAAAGATTTAAATAAAAATAAAATTTGGTTAATCATTCCTTTTGGCGCTGAGGTTTAAAAAATCTCATTAAAGAGATTGTAAATATGATTGAAGTATTTATTAGGGATAATAAAAATATTATAATATTTTTTCTAAAGATACTTTTGATGTTGGTTATTCAACTACTAATAATATTGGCAATATTATTTCTTCATGTAATATTTTTAAATTAAAAAATTCTATAGATATAGATTAAATATTGATTCCAATATTAATAATAAAGATTTAATTTATTGTACGTGTAGGGATAAGTCCATATGTAAATTTAACAATTATTGTAAATTAGATAATGTAGTCTATAGGTGAATGGTAACTATAATAGATGATAAGAATTTGAATAATCGCTATTTAAATACTATTTATATAGGGTCCACTTCGAATAAAATGATATCTAGAATTTCTCAATATATGTATTCTTTTAGGAATAAAAATCTTATAAATTCAACAAGTTTCAGTAAATATATTTGGGACCTTAAATCAAGATCTATTAAATATAAATTAAATTGGGATATTATTTGTTGGGCTAAATCATATACTATAGGGAGTAATAATTGTTCTCGTTGTAATAACGAAATTAAGGAAATATTATTTAACAACAATTATGCGTTGGTAAATTTTGGACGAACGTAAAATTAAATGTAAATAATAATTAAAGTAACCTTACAATAGATTTAGCTAATAAATAAATAATTATATTATTTTTAAATATTTATTATAATAATATAAATCAATTCCAACATAATAATATATATTTGATTTAATTACTTATTATTTAGACTTTAAATTTATAGTAAATAGTCATTTATATCTAATGCTATAATAATTCTATGTACCTATATATTACATTTAACTTATCTTTAGTATATATTAAACCTTATTCAATCTTATGTGGTTTATTTATTTATTGTAGATATTATTTAATAGTATTAGAATATATTTCACTATTCTATTATATGTTATATTAATATTTTAAACAAAATGAAGAAAATTGAATTCTTTTATTACAATTTTGATTTATATTGATTTAAATTGAACAATGATTTCGAGGGGTTATCGGTTGGCGGGCGCCAGTACCTCTCCCATTATTATTATTTTTTTCCATCTTTGTCGTTTTCATACACATTAATGTTTCTGTCCAGCCCGCAGCTACATTTATCTATGTACGACCTTCATGGTCAATTCGATGAAATAAAATAGATATACCATACGCCATATACATATATAAATACATTATGTTGAACATTTTTAATATTAATATAACATAGAGCATAATTATTATGGCTTAACTTCAGCTTTGACGAAAAGATAAAAATTATTTATTTTGGATATTACAATTGATTTTCTTTGTATTAGGATGTATACAATGCTAACCATATTCTAACTGTATATTACTGGTAATGGAAGAATTGGTGACGCGCATCCTCGATGATAGTGATGCTGTTGACATCGTTTTATTGGACTTTGTCAAAGCTTTTGACTCGGTTAACCACCGCCTATTACTTGTCAAGCTTCAAGCATATAGTTTCCATCCGGATATTGTACGATGGGTTGGTGCCTTCCTCTCAGATTGCTCCTTCCAAGTCCAAGTTAATGGTTCGCGATCCGACGTCTCCAGTGCGAGCAGTGGCGTGCCTCAAGGTTCAGTGCTTGGGCCCTTATTGTTCTTAGTCTTCATAAATGACTTGCCCGACGACCTCACGCAACACACCCTTCTATTTGCCGCCGATGTCAAACTGGTCGCTCCTCGCGGTGATATAGAGGATCTTCGTCGATGCCTCCACCAAATTTAGAGGTGGTCTAACGAATGGGACCTGTGTCTGAACGTGTCAAAGTGCTGTCATCTGCCTGTTGGCTCTCCTCCTGCAACTCAACTTGATTTCGAGCCGGGTCGTCTGCTGCTGGAGAGGACCGATCAGGTAAAGGACCTGGGTATCTTGGTGGATTCCTCCTTTTCGCCTTCGGCCCAGTGCGTCCATGCTGCCAACAAAGCACGTGGAATTCTGTTCTTGATTCGACGGTCATTCGGAATGCTCACAGCAGCCATATCCCTACCACTCTATGTCACGCTGGTGAGACCCATATTGGAGTACGGGATTCAAGCCTCTTCTCCTTATCTCCTCAAAGACATACAGTATCTCGAAAGAGTCCACAAGCTGGCTACCCGCATGGTTCATGGTCTCAAAAGTTTTTCCTATGAAGAATGGCTGAGGACGCTCGACCTTTATTCTCTAGAAAAACGCCGCCGCCGTGGTGATCTCATTCTCGCCCACAACATCATAAGCGGAAAGTGTAAACTCTCGAAAGAGCTGTTCTTCACTCCTGCTCCAGAGCGTCGGCTGCGGGGTCATTCCGAAAAGCTCTACCTGCGACGATTTCATCTCAATCGAAGGAGAGGAGCTTTCTCCGTCCGGGTTGCGGATCCGTGGAACAAGCTGCCAGACGAGATGGTGAAGATGCCGACGACCGCTTTGTTCAAAGCCTCCCTTGACCTCAAGTGGCCTGAACTCTTTACATGAACACCACCCTGTACTTAACTCCATGTCCCCCTACATGGCCTTGCTATTTGCTTTTCAGCCAAATTAACTAACTAACTAACTAACTAACTAACATATGTTTATATTCATTTATATTTGTATACATATATTATATGTATGAATATATAGATATATACTAGCATTAAAGACCCGTCGTTGCCGGGTCATAGTGCTAGTGCATGTATATATGTGTATGTATATATATGTACATATTACATGTACATCTATATATATACATCTACACATAAAATACAAAATACAAAGTTATATCTTGATATCGCTAGTGATAACAATACTCAAAATATATAACAGACTGGAATTGTTAGCCCGTCTCTTATAATTTCGATTAATTGTATCTTGTCCTCCCTCTTGTATAGAAGTGTGGCTACAATCCAGCCTACCTCTACTTCGGGGGGGGGGATTAAAACATTTTTTCCGGGACGTCCTACATCCCAGATATAAAGGTAAAAATAAAACATTTCCACTTTGCAAGTTCGAGTCGAGTACTCCCTCGAACCTTGCTTCTATTGTGGCGAATTTACCGCCTCTGATTAGATAACTTTCATAGTCGCACCAAGACACTTTTCGAAGGTGCTTTCCTCGATGTTGTTTTATTATTACCCACAAGGGGCGAACATAGATGGGACAATACAATCTGATGGTTGCGCTTGGTATTACATTTATGTTGTATCTTTCACTCGCAACTTTCGTGCTACATCCTTCCATCGTTCTTCATACACTCTCCTAGTCAGGCATATTCTCTCCAGCCCTATCTTCCTTTTCAGGTGAAAGATGAAATAATTCATCAAACCAGGGCCGGAGATGAACTTGCCTGACTGTAAACCTTTCATTCTCGTCTTCCATATCACCTCTTTCGCAATTGCTACTACAACGAGAAAACGAAACTTACCTTCATTCACGAGGAAATCCGGTGGGTCAATTTTTGTAATCGACTCAGTCGACAGCTGTACTCTTCGTGTACCTGACAACAGCTGTTCGGCATAAACCCACACCTCAGACACGTCCGGACAATGAACAATAGCGTGCGGGACGGTTTCCCTATCCCGCCCGCATCTTGGACATATCGGACTGTCTTGGCCACCGTGCCTTGCGAGTTTATCCCGAACAGGTAGAGCTCCTCTGTAGCATTGCCATGCCAGAGACTTCTGGAAGTTGTCCAGTGTCCTCGGCTCGAACGTACGTCGGAACAGACTGGCCAGCTGATTATCGTCGAGACCTAGGGTTTCCCCCAAGGTATCTTCACATTCCGCCTCTACCAACCCTCTATAGAAGAATGTGGTGGAACCCCCACCGCAGGCGTTGCCCGAGCGACGGAATAGCAGGAGAGCCTTGCGACACTCCGTGTACCAAGTACCAAGTTTCGATCTACGATTCAGCCAGGTTTCCCATCCACCAAAACTAGTAAACTTGGGAAACATCAGTTTTGCTAGCGAAGACCACACCCGTTCACCATCCAGGTAGAGCCACAGATGTCTTAACCTCAGCGCATGTCTGCGCATCATCAGCCAAGGCATCCCTAGCCCACCCTTTAACGGTTGTAGAGTGTTTCACAAGTGGTTTCCCGCCCTTCCACAAGAAGTAGAAGAGCTGTCTTTCCAACTTGATCAACCACGAATCAGGGCAAGGAACGACGGAAAGGCGGTAGGTGATAACCGATGCGATAAACACATTGGCCACCTCCGCCCTCCCTTTCAGGGATAGCCACCGCCAAGACCAGGTCTTGGCTACTGCAGCCACCTTGCTCGTTACCTCGCCCCAATTCTTCTCTATTTGGAGGTCTGGACCGAACCAGACCCCTAGCAGTTTAATCGGACCCTCCGTCCAACGTCCCACGACGCTGTCAGGAGGCATCGACTTGCCTCTCCAGGTGCCGAGTTGCAAGCCGACTGACTTTTCGCGATTAACTTTTGCTCCTGTCACCGTCTCGTAAACCTCTATGGCCTTGCCTACTTTACATAGGTGGTCCATTTCGGTTACGATGATGGTGATGTCATTCGCGTACGCTGACACTGATTTTCCATTACCTGGCTGTCTCGGGATGCCGCTCAGTTTTCGCAGTAATGGCTCAAGAGCCATCACGTACAAAAGCGGGGAGAGCGGACACCCTTGACGAACCGAGCGTTTGATTTTGAACGGCTTCGACAAGAAGCCGTTCACCCGAACTACCGAGTCGATGTTATCATAAATTTGGATAATCCACCTGAGGAAGCCAAGGCTCAGCCCAAACTGTGCCAGGGCAGATACCAGGTAACGATGGTCGACCCTATCAAAAGCTTTAGATTGGTCTAAATGGACCAGTGCCCCACCCTTGCCAGAATCACTATTAAACCCCTCTATAGTGTACCGCATTAGATGGAGATTATCCTGAATGGATCTGCCCGGAACGGCACATGTCTGTGCCTCTCCGATCAGACCATCCGCGACACGCGCCAATCTTTTCGATAACACTTTGGCCAAAATCTTCAACTCTGTGTTTAGCAGAGTGATGGGCCTGAAATTATCAATGCACTCCCCCTTGCTCGGGTCCTTTCTGACGAGAGTCACTACTCCCCGGCGCACAGATCTGGGTATAAGCCCGTTCTGCTGCCAGTTCGCATAGACCTCCGCCAGTAGGTGCCCGAACAAGTCTGGCATACTCTTATATAACTCATAGGGTAGACCATCCAAACCCGGCGCCTTGCCCGCGCCGCAGTCCGCCATTGCCTCAACCACCTCCTCAAGCGTGATTGGCCCTTCACAGCCCTCCGCATCTCGCCCCGATAAGCGCGGCAGCCCGTCGAGTAGGTCCGTAAAGGCCCTCCTCCTATCCAGTCCGCCGCACTCACCGAAAAGCTGAGCGAAGTGCTCCTGAAAGGCCTCACACATCTCCTCGGGTTCGTTTATCAACTCACCTTGTTGGTTCGTCAAAGATCGAATCGTGGCATCGTTACCATGCTGAGCTTCCACCACTCGGGCCCATCTCACGGCGTTGATTCCTTCACATCCCATATGGCGGATTCTAGCCCTGACAATGCAGCCCATGTGTTTGGCCTCGAGGTGCTGGTTTAACACCAGTCTCTTGGACGCCACCTGAGCCGCAGAGCCAGTTTTCATGGCTTCCTCTAATTCCTTAACTAGAGTAGTTTCCCTTCTAGCCTCTCTAGCCACTACTCCTATGCTATATCTAATAGACTCAAACTTGATGGCTCGTTTGAGGGCGTACCACCATTTGTTATTAATGATGGTACCAGATAGTGCCCTCTGAATTATATTCCTAATCCGGTCTTTGTACTCCTTAATCGCCAAAAGGGACGTATTAAGTTTCCAGTAACCGGATCCTCTATTTTTAACCTTATCTATGTCAAGCTTACAAGTGACCATTTTATGATCACTGTAGCTGATCGGGTAAAACTGTGGACACTTAGCTATTTTACTGTCTACTTTTCTAATTAGTATTCTATCTAAATATGACCTGGAAGATCCGTCGCTGTTTGACCATGTCCACAATGGAGCGTTCGGAAATTCCAGCCTATAAGGATCTGCTAGCTCAAAGCGGCTTAGCAGTTCCATGAAGCCACTGTTGCCTTTTCTATCTGGACGCGAGCCAACACAATCTACATCCGCTTTGCAAATTGTGTTAAAGTCTCCTAGCACCACTAATGAATGCGAAGTACCAAGAAAGTTTTCTAGTTCACGAAAATAATCACTTTGCCCTGTATGGTTGGGTGCGTAAATTGCAACCAGTCTGATAACTTTACCATTACTGAACGTCAAATCCATGACGACCAGCCTACCTTCTGGATCTGCAAAAATAACTTTTTCTCAGAAACCCGGTTTCTTTTTAATAGGACCAACACCCCACTCCCGCCTGTAGGACTGCCAGGAGAGAAAAAACTCTCGTAGCCGTCAAACAGCGGGAGTAGACCTCTTGGCCCCTCTAACCTGGTTTCTGTAGCAACAATAACATCTAAATTACGCGACCTGATATCATGCAGGAAGCGACCTTGCTTCCAGCCTGCTCCCAGGCCGCGCACATCCAAAAAACCAACATAAATGTAATCCATTACTTACCTTATATCAGTGGTTCGGTTTTCTCTTGTTCTTCTAACTCTTTTTCTGGGCCTCGTGGGGGAGTCTGACGTAGGCCCTCGAATATATGTGGAGATGTCACATCCAATCTAAGTGGGCCTACGTCTTGGAAGAATTCTGACTTTATCCGCCCGTAATCCTTCCGGCCTATTCTGTAAATTACAAAGTCGTTTTTTTTCACTACTTTCTCCACTTTGGCCATGGCTGCCAACACGTTTCCGAGTCTGCTATTTGCTGCCTTTACGGCCATATACGAGTTCATTGACTCTTTTTTCTTTTTTAAAATTACTCTGGGAGGGGTGGTTTCCGTTTTTCTTTTTTTTTTCCCGTAATTTTTGCCCACCCCTCCTCATTTATCTTTTCCTCGCTCTTTTTTTCCTCCGCCGCTGGTTCTGCTGTCACCGTCACCTCCACACCTTCAGTCTTCCCTTCTGGGCCGTCCGACGCTGCTTCTGGTGACACATTATCTTCTTTTTCTTTTGGCTTAGGTGCTTCCTGCGGTTTGGGTTGGGGTTGGCATTCCGCCCTTACATGACCCTTCTTGCCGCAGCCGAAGCACCTCGGCTTCCTGCCCTCCACGAAAACTGTTATTTTCTCGTCTTCACTAATCTTACCGTTTCTGGAATTTCTTCCAGTGTTTGCACCTCCGCCTGAATGGCTATCACTATTTTCTGCCCTTTCCAAAACTCCTCTTCCTCCACTGTGGCCTGGAGGATGTTTATTTTCCTCCAGACCTACCATCACTGCTGCCACCAGACATTCAGCATCTGCCTCTGGCGGTATGTTGTTCATTGAAATTTTCGACGTCCTTTTTCCTTTATACAATGGTAGTAAGACAATGTTTTCTGCTTTGATCGGCTCCATCGATAGTTTCTTCGCTATCTCCTCCGTAGTAAAACGCACCTCCACTGTGCCGTATCTTTTTCCTCTGTTTATATACGTTATTTTATCCATAAAAGGTTTTAGACAAAACTCTATTTTTTTTTCTTCGATTTTTTGGATCATTTTTGTCGTTGTGTCGTAAGTTTTATATATTATTCTTTTTTTTTCTATATCGTCATGTTTTTGTATTTGTGGCCACAGTCACTTCTGTGCCTCTTTTTTTACACAGTCTGCAAATTTTTCCAAATTTTCTATATTTATTTTTTTAATCTTTTCCCAGCCACTTCAGCGAATTTTTTCGCTGGAGTTGATGCTGGTACTGGTTTTTCCATTTTCTTGGGCGACGCCGCCTCTTTTTTCTTCGGCGACAACGCCTCTTTTTTTCTTGGCGACAACGCCTCTTTTTTTCTTGGCGACAACGCCGGGTATTCATCCTCGCTCGTCACAGGCGAATAAGAGATGGGGGACTCCATCTTGAACAATGGTTTTAACAAGCCTTTGGTAAATCCAAATTAATTGTAGTTTTTTCCCCACGGAGGGGGGAACACCAACGCGAAGTCTTCGCGCGAAGGCTGACTTCGTCAGTTAGACAACAATAGACAAAACAGGTAGACCAACAGTATATAATAACAGAGATAATAGTACGAGAGCAAAAATATATCAACTTACTAATAAACGCAAAAAATTGATTTCCTCGATGTTGTTTTATTATTACCCACTAGGGGCTACATAGATGGGACAATACAATCGGGAAAATGAATAATGAATTATGAAGTTTGTACAATGTGGTGTAATGCCCACTCGATCCCCGAAATCGAGCGGTTACATTTCGTCATTTGTTTTTTATTCGTCAACAATATTTTCCAAATAAAACATTTTATACATTTTCAACATACATTTCAAAAGTTTTACAAAGTTCAACATTTCTTTTTTTTTTTTTTCAGAATTTAAAGTTCTTTTTATCATTTCCAAATTAAAGTTTTCACAATACCTTTTCTTTTATATATACTCCATTATGTCTACCAAATCTGAGTAAACTTCCATCGTTCGAGGCCACCTTGTAAGTCGGCATTTCATATGTTTTGACACGTTCTTGCCAGCTGCCTCGATGAACGCCTCGGCGTCGTTCTCGTGGACGAGTGCACCTGTTTCTTTCCATTCGGTGCCCATCCTGACCCACGTATATCCGTTTGTTACGTTTATTAAATCTTCCATCTCCTCACAGTGCCTGTGATGGATCAACGTTCCATAGTATTTGAATTTTCTATTCGTACCTACGTTTTCTCTAGTTTTTCTCTTAGGACTTACTTCCTCTTTTTTCTCCTCCCTCGGTTTCTCTCTTTCTCTCTTTTTGCTTTCTCTTCTTTCTTTTTCCTTCTCTTGTCTTTTTGGCTCTTTGTCTGCCGTCTCTCTACCCTGTGCCTTAAGTTCCTTTCCTGTTGTTTCTTTTCCTTTTTGCATACCATCTTTTCCTTTCTCTTGGTTCTGTTCCTTCTCTTGTTCTTTTCCTGCTTTTTCTCTTTCCTTTAATGTACTTTCCTTTTCTTTCTCTTGCTTCTGCCTTGGCTCCTTCTCCACTACTTCTGCACCCTGTGAATTTTGCTCCTTTTCTACTATCTTCTTCCCTTTGTTTTCATTTTCCTTCAGTGCGCTGTTACTTCTTCTCTTGTTGTTTTTCCGTTATTTCCTTTTCCTTGTTTTCGCTGTTCTTTCCTTCGTGTTCGTTTTCCTTCTCTCCACTTTGTGTCTCTTTTTGCTCCGCTGTGAATTCATACAGCGGACATTCCTTTTTATGTGCCCTCTTGATCCGCACAGGTAGCAATTCGGTTTTCTGCCTTCCACTATTACACTAATTGTTTTCTCGTTTTCTATTTCTATTTGAAGGGAAATCTTTCGATGTCTTCCATTGTGGCCATCAGCCACAACTCTACTCCGAATCCCTTCCAATTTACAACGTTCGTCTCCTTAATTGACCCTATTTCTACTTCCTCTTTTGCTGCCCCAATAATGGCTGTTACCAGCATTTCTGTTTTAATATCTGGGGGCACCTTTGGGACTCTTACCCGTACCCCTCGTCTTCCTTTATACGTCGGCCACATGGTGAAATTTTCCGCTTTCAGGACAGTGGAAGCCAATGAGGCCGCCACTTCCTTTGTTGCGCATCTCACCTCCACCGTACCATATTTCTTTCCTCTGTCTACAAAAGTCGCTTTTTTCATGATGTCCCCCAGACATTTCTCTATTTCTTCAATCGTCACTCTCACCAGTTTTCTCGTGTTTCTATCTTGCGTTCTATACGTTATCATCTTGTTATTTTTCTCTTCTTTGTTTTTCCACAGGCGGGACCAGCTTCACGCTGTCACCCTCCCTTTTGACGAACTTCTCGTATTCCTTCAATTGTTCTTTTCTAAAGAACACTTCTTTTATTCTAAGAGACTCGTCACTTTTTGTTGTGGCGACCCCCGCGTAAGTCTCCATGACTTGAGGGTCGACACACCTTCTATAAAAGGTTCAAACACGTAGCGGCAAACGCCTCGCGCGATTCAATTTTTTGACAATTTTTAACAGTTTTTTTTCCAATTTTCACATACAAAATAACTCACAACACACGTGGATAGATTTCCTCCATGTTATTTCTTTATTACCCACCAGGGGCTACGAAGAATGCCGGACATAACAAAACATGGGGGACATAGAACAATATGATTAAATTTATGAGCAAATGAAAATGAAAAAATGATAATATGAAAGCGATGCTAACGGCCCCCTCCGCCAGCATCACTTACCTGTCCTTTTGTTTTCACTGTCACCTGAATGTTCATTCCCAATACGAAGACCATCCATATCCATTCTACTCCGAAACTGTCCTCCATATATTCCACGAATTCATCGCTCATTCTTGTATCTTTCACCTCCCAATTCTCTCTTTCACACCTCAACACAAACTCATCTATATCTTCTTTTCCAGCACTGCATATCTGGTCCCATCCATTTCATACCATTCATACTCCTCCATTACCCTTTCAACCTCTTTCCGTTCAGTCACAATAAAATGTTCGGCCTGGGTTCGTTTTCAAACTCTTGTCTGTCTGTATTAATATTTTTCTTTTGTTTTCTTGTTGGAGGGGAGCGGGTGGGTTCACTGTCTGCAGGGAAGGGTGGGATTCAGAGGGTGCGGGTGGTGTTGGGGTGGGTTGGGGCTTCGCACAGTTTTTTTTTTTCTTTCTTTTTCTCTTTTTTCTTCCTTCTTCCCACTCTTGTTGCATCTCCTCTTCTTCTGTCGTTTCTGTTTCCCTTTGGTTCTCTTTAGTTTCTTCCTCTTTTGGGGCTTCCGCGACGATTTCCTTTTCTTTTTCCTTTGGTGGGGGAGGGCAGTAGGCTCTTATGTGACCCCTCAGGCCACACTTGTAGCACCTGGGCGCCCTACCCTCCACCCACACTCTCATAATAATATTTCCAGTTTTTATACTGTCCGTAAGCTTTTCTATAACTTCCGCCTCCGTCTGTATGTTCATTACTAGTGTGGCACCTCTCACGCCTTCATATTTCATTATGGCGTGGAGGATGTCCACTTTATCTTCATTTCCTTTGATAACCGCAGCCGTTATTAATTCGCCTCTAGGTGTGGCGGAGGTTCCTTCCACCCTAATTCTGGTGGTCCTTCTATTCAAATACGAGGGGAATAAGTAAAACTTTTCTGTACTCACCACCTTGGCTGCTATATTCCTGGCTGCTTTCTCACTTTTAAATTGTACCGTTATGGTTCCATATTCTAATCCTTTTGTCATGTACACAATTTCTTCTCCTGTCTGTTTGAAAGCCTCTTCAATTGCTTCCATGTTAATCACTTCCATTTTTCTACCTCCATTCATAAATACTTTTATTTAATGGTTCTACTACGATGGAACCAGTCTCCGCGCCCTGCTAGAGGCAACAGCTCAACCTCTCCGTTCTCCTCCTCCTTCATAAACTCCTGGAAGTCCGTCAACTTAGCCAGGTCTATCTCTTTTTCTGTTGACTTCTTCGTTATAACCTGCGTAGGTGCTTTCCATTTTTTCACCGCCAACTCCTCCTCCGATGTCGACGAATTTTCAGAGAATTTCTCCCTCCCTTCCATCTCATCCGTTTGGTAGAGGCGGCTCATAGTCGCCTCAGACCGAAAAACGGCCTCCCGAACAGAAAACGTGCGGCGCACGAACAGTGCGACGCGAAACCGCACCAACCGACGTTCCAATTCCACAACCACAATTCACTTTTTGTTCTTTTTTTCTTTTTTAACCGAATTTTACAGAGCGCAAGAAAACGCGTATTTTTTTATTACCCACTAGGGGCTACATAGAGGGGACATTACAAACATTGGGACATAGAACATCACAATTACATATATATGAGCAAAATGGATATGAAAATGGTATATGAGAGTGATACCGACGGCCCCATCCGCCAGCATCACTTATCTATCCTTTCACCCATTTCCAATTAGTATTCCTTTTTTCCTATCACAACATTCGTTTTTCTTTTAGCCATCTCTATCCATTCATCTTTCATTTCCCTGACTTCCAACACACACCCTCTTCCTCAACCCTTCTCGCCAATATACCCGTATCATCACTATCCACAGCCGTGTGCTACAATCTATCTTCGTGTTCGTACCACTTGGTTAACACCCGTTTTTTAACGTTTTGTATGTCTTTCCCATGTATAACACATAAAAATGGGTCTTGGGACTTTCTTTGCTCTGTGTGTCTGTTTTTATTTTCTTGTAGGCGGGGAGTGGGTGGAATCACTGTTTGCAGGGGAAGGATGGGACTCCAAGGGTATGGGTGGTGTCGGGGTGGTTGGGGGCTCGCACAGTTTTTCTTTTTCTTTCTTTTTCTCTTTGTTCCCCCTTCTTTCCACTCTTGTTGCATCTCTCCTCTTCTTCTGTCGTTTTCTTCTCTGTTTGTTTCTGTTTATTTTCTTCCTCTCCTGAGGCTTCCTCAACGCTTTCCTTTTCTTTTTCCTTTGGGGGGGAGGGCAGTAGGCTCTCTGTGACCCCTTTGGCCACACTTGTAGCACCTGGGCGCCCTACCCTCCACCCACTCTCATAATAATATTTCCAGTTTTTATGCTGTCCGTATCCTCTCTATAACATCCGCCTCCGTTTGAATGTTCATAACTAGTGTGGCACCTCTCACGCCTTCATACTTCATAATGGCGTGGAGGATGTCCACTTTATCTTCATTTCCTTTTATAACCGCAGCCGTTATTAATTCGCCCTCTAGGTGTGGAGGTATTCCTTCCACCCTAATTCTGGTTGTCCGCCTATTCAGATACGAGGGTAACAAGTAAATCTTTTCTGTACTCACCACCTTGGCTGCTACATTCCTGGCTGCTTTTTCACTTTTAAATTGCACCGTTACGGTTCCGTATTGTAATCCTTTTGTCATGTACACAATTTCCTCTCCTGTCTGCTTGAGAGCCTCTTCAATTGCTTCCATGTTAATTACTTCCATCTTTCTACCTCCATTCATAAATACTTTATATTTAATGGTTCTACGATGGAACCAGTCTCCGCGCCCTACTGGAGGCAGCAGCTCAACTTCACCGTTCTCGTCCTCCTTCACAAACTCCTGGAGGCCCGCCAACTTAGCCAGGTCTATCTCTCTTTCCGTTGACTTCTTCGTTACACCTGCGTAGGTGCCTTCCATCCTTTTCACCGCCAACTCCTCCTCAGATGTCGACACTTCCGTCGAAATTTCAGAGAAATTTCTCCCTTCCATCTCCTCCGTTTGATGGAGGCGGCTCATAATCGCCTCAGACCGAAAAACGGCCTCCCGAACCGAAAAAGTGCAACGCGCAGAACCAGTGGAACGCGAAACCGCCCCAACGCCGTTCAAAACCTCCACAACAACAACAACTCTTTCTTTACCGAATTTTACGAGCGTAAAAAACACGGAGCCGAAAAAAACGCGACCTTTTTTCTCTACATTGTATACTTTATAGACAATAGTCTTTTCTTTAATTTAATTTTTTATCATCCATCTGGACTATTCCATTTCTGCACGCTAATTTTATTTTTAATTTATTCCCATTCATGTGAAACCACTTATTCAATTTCAAATCATTGATGCAATTTTATACTAATTGCTATTTTTACTTATATTATACTTTAGTATGATTTTAATTATCACTTACTACATATAATTCAATTGTTATTATAATTTTTATTGTTAAAGTGAAAGTATCTGACATAAAATAGAGAAATATTTTTGTTTCACTTTTTAACACATAATACTGAAATAGTGGAGAAAATATGATATTGCTATGGGCTCGCTCTAGGCAAGAAGTTGAACATTTTTTTGCCTATGAAACTACATGGACCCTAAGTAAGGCATGTGTAAAATTTGAATGAAATTGGTTGTGTAGTTCTCAAGTTTTAGGGAAGCACACAGACAGACAGTCAGACAGACACACACTCTCAGTTTTATATATATATATATACAAATATATGTTTAATCTTGTTTCGTAATTTTCTGATATGTTAGAATCTATTATAATATGTATGGTCTAGTGAAGATTACTATAAGTATAATTATATTGTTATTATTGATATAAACATAATAATAATAATAAGAAGAAGAAGAAGAAGAAGAAGAAGAAGGAATGTATATATATATATATATATATGCTTAGACACATACAAACATGCATACATATATATGCATATTATGGTTGACATGCAAAGACACAACTGACACCTACACATGTATGTATTTCATTGTACGACCGCGTGTCGGTGTACGTGTGAAATGAGGTAGTAGTAGTAGTAGTAGTAGTAGTAGTAAAAGAGGTGGTGGTGGTGTTAATGGTATTGTTGGAAGTGCTGTTGGTGGTGGAGGTAGTAGTAGTAGTAGTAGTGGTTGCAGTAACAGCGTATATAAAAGTCGTGCGCTTTACATCTTGAGCGCATTTGCAGACAACTTCGCAATTCGTTGTGGTTCAGCAACTCAGAAGGTAAGTTTGTTTCGTTTGCGTTTGTGTGTATGGATGTATGTTTTGTTTCACCCTTTTTAAGTTTTGACCGGCCACCCTCTTAATAACGGAAAGCATCTTGTTTTGCTCGTCATCTGTTAAATCTTAAGAAGGATTTTGCAAATTTCATTTAGTTTCACACGTCGTGATCATTTGTAGGATGTGAAGTAAGGATTTACGCTCTCTCCCCGAGATCTCAAGTTCAGGCATGCTTTGCTCCAGATGGTTGGTGTGTATCCTGTTATTACAATAATAATGAGCATGAAGCTAAAAGTCTGTATTGGGTACTATATTTGCAAATTCTTTATCTATGATCCATAGATGTCCTCTTTCTCTTGTATTTTTCTAACCACATCGGTGTCCAGGGTGCAGCTGATTTCTACAACAGAACATATCTTTTCTTTATGGTCTCACGCGACAATATCTGGTTGATTGTATTGTAAGTTGGTGGCTGTTAGAATTTATAAGTTCCACTAATATTCTTTTCACCCATCCACCTTAATATAGTCAATTTCGTCTGTGGGTGTTTTCTTTTCTTATCTTCTTCCAGATTTTTCTCTCCATCATATCATGCCGCATACGAAGACATTCTCTCACAGTTGACAATAATGTGGTTGATGTCTTCAGTCTTGGTTTTGCACAGCTCACATTTATTGTCTGTCAATGCTTTCCGCCCTTTACTCAGTAGATACTTGGTGGGGATCTTTTGTTCTTGAATTACAATGGAAGCAGCCTTCAAAGTGAGATGTCATAAACTTGTCGGTACACCATACCGAGCTTTTGACATGATCAATCTTTTCTATGGTTTGTGTTTTACGTGCCAAATACAAATGTACTACCTTCTCAGTAAATATATCCATTCTTAAGGCGGCGAGCTAGCAAAAACGTTAGCACGCCTGGCGAAATGCTTAGCGGTATGTCGCCTATCTTTACGTTCTGAGTTCAAATTCCGCCGAGGTTGACTTTGCCTTTCATCCTTTCTGGGTCGATAAATTAAGTACCAGTTGCGTAGTGGGGTCGGTCTAATCGATTGGCCTCCCTCCCTCAAAATTTCGGGCCTTGTGCCTTGAGTAAAAACGAATATGTCCATTCTTTCATTTTGCTTTTCTGATAAATAGATTTTACTAATGTCCTTAATTCATAGCTCTCCTCAAGTTCATTAGCAATTCAAATCATGTTATTGATTTCATGGTCTCAAATCTCATGGTCACGGATCACTTTCATCTACTGTAACTGATGCTTCGGTGTCACAATACGAGCCTCACATGGCATCAATACTTCCTTGTGTGGGAAGTATAACCTAGATATTTACAGCTTTCCCTAAAGAGCCGAGATTATGTATGTATGTATGTCTGTCTGTCTGTCTGTCTGTATGTATGTATGTATGTTGTATGTATGTATGTATGTATGTATGCATGTATGTATTGGTGTATGTATGTATGTATGTGTGTATGTATGTATGTGTGCATTTATGTATGTGTGTGTATGTATGGATGTATGTATGTATGTGTGTATGTATGTATGTATGTATGTATGTATGTATGTATGTATGTATGTACGCATGTATGTATGTATGTGTGTATGTATGCATGTATGTATGTATATATGTATGTATATATGTATGTATATATGTATGTATGTATGCATGTATGTATGTGTGTATGTATGCATGTATGTATGTGTGTATGTATGCATGTATGTATGTATGTATGTGTGTATGCATGCATGTATGTGTGTATGTATGCATGTATGTATGTATGTATGTGTGTATGTATGTATGTATGTATGTATGTGTGTGTGTATGTATGTATGTATGTATGTATGTATGTGTGTATGTATGTATGTATGTGCTCATGTATGTATGTATGTATGTATGTGTGTATGTATGTATGTGTGTGTATGTATGTATGTATGTATGTGTGCATGTATGTATGTGTGTGTATGTATGTATGTGTGTATGCATGTATGTACGTATGTGTGTGTATGTATGTATGTATGTATGTATGTATGTATGCATGTATGCATGTATGTATGTATGTATGTATGCATGTATGCATGTATGTATGTGTGTATGTGTGTATGTGTGTATGTGTGTGTGTGTATGATTTCTTTTTCACTTTTAATTCAAAGTAAACTTTGACCGACCACCTCCTTAGTCGTGTAGCAAGTTATAAAAGGCGGCAATATGATGTGATGGTCGTTTGCCTGAACAAGCCTAATTGTTGGTAATCCCATTGGTTAAAATTATTTCCCATATACGAATTCTAAACTTTCGTCAAAGAAATCTTTCACGAAATACCGGTTCGGATCTTAGAATTCGGATATGAGCAGTTATAAAAACCCTGATTTTTGGGAGATTACTCAGTGTTCGTAGGAATATTGCTAAACTCCACGACACTCACTCCTTGAGATATTGGCTATTCTTTATGCCATGTCTATGATAAAGATCCAACAAGACTTATGTTAATTGTTGTAAACTCTAGCAGTTAGTATGAAGGATTAGCTAGTGTGAATTTTAAGTCGTAATTCTTTGCGACAAAATGACTTTACTTTCCAATTGTACTATAAATGCTAAAAGCACATTAATAAAATAATGTAGTAATTATTTTCTCTTTCTTCACGTTCTTCAACTAGTTAATGAAATTTATTTCTGCAATTGTAAAACTGTTTTTTTATAGCAGTTAAAAGAACACCAATTTGTTTATCTTCAACATACATGCACGCATAAAATGTTCGTTAGCGTTTCAGAGTATATATTTCTCGCTATGGTGTTTATGTAGCTGGAGTCAGGATTTATCTATAAGGATAACACTTATAAGTAAGCTATAAGTGACGTGTTTATCAATATATATTCCTACTTCAAAAGTAAAATATATTTATTATCTAATTCCAAATAGGAAACATATACATGTAGCGTTACACAAAGGATAAGGAAACGCGGCTACAAGCAGTAACCAAACCAGCTATAAAAGAAGCAAGTTTGTGAAGGAATGTATCTGGTTTTAACCATCATACTTTAATTGCTAAGGTCTTGCAGAATTGTTTAAGCCCCGGATATCGAGATTATTTATAGAGTATGAATTAAGAATTTGCGTTCTCTCTTTAAGAACCCAAGTTAAGAGGAGATAGTATGAATCCTGTTGTTCGAACAATAATACGTATGAAACTGAAAGTGTATCTTGGGTACTGGATTTGTACCTGCGTAACTATTGTCCATAAATATCCTCTTTCTCTTATGTTTTTTCTGAGCACATTGGTGTCCAGAGGGCAGCTGATTTCAACACCAGAGCATATGTATGTATGTATGTATGTATGTATGTATGTATGTATGTATGTATGTATGTATGTATGTATGTATGTATGTATGCCAGTGTTCAGTTTTATTTCAATATTTCTTGCCAATAGAGAAAGAGCTGGTTTCTGACCTAGATTCAAGCCTCCTTCATTGGAATTGAACATCATTAACGGGGTATTTTTTTGTTGTATGTATGTATATGTGCAGATTTTTATGTTTTGCTTTATCTGTGTATTCTCATGCATATAGTTGCATACATAAACATGCTCATATATATTTAAATGATAAACTTCTGGAATGTTTTACAGATTTTTACAGTTCCAGTGATGGATTGGAACTTTAGTCTATGGTTTTGAGAAGCCTAATTTCTCAAGATCGGTATTTAGGCAGTGTGTTACATATCCCAAGCCCCATTTGTGTATGTATACCTGCATGCATTTACGATGTATGTATGCATGCATGTATGTATTTATGTATTATATATTACGTACATACGTATGTGCGTATATATTTGTGGTTGTCTGTTTGTATATATGTACTTATACATATGTGTGTGTAGGTGTATATATATATATATATATATAATACGTATATGCGTATGCACACACACACACCACACACACACACACATATATATATATATATAATATATATATATATATATATATATATATTTAATCAATATAGGGTGGCACAAAAAAAATTTGTAAATTCTTTTGCCACCAGCGGCCTAGTGGGAAAAAATTAAATAGTCATAGACCATTTTTAAGTTCAACATCAACAATCAAGGAACGGCCATAATAGGCCATATCACCCACTAGAAATAAAACAGCCAAAGCTTCAACCGCAAATAAAATTATTCCGTAAACCAGGAGAAAATTTAAAAAACATTTACCTGGTAATTTCTTATACGATATACCGTTTCATCTGCTGATTAATGGTAAACTAACTGATTAATAAATCAAGCCAATCTTCCAAAGGCCCTCAGATTCTTCAGTAAGAAATAGCCAAGTCGGAACAGATATTTTCACGAGGCAAATCCGACTTGCCAAGGTTATATTCGACCTAAAAATTTTCAAATCGGCACTGCGCGCCAAATTTATCGGCAGCAAATAAATATAAGCCGTCGATTCCATGACGGAATTAACCAGAAAATTCATAATTATCAATATAGGGTGGCAAAAAAAATTTTGTAGAATCTTTTGCCACCAGCGGCCTAGTGGGAAAAAATTAAATAGTCATAGACCATTTTTAAGTTCAACATCAACAATCAAGGAACGGCCATAATAGGCCATTCCACCCACTAGAAATAACAGCCAAAGCTTCAACCGCAAATAAAAATTAATTCCGTAAACCAGGAGGAAAAATTTAAAAAACATTACTTGTAATTTCTTATACGATATACCGTTTCATCTGCTGATTAATGGTAAACTAACCTGATTAAATTAAATCAAGCAATCTTCCAAAGGCCCTCAGATTCTTCAGTAAGAAATAGCCCAAGTCGGAACAGATATTTTCACGAGGCAAATCGACCTTGCCAAGGTTATATCTGACCTAAAATTTTCAAATCGTCGCACTCGCGCCAAATTTATCGGCAGCAAATAAATATAAGCCGTCGATTCCATTACGGAATTAACCAGAAAATTCATAATTAATCAATATAGGGTGGCAAAAAAAATTTTGTAGAATTCTTTTGCCACCAGCGGCCTAGTGGGAAAAAATTAAATAGTCATAGACCATTTTTAAGTTCAACATCAACAATCAAGGAACGGCCATAATAGGCCATTCACCCACTAGAAATAACAGCCAAAGCTTCAACCGCAAATAAAAATTAATTCCGTAAACCAGGAGAAAATTTAAAAAACATTTACCTTGTAATTTCTTATACGATATACCGTTTCATCTGCTGATTAATGGTAAACTAACCTGATTAAATTAAATCAAGCCAATCTTCCAAAGGCCCTCAGATTCTTCAGTAAGAAATAGCCCAAGTCGGAACAGATATTTTCACGAGGCAAATCCGACCTTGCCAAGGTTATATCTGACCTAAAATTTTCAAATCGTCGCACTCGCGCCAAATTTATCGCAGCAAATAAATATAAGCCGTCGATTCCATTACGGAATTAACCAGAAAATTCATAATTAATCAATATAGGGTGGCAAAAAAATTTTGTAGAATTCTTTTGCCACCAGCGCCTAGTGGAAAAAATTAAATAGTCATAGACCATTTTTAAGTTCAACATCAACAATCAAGGAACGGCCATAATAGGCCATTCACCCACTAGAAATAACAGCCAAAGCTTCAACCGCAAATAAAAATTAATTCCGTAAACCAGGAGAAAAAATTTAAAAAACAGCTTTGGCTGTTATTTCTAGTGGGTGAATGGCCTATTATGGCCGTTCCTTGATTGTTGATATATATATATATATATATATTATATTACAGGCACACACATAACACATCTAATCTCTATCTATCAGTCTATGTGCCTGTCACTATCAACACCACCAGCAACAACAACCTCAACAACAACATCAATAACAACATCGACAATGAACACAACACCAGCAACAACAACAATAACTGCTGCAACAGTAGTGATAGCGGTAGCACCCTTGACTCTGCCTTCTATAACTCCAACGCCAAATCGTACGAAACGACGAGGATCTACCCCACAGACTTACCCTTCAACAAAAGGGTTGAATGACAGCGAGACAGAGGCAAACATTTCTTTAGCTAGAAATAGACTCCGATTCATCTTGGACCGATACAACAAAACCACTTAAAAGCATAATGAGGGGGTGGTCCACCAACTCAGTTCATTCGTCGCCAAAGGCCTACAAAAGCTGAAACAGCGAATTATGAACAGGGAATTAGTGTGCCTCCCTACGGACAAGCCTGGCAGACTGTCAATAGACATCTCACAGAACTATGTCCAAACCATGCAACAACTCATCAATAGCATGAGAGAAGTTGCACCACAGGAACATGAAAGAGTGGAAAACTCCTCAATGCACACATGGAATGTGGTGCAACACACTTTCACCCTGGAAAAAGACTGCACAAAATTTCCAAGCATTCAATAACGATGTCGGGTTATGAATAGACCATAAACCCTACCTAAACCCTATTTTGGGGCCGCCAACCCAGCCAGTTTGCGGAGCGAATATCTCTAGCAATTATAGGCTATCTTACTTCCTCTCACAGATGTTACGACCACTCACTGAAATGTTCCTAGATGCCTGTATGAGCCCGGAGGATCTCCTCAATAGAATCAGTAGTTGCAACCACTCCAACGACAGGTTGTGTAGTGGGTAGTGTGGATGTAATTTCACTCTACCCATCTATAGACATAGATTTTGCTGTGGAGAAACGCATTGAGACTATCTGTGAGAGTTAAGTAGAGTTCCGTGAAGTCAACAAGAGGGAACTGCGCCTCCTCCTTAAATTAAGCTATGACTGTAACTATCTAGACAACCTTGACCTTAGTAGATTCTGCCCCACCAGGTCACAGAGGGGAAGAGCACTCACCATCCCCTCGGCAGGGAAGAAACAAAGCGCTGGAGTTCCCTTGTCGTTTGACGAGAAGTTTCGTGCAAAAGTTGGTTTAATCGCTCTTCATCGAACTCAACTGGACGGCCAGAATGAGGTGCGTCTTTGAGGTTAAAATTTATATTTTTGAACTTGGCATACCAATCACGAGCGGTACTTTCGGCTATGGCACCCTCTCCATACACAGCATAAATGTCGCGAGCAGCTTTTGCAGCCTTAGAATCTTGATTAAATGCGAAAAGAAGGAGGTGTCGAAAATGCTCGTTTTTCTTAACTTGACATTCCATTTTAATGATCTGAAAATAAACAAAAAGTAACTAAAATTAACTAGAAAAACAAACAAACAAAATAGATTCCAAAATGATTTAAAAATAGAATTCTCGAAAAAAAATAGATTCCAAAATTTGAATAAACGGCGGGAACTTAGTTGCCAACTTAATATATATGTATATGCCTTCGGTGCGAATGTTTTTTTTATACGACGCCGTTTTTACAATCCTGTAAATAATAATAATGGTAAATTTGACTTAAATGGGGAGGCTGATTCACTTGTGCAAAGGTAACACACTTTGTCGCGTTAACAAAGGGATATAGGTTCGACTCCTACGCGGATAGACAAGCTCCCCTTTTTTGCTGTCGAGGGTATATATGCCCCTTTATTAGAATATCTTCCTTAGTCATTGCACAGTGATCGCCATAAACTTTAAGCTTATATAGAAAATACCATTATACGTGCGTATATATATATATATATATATATATATACCTTACAACTCCACTTTGTTATATATATATATATATATATATATATATATATATATATATATATATATATATAGGTAGGTAGATAAATGGATATGTAAATAAACAGATAGATACATAGTTAAGTAGAAATAGATAGGTACATAGGTAATACGGACAAGCAAGAACACACACACACCGCAAATGTGTATGTATATGTGTATACATGTATATATATATATGTATACATACATGCATACATACTTTCATACATATACGCATAATTGCATGCATGTGCATACACATGCACATTGCACACATGCACACTGACGCACACATGCACACTGACGCACACATGCACACTGACGCACACATGCACATTTGCACACATGCACACTGACGCACACATGCACACTGACGCACACATGCACACTGACGCACACATGCACATTGCACACATGCACACTGACGCACACATGCACACTGACGCACATATGCACACTGACGCACACATGCACACTGACGCACACATGCACACTGACGCACACATGCACACTGACGCACACATGCACACTGACGCACACATGCACATTTGCACACATGCACACTGACGCACACATGCACACTGACGCACACATGCACACTGACGCACACATGCACACTGACGCACACATGCACACTGACGCACACATGAACACTGACGCACACATGTACACTGACACACACATGCACATTTGCACACATGCACACTGACGCACACATGCACATTTGCACACATGCACATTGACGCACACATGCACATTTGCACACATGCACACTGACGCACACATGCACACTGACGCACACATGCACACTGACGCACACATGCACACTGACGCACACATGCACACTGACGCTCACATGCACACTGACGACGCACACATGCACATTTGCACACATGCACACTGACGCACACATGCACACTGACGCACACGTGCACATTTGCACACATGCACACTGACGCACACAATGCACACTGACGCACACATGCACACTGACGCTCACATGCACACTGACGCACACATGCACATTTGCACACATGCACACTGACGCACACATGCACACTGACGCACACATGCACACTGACGCACACATGCACACTGACCACACATGCACATTGCACACATGCACACTGACGCACACATGCACACTGACGCACACATGCACACTGACGCACACATGCACATGAAGCACACATGCACACTGACGCACACATGCACACTGACGCACACATGCACATTTGCACACATGCACACTGACACACACATGCACACTGACGCACACATGCACACTGACGCACACATGCACACTGACGCACACATGCACACTGACGCACACATGCACACTGACGCACACATGCACACTGACGCACACATGCACACTGACGCACACATGCACATTTGCACACATGCACACTGACGCACACATGCACACTGACGCACACATGCACATTGACGCACACATACGCACTGACGCACACATGCACACTGACGCACACATGCACACTGACGCACACATGCACACTGACGCATACATGCACACTGACGCACACATGCACACTGACGCACACATGCCATTTGCACACATGCAAACTGACGCACACATGCACACTGACGCACACATGCACACTGACGCACACATGCACACTGACGCACACATGCACACTGACGCACACATGCACACTGACGCACACATGCACATTTGCACACATGCACACTGACGCACACATGCACATTTGCACACATGCACACTGACGCACACATGCACACTGACGCACACATGCACACTGACGCACACATGCACACTGACGCACACATGCACACTGACGCACACATGCACACTGACGCACACATGCACATTTGCACACATGCACACTGACGCACACATGCACACTGACGCACACATGCACACTGACGCACACATGCACACTGACGCACACATGCACACTGACGCACACATGCACACTGACGCACACACATGCACATTTGCACACATGCACACTGACGCACACATGCACACGACGCACACATGCACACTGACGCACACATGCACACTGACGCACACATGCACATTTGCACACATGCACACTGACGCACACATGCACACTGACGCACACATGCACACTGACGCACACATGCACATTTGCACACATGCACACTGACGCACACATGCACACTGACGCACACATGCACTGACGCACACATGCACACTGACGCACACATGCACATTTGCACACACATGCACACTGACGCACACATGCACACGGACGCACACATGCACACTGACGCACACATGCACACTGACGCACACATGCACACTGACGCACACATGCACATTTGCACACATGCACACTGACGCACACATGCACACTGACGCACACATGCACACTGACGCACACATGCACATTGACGCACACATAAACACTGACGCACACATGCACACTGACGCACACATGCACACTGACGCACACATGCACATTGACGCACACATACACACTGACGCACACATGCACACTGACGCACACATGCACACTGACGCACACATGCACATTGACGCACACATACACACTGACGCACACATGCACACTGACGCACACATGCACACTGACGCACACATGCACACTGACGCACACATGCACACTGACGCACACCATGAACACTGACACACACATGCACATTTGCACAACATGCACACTGACGCACACATGCACACTGACGCACACATGCACACTGACGCACACATGCACACTGACGCACACATGCACACTGACGCACACATGCACATTTGCACACATGCACACTGACGCACACATGCACACTGACGCACACATGCACACTGACGCACACATGCACATTTGCACACATGCACACTGACGCACACATGCACACTGACGCACACATGCACATTTGCACACATGCACACTGACGCACACATGCACACTGACGCAGACATGCACACTGACGCACACATGCACACTGACGCAGACATGCACACTGACGCAGACATGCACACTGACGCACACATGCACACTGACGCACACATGCACACTGACGCACACATGCACACTGACGCACACATGCACACTGACGCAGACATGCACACTGACGCACACATGCACACTGACGCACACATGCACACTGACGCACACATGCACACTGACGCACACATGCACACTGACGCACACATGCACACTGACGCACACATGTACACTGACGCACACATGCACACTGACGCACACATGCACACTGACGCACACATGCACACTGACGCAGACATGCACACTGACGCACACATGCACATTTGCACACATGCACACTGACGCACACATGCACACTGATCACACATGCACACTGACGCACACATGCACATTTGCACACATGCACACTGACGCACACATGCACACTGACGCACACATGCACACTGACGCACACATGCACACTGACGCACACATGCACATTTGCACACATGCACACTGACGCACACATGCACACTGACGCACACATGCACATTTGCACACATGCACACTGACGCACACATGCACACTGACGCACACATGCACACTGACGCACACATGCACACTGACGCACACATGCACACTGACGCACACATGCACACTGACGCACACATGCACACTGACGCACACATGCACATTTGCACACATGCACACTGACGCACACATGCACACTGACGCACACATGCACACTGACGCACACATGCACACTGACGCACACATGCACACTGACGCACACATGCACATTTGCACACATGCACACTGACGCACACATGCACATTTGCACACATGCACACTGACGCACACATGCACACTGACGCACACATGCACACTGACGCACACATGCACACTGACGCACACATGCACACTGACGCACACATGCACACTGACGCACACATGCACACTGACGCACACATGCACACTGACGCACACATGCACACTGACGCACACATGCACACTGACGCACACATGCACACTGACGCACACATGCACACTGACGCTCACATGCACACTGATGCACATATGCACATTTGCACACATGCACACTGACGCACACATGCACACTGACGCACACATGCACACTGACGCACACATGCACACTGACGCACACATGCACACTGACGCACACATGCACACTGACGCACACATGCACACTGACACACACATGCACATTTGCACACATGCACACTGACGCACACATGCACACTGACGCACACATGCACACTGACGCACACATGCACACTGACGCACACATGCACACTGACGCACACATGCACACTGACGCACACATGCACACTGACGCACACATGCACACTGACGCACACATGCACACTGACGCACACATGCACATTTGCACACATGCACATTTGCACACATGCACACTGACACACACATGCACACTGACGCACACATGCACACTGACGCACACATGCACACTGACGCACACATGCACACTGACGCACACATGCACTTTTGCACACATGCACACTGACGCACACATGCACACTGACGCACACATGCACATTGACGCACACATACACACTGACGCACACATGCACACTGACGCACACATGCACACTGACGCACACATGCACACTGACGCACACATGCACACTGACGCATACATGCACACTGACGCACACATGCACACTGACGCACACATGCACATTTGCACACATGCACACTGACGCACACATGCACACTGACGCACACATGCACACAGACGACACATGCACACTGACGCACACATGCACACTGACGCACACATGCACACTGACGCACACATGCACATTTGCACACATGCACACTGACGCACACATGCACATTTGCACACATGCACACTGACGCACACATGCACATTTGCGCACATGCACACTGACGCACACATGCACACTGACGCACACATGCACATTTGCACACATGCACACTGACGCACACATGCACACTGACGCACACATGCACACTGACGCACACATGCACACACTGACGCACACATGCACATTGACGCACACATACACACTGACGCACACATGCACACTGACGCACACATGCACACTGACGCACACATGCACATTGACGCACACATACACACTGACGCACACATGCACACTGACACACATGCACACTGACGCACACATGCACATTGACGCACACATACACACACACACATGACGCACACATGCACACTGACGCACACATGCACACTGACGCACACATGCACACTGACGCACACATGCACACTGACGCACACATGCACACTGACGCACACATGCACACTGACGCACACATGCACACTGCACCACATGCACATTTGCACACATGCACACTGACGCACACATGCACACTGACGCACACATGCACATGACGCACACATGCACACTGACGCACACATGCACATTTGCACACATGCACACTGACGCACACATGCACACTGACGCACACATGCACACTGACGCACACATGCACACTGACGCACACATGCACATTTGCACACATGCACACTGACGCACACATGCACACTGACGCAGACATGCACACTGACGCACACATCACACTGACGCAGACATGCACACTGACGCACACATGCACACTGACGCACACATGCACACTGACGCACACATGCACACTGACGCACACATGCACACTGACGCAGACATGCACACTGACGCACACATGCACACTGACGCACACATGCACACTGACGCACACATGCACACTGACGCACACATGCACACTGACGCACACATGCACACTGACGCACACATGCACACTGACGCACACATGCACACTGACGCAGACATGCACACTGACGCACACATGCACATTTGCACACATGCACACTGACGCACACATGCACACTGACGCACACATGCACACTGACGCACACATGCACATTTGCACACTGCACACTGACGCACACATGCCACTGACGCACACATGCACATTTGCACACATGCACACTGACGCACACATGCACATTTGCACACATGCACACTGACGCACACATGCACACTGACGCACACATGCACACTGACGCACACATGCACACTGACGCACACATGGACACTGACGCACACATGCACACTGACGCACACATGCACATTTGCACACATGCCACTGACGCACACATGCACTGACGCACACATGCACACTGACGCACACATGCACGCTGACGTACACATGCACACTGACGCACACATGCACATTTGCACACATGCACACTGACGCACACATGTACATTTGCACACATGCACACTGACGCACACATGCACACTGACGCACACACATGCACACTGACGCACACATGCACACTGACGCACACATGCACATTTGCACACATGCACACTGACGCACACATGCACACTGACGCACACATGCACTGACGCACACATGCACACTGACGCACACATGCACATTTGCACACATGCACACTGACGCACACATGCACACTGACGCACACATGCACACTGACGCACACATGCACACTGACGCACACATGCACACTGACGCACACATGCACATTTGCACACATGCACACTGACGCTCACATGCACACTGACGCACACATGCACACTGACGCACACATGCACACTGACGCACACATGCACACTGACGCACACATGCACATTTGCACACATGCACACTGACACACACATGCACATTTGCACACATGCACACTGACGCACACATGCACACTGACGCACACATGCACACTGACGCACATATGCACACTGACGCACACATGCACACTGGCGCACACATGCACACTGACGCACACTGACGCACACATGCACACTGACGCACACATGCACATTTGCACACATGCACACTGACGCACACATGCACACTGACGCACACATGCACACTGATGCACACATGCACACTGACGCACACATGCACACTGACGCACACATGCACATTTGCACACATGCACACTGACGCACACATGCACACTGACGCACACATGCACACTGACGCACACATGCACATTTGCACACATGCACACTGACGCACACATGTACATTTGCACACATGCACACTGACGCACATATGCACACTGACGCACACATGCACACTGACGCACACATGCACACTGACGCACACATGCACACTGACGCACACATGCACACTGACGCACACATGCACATTTGCACACATGCACACTGACGCACACATGCACACTGACGCACACATGCACACTGACGCACACATACACATTTGCACACATGCACACTGACGCACACATGCACACTGACGCACACATGCACACTGACGCAGACATGCACACTGACGCACATATGCACACTGACGCACACATGCACACTGACGCACACATGCACACTGACGCACACATGCACACTGACGCACACATGCACATTTGCACACATGCACACTGACGCACACATGCACACTGACGCACACATGCACACTGACGCACACATGCACACTGACGCACACATGCACACTGACGCACACATGCACACTGACGCACACATGCACATTTGCACACATGCACACTGACGCACACATGCACACTGACGCACACATGCATACTGACGCACACATGCACACTGACGCACACATGCACATTTGCACACATGCACACTGACGCTCACATGCACACTGACGCACACATACACACTGACGCACACATGCACACTGACGCACACATGCACACTGACGCACACATGCACACTGACGCACACATGCACATTTGCACACATGCACACTGACGCTCACATGCACACTGACGCACACATGCACACTGACGCACACATGCACACTGACGCACACATGCACACTGACGCACACATGCACACTGACGCACACATATGCTCACAAACAGGCAACGAAGAACGCATCTCCAATAACGGACAGAGTCAATATCCATCGACAAGCTTGCAAAAGCAACGAGAATTTTGGAAGAAGAAATATCGATAATGAATGTGCAGAAATGAAACGGTGTGAGTGTGATGGATATCAAGGCATGGACAATATGACCCTCCCCAGTCACAACATATATTTAATACTTAATATTTCATTGGTTCAATAAGAACAGACAATACTTCATTTCATTTATTTTTACTATATTATTTTATCTCTTATTATAAAATGCAGATTTTATCTGCCTCCCAAACCGTTTGTTTTTTATACAATTCTACAATATAGAATTTCTTCAATTAGCATTTACCTATCATTTTTACGAGTAGAATCCATCGGGTCGTGGCATGTACAGTTTTTCAAATTTTACCCCCAATTAAGCAAAAATTCGAGAAAACTCAATATTTTTAGATTTCCCTCTTTCATTTAAACTGCTTCACTCCTACCATTACCACCACACTTTCTGCTACTTTCTCTTTGCAAGTCTGCAACAATTAAAGTGAAAGTCTTCATATAACTGGGATGAACTGCTTCACTCATGCTATCACCAAATTTCTCCTACTTTCTCTTTGCAAGTGTACCTTAAACCACAACTCAAAAATAAATACACAGCAAACAGAAACAAATATACATAACGATTTACTCCTCACACAATTTCTTCAATTAGACTTCACCTATGATTTTTCCAAGTAATTCCATTCGGTCATGGCATACAAATTTCTTTACTTTCACCCCAATTAAGAAAAAATTCGAGAAAAATCAATATTTTAACATTTCACTCTTTCACTTCAAAGCATTTACTCTGCCTATTACTCCCACTTCCTCTTTACACACATTGACACGCAAATATATACAAAATGTCAGTGTCAATTGTTGAAATAAAATTGTAAGCTAACGTGTGTGTGTGTGTGTGTTTGTGTGTGTGTGTGTGTGTGTTTGCGTGCGTGCGTGTGTGTGTGTG
This sequence comes from Octopus sinensis, assembly GCF_006345805.1. Lineage (NCBI taxonomy): Eukaryota > Metazoa > Mollusca > Cephalopoda > Octopoda > Octopodidae > Octopus > Octopus sinensis. Next base: position 86,315 of record NC_043005.1, on the reverse strand, counting down.
TGTGTGTGTGCGGTGTGTGTGTGTGTGACAGGATGACCCATTCAGACTGGTCATCCTTTTTGCTAGAGAAAAGATTCCCTATGGTCTTATATGCTACAACACTGGTTTTCAGTTCATATTAATCAAATTAATATTCAATTTTTCAAACTTATTATGTGTGTGTGTATTAGCAATTCGTATGAAATTGCATCAATGACTTGAACTTGAATAAGTGGTTTCACATAAATGGGGATAAATTAAAAAGGTATGTTATTATTATTATTATTACTGTTTCACTATTGTAATCACGTGGCATGTAAAGTTTATAGCTGCAACACATTATATATACAGTACTTAATACACACCACAAATGTACCTTGAACAAGAAGGACTTTTCATTATAATACATCAGTTTCCACACATTTACCCTGGTCCCATTTCGGACAACTGTACAAACATTTGCCATTTGACACATGTATGTAAAAAAAATTCCTTTCTTAAAAATTTCAATTCATTTTCTTTTTCAATTTACCTTTCTATACACTTTACGCAAATATTTGATTAAACAACTAAAACACTTCACATTTCGAACATGTACGTAAACTACTTCCATTCTTGCAAATCTAACTTTATTTTCTTGCTTTTAACTCAAATTTCAATACATTTTACACACTCTGTCGCTATACTCGCATAAAAATTTCTTTTTCAGCTGCTAATATTTCTTTCTTTTCCTTCCACGGTTAACATTTTTTCACATTTCATTCACATTACAACACACACACCACACACACACACACACCACATACATAGGGGCAGGTTTGGCTGTGTGGTAACAAACTACGTTCGAAAATACTGTACTTGATATGGGCGGTAGTGCCTTGCCGGTCTATGGCCTACCTTCAACAAACCGGGAACGCACAAACACTCTGTCTTCACATTTGCTGCGTGAGACATGTTTTAATGTTGACGAGCTTGCCGAGTACATAGCCGACAATGAGCCAAAGCTCCTTCCAGAAAAAAAGTTCGCTTACAACTCCGTTGTTAATTCAGTCCGGCCCAAAGCTGGGGGGATTTTTTTCCTGGACGCTCCTGGGGGCACTGGGAAAACTTTTGTCAACAAATTGATATTGGCTGAGATTAGGCGAACACAAGGCATTGCCCTAGCTGTGGCATCATCTGGAATTGCGGCTACTTTGTTGCCAGGCGGCAGGACAGCTCATTCCACTTTCAAGTTCCCGCTTGACTTAGCGAAGACTGAGACACCAGCTTGCAACATCAGTAACAGCGCCGATCAAGCAGAAGTCTTCAGACGATGCAAGCTTATCGTTTGGGATGAATGCACGATGGCCCACAGACGTGCTCTTGAGGCACTAGATAGATCTCTCTGAGACATCAAACACTCTTCAGCTCCCATGTCAGGCATAACACTTCTTCTTTCAGGGGACTTCCGACAAACACTTCCCGTTATTCCCAAAGGGACTAGAGTTGATGCAGTAAGTGCGTGTCTTAAGTCATCCACATTGTGGCCACTGGTGAAGACTCTCAAACTTCACACCAATATGCATGCTCATATGCGACATGATATCACATCAGCAGCATTTTCTCACACCCTCCTTGCACTTGGCGAAGGCAAAATACCAGGGGATGAAAATGGTAATATTGCCATCGATTCCATTTGTACCATTGTTAAAACGCCTTCTGATCTCAGAGATACAGTGTTCCCAGATCTACAAGCTAATTATCATAATATGGATTGGATTGGCCAAAGGGCTATTCTGGCCCCGAGGATAAAACTGTTCACCATATAAATGATGAAATGCTAAAATTCATTCCTGGGCATGTCTATGTATATAAGTCTATCGATACAACTCCTGACCCAGAGGATGTCATCAACTATCCTATAGAGGTACTCAATTCCTTTGAGCCCCCAGACTACCACCACACATTCTTAAACTTAAAGTTGGTGCCCCTATAATGCTCATTAGAAATTTGGTTCCCCCAAAAAAATGCAATGGCACACGTTTGATCGTTAAGTCCTTATCTCCCACCGTAAACTTATATCAATATTTGCCTGAATAGTCATCATAATTCAGTGCAATCATTAACAGTACTTTCAAGCAATTCAGCCCCGAGAATCGCCGAGCAATTCTGCTAGTATCCTATATAAGAATATAAATAAAACGTGAAAAACAGAGTTGGAATTCCTTTGAGTAATATATTCTTCTATACACAATCATACAAATCCCTTTGTGTATATACATACATACATACATACATATGTGCTTGTGTGTGTGTGTGTGTGTGTGTGTGTGTGTGTGTGTGTATCTGTGTGTGTGTGTAGTGTTGTAACTGGGCAGAGTAATTCTGCTTTAATGTCTTGTGTCTCATTCATCGACACACTCACCGGTTCCATTTCCACTCATTTATTATTTTCCATCTAAAATTTTCGCTGCTTCTCTTGTAACCCCCCCAATAGTTGTTGACTCTGTCCCTTATTGAAGCTGCGTTCTTTTGTTTTGGTTGGTTGTGCGCATGTGCGTGCGTCAGTGTGCATGTGCATACACACGTATGTATATATGTCTGTCTGTATGTATATATGTACGTGTGTGTGTATATATGTATGTGAGTGCAAGTGTGTGCATATTTGTGTGTTGTGTGAGTGCGTATATATGTGTGTGTGCGTATATAGTGTGTGTGCGTATATAGTGTGTGTGCGCATATATGTGTGTGTGCGTGTGAGTATTTGAGTGTTCTATGGGTTGGGTTTGGGTGGCTATGTACATGCGTCTGGGTTGGTAATTTGCAAAACTTATTTATCTCTGCTCCAAACCAGAAAAAAAAAAATGCTGCTTTTTACCCAGAAGCTATTACGAAATTTACTTCAAGATATGTGGTAGAATTTATCTCCTTTCATAAATTTGGTAATTTTTGTATTTATCATTATTATTATTATTAATTATTATTATTATTATTATTATTATTATATTATTATTATTATTATTATTATTATTATTATTATTCAGTAGTTTTATTTTTACAGCTTGCTTTCACTTCACTACCGAGCGCAGCTCTGTGTGCCTTGGGTATGTGCTGTGGTTTGCTGTGGTGCTCTTATTCTCATTGTATTGAAAGTGTTTTGCGTAGGACGTGTGCAGTGCCCAGTAGTGCAATTTTCTGTATGTTATATATATTTGCTAGTCCTGGTTTTTGTTATGTATTTGTATGAATACTTTTTAATCATGCCTAATTCGCCTACTATGAGAGGAATTGTTTCTGTTTTTAGATCTACATTCATGTTACCTCTATTTCTGGGTCTTTGTAATTAGAATGTTTCTCCATTTCTTTTAGAGACACGTCGTCATCTGCCGGTATTGATACATCAATTAGAAAGCATTTTTTCTTCATGATCTCTGACAACTATATCTGGTCTGTTGGCCTTAATTTCTTTATCTGTGTGTATTGGCATATCCCAGAGTATTGTTTTTTTCGTTTTCTGTAACTTTTTCTGGTGTGGTGCCTACACCATCTTTTTTCTGTTGTTATTCCATAGTGTTGGCATAGCTTCCAGTGTATTAGGTCCCAACTCTGTCGTGTCTGTGAATATATTCCTTCCTAGCAAGGACTGGGTAGCCAGAGATAATATGATTTATTGTTTCTTGTCCATCTCCACATATTCTGCAGTTACTTGTTATATTTCTTTTCATTACATGTTTTTGGTAATTTCTGGTGGGGAGGCTTTGGTCTTGTGCTGCAATTAAAAATCCTTCCGTCTCTGCTTTGAGTCCTGAGCTTCTCAACCATTGCTGGGACTTTTCTTTATCTATTTCATTTGCATTTAGTTTTTCTTGCCATCGTTTTATCATGGTCCGTTGCTATTCTAGTTTTAGTTTGGATTTCATTTGTTTTATAGCTTTTGTTGTTTCTTCATCTTCTTCTTCTTCATATTTAGTAGGTGGTATGATTTCTTGTTTGTATTTGTCAGCTTCCTTAAATACTGAGAACAGTTTTTTGTTTTGCTCGTGTTTTGCTGCTATCTGGATCAGTTTTCCTTGCTTCTGAAGTAGGTATTTTTTCAGTCCGATGGTGGTTATTTTATAATAGTTTTCCAGCTTTATAAGGCCTCTACCACCTTCTATACGTTGTATATATAGCCTTTCTATGTCAGATTTTGGGCGGTGCATCCTAGATCCTGTCATTATTTTTCTTGTTTTCCTATCTATTTGCTTAGTTCATTAGTGTCCAGTTAAGGATATTGTAGCTGTAACTTATAACTGGGGAAGCTAAAGTGTTAATACCTATTATCTTGTTTTTAGCATTGAGCTCTGTTTTTACTATTGATCTAACTCGTCTATAGTATTCTTTATTTATTTTCTCTTTCATTTATGTGTGTGTGGTCTTATCTAGTTCATGGATTCCTAAATATTTGTAAGTTTGGCTTTGGTCTAATTCTCTTATTTCATTGGATTTATCTAGCGTGATGTTGCTACTCTTAACTAGTTTTCCTCTCTCCAGGTTAATTTGGCGCATTTTTCTATTCCAAATTTCATATCTATTTCTTTGGTGATTCCATGAACTGTCTTTAATTGTGTTTCTAGCTGTTTGTCATTTGCAGCGTACAGTTTTAGGTCATCCATATATAAAGGTGGCTGATCGTTTTGCCGTAACATTTATATCTGCATCCAGTTCTATCTACATATCAGATAGAGGTGACAGTGCCAAGCAGAAAAGGAGTGGAGAGAGCGTGTCTCCCTGAATATTCCTCTTCTAACGGGGATGTCTTTGGTTTTCATGAGTCCCTCTTTTGTTTGGAGGTGTAGCACTGTTTGCCATTTATTCATAGAGTGCTCTATGATTTTATGATTGTTGGTGCTACTTTGTTAATGGCTAGTGTTCGAGGATCCATGTGTGGGGGATGCTATGAAACGCCTTTCTGTAGTCAACCCAGGCCATACTGAGGCCTTTCTTCTTTCTGTGGCTGTCTTCAGTTATTGCTTTATTATCATTAGTTGATCTTTACAGCCATATGAGCCTTTGCGGGATCCTTTCTGCTCTTCTGGAAACAGGTTGTTTTCGTCCAGGTGCTTGTCACCTTTGCGATATCACTGCAGTAAATGCCTTGAACATTGTAGGGAGAAGGTTATTGGTCTGTAGTTTTCTGTTTTGCTGTTTCATTTGATTTGGGAATTAAGATGGTTTTCCCCTTCGTGAGCCATTCAGGCATTGTCTCTGGCTCTGCTAGTATGTTGTTAAAGTTTTCAGCCAGCTTTTTGTGCATTCCTGTTAGATATTTCAACCAGAAGTTGGGGATCTTGTCATGCCCAGGTGCCTTCCAGTTGCTTAGTCTTTGCAGTGCCTGGGTGACCTCTTCAGTTATGGGGGGTCCAAAGTTGTTCAGATGCCGAGTTTGTTATTTTGATACTCCTTTTTTTTGGTTGTTCTTTCGCCGACTATATTTCTCTCCAGAATTCTTCCACTTCTCCTGCCGTTGGTGCTACAGTGATGTTCATTTGATTTTTTGCCAAGTTTTTGGTAGAACTTTTTGGGGTTGGAGTTGAACTGTTTGTTTTGTTCAAAGAAACGTTGGCGTTTCTCATACCGGCGGATCCTTTGTGCTTTGGCAAGGATATCTTGCTTTAGCTTTTCTTTTTCTCAGGTAAATATTTTTCTGTGATGTTGTATTTGCACAGTACTTTTGTTTTCTTTTTTTGTTTCTTAGTAGCGTTGATTGTCTACTGATTTCATTAAGAATCGACAGATCTTTTCTCATTTTTTGTATTTTTGGAGATGTTATTTATCTACACGGTTTGTTTGGTGGTACTCCTGTTTGGATGGGTTTGAGGGAGTATCCAGCTTCTATTGTGGCTGCAGTGGCTGCTGCATATATGTCATTTAGCTCAGTGATATCGCTATTTGTTTTAGTGGCTATTAGTTCTGTGACGGCTAGGTTTATGCTAGTTATAATTGATGTTGATTTTTGTCTATTTTGATTTTGGGAGTATGGTCGGTGGTCCATTTTGAGATCTGAGTTTTTCAGTTCTTTGATTATTCTACTTTTTATAGTATCATATCTTTAGGCTCCCCTTCGTTGTTTCCAGTTTTAGATTTGTGTCGCTTTATTTCTCGTTCGTACGTCTGCCTGTCGTATTTTGGCTTGCTGCTTGTCGTGCATTATTATGCATCCTTACGGTCTGGGTTTGTTGTTTTTTGTTTACATAGTTTTTTATTGGAATGTTACGTTCGTCTTCGGTTTTCTATCTTTATTATATTATTATTATTATTATTATTATATTATTATTATTATTATTATTATTATTATTATTATTATTTTTTTTTATTATTATTACTAATAATAATAATTGAATAACAAAAGAGGAATGAGACCTCGATGTTATGTAAATAGAGGAATTTATATATATATATATATATATATATATATATAATATAATACTACATAATATATATATAATATATGTATTTTATTATATAATTTTATATATATATATATAATACACACCATATATATGTATGTATGTATGCATTATGTATTATGTATGTATGTATGTATGTATGTATGTATGTAGTTATGGTATATGTATGTATGTATTATGTATGTATGTATGTATGTATGTATGTATGTATGTATATAATTTTCCTCATACTTAATTTTTTCTTATCTATTTCAGCAATTCATAACTTCTAAAAGAAACATCCAATCGACATCGTAGGCTAAGAATTTTTTTTCTGGAACATACAAGAATCAAGATTTATTTGTTTCATCCACACTCTTCTACCAGGTATGGACGTTTTTCGATAAGATTGCATATAGGAATTAAATGGAATATTTTCCCGCTTTTCATAACTATCTACTTGCATATTTACTGTTTATGTTTGTATCTATCTATCTATCTATCTATCTATCTATCTATCTATCTATCTATCTATCTATCTATCTATCTATCTATCTATCTATCTAACTATCTATCTATCTATCTATCTATCTATCTATATCTATCTATCTATCTATCTTTCTGTCTGTCTGTCTGTCTGTCTGTCTGTCGGGGTCGGTCTGTCTGTCTGTCTGTCTCTCCTCTGTGCCCGCCTGTCTGTCTCTGTCTGCTTGCCTGTCTGTCTGTCCCTCCGTCTGTCTGTTTAGTATCTGCTGCTTATCAGTCATGATATTTAACTACATACATATCCGTCTTTCTTTAGTACATATGTGTGTATGTAAAATATTATTAAATAAGCATTTTAATGATATAATTATAAACATATGCATGTGTGTGTGTGTTTGTAGTAAATTTTTGTTAAGATAAATTATTAATTATATAAACAATCTAATTTTTAAAAGCGGAAAATCAGTCTCCCAGACACAAAACCTGTTCATCAATGGTTTCACTATCTCACCTGTAACATACAAAGAATGCTACAAGTACCTTGGCAATGATGAACATATATCTACCAAGGTACTGTGAATAAAGATAGAGTGACCCTAGACTATTACACCAGACTAAGAAAAATATTAGTCCGAACTCTCTCCTCTTACAAGACAATATCCCACAATGCATTTGCCCTACCGGTGCTGATTCCAACATTTAGGATACTTGAGTGTCAACATGTAATTTTTTTTTCATTTGGATTAGAACAATATAACATTGGCACTGGTTTTGTATTCCGTGTCAAAAGTGAAAGAATGAGATCTATATTGTGATGTGATATAATATTGTTTCACTTCTATTCTTTCACATTTAATTCTAATGCGATAACACTAAGTCCATCTTATTTCTGTTATATATGAAATAAATGAATATTTGATAACTTAACGTGAACAGTGCTAAATATATATTGGGTTGGTAACTAAGTTACCACCGTTTTTTTAAAAATTTAGATTTTTAAAAAGTTTTAATAAAAAATAACAACTAATTAATCAACAATGTATTCACCCTTGTTGTTTACAACTTCTTCCCAACGTTCAACAAGATTTTCAATACCTCGTTGGTAGAAATCACCCGATTTCGACTCGAAAAATTAATCCAACCAAGCTCTCAATTCCGCATCAGTATTGAACGAAACTCCGCGTATAGCATTTGATGGAGGTCGAAAGAAATGGAAATTCGTTGGTGTCAAATCAGAAGAGTACGGCAGGTGTGGCAGCACTTCCCAGCCATGCGTTTGAATGGTTTTCTTGGTCATATTGGCGATATGAGTGCATGCGTTGTCATACAACAGAAGAACTCCATGCTGTTGATTAGGTCTTTTCTCTTGAATAGCCATGTTGAGTCGTTCCATCTGTTGAACATAGAGTTCCACGTTGACCGTTTGGTTCCGTTCAAGCCATTCGTAATGGATAATCCCTTCCCAGTCCCACCATACGCACAACATCGTATTACATGGATGAAGATCTTGTTTTACGCACGGTGTCGCTTGTTTACTGAAGCTAAGCCATTCCTTATGCTGCTTCATATTGATGTACAGGCAACATTTTTCGTCGCCAGTAACGATTCAATAAAGAAATCGTTGCTTGTGTCCATGAGTTGAGCGGTGACGAGCAAGCAAACCAGCGGAGAGTGTGGCCCCTTGACTTTTGTTGTTGTCACTTAAAGCATGCGGATACCATGCTCCATACTTCTGAACCTTTCTCATCGAATGAAGATGCTTCTTTATAGCAGTGTGGGAGCATTCCATTTTCTCTGCCAGTTCCCTTGTCGTTTGACGAGAATTTTCGTGCAAAAGTTGGTTTAATCGATCTTCATCGAACTCAACTGGACGGCCAGAACGAGGTGCGTCTTTGAAGTTAAAATTACCAATTTTGTACTTGGCATACTAATCACGAGCGGTTCTTTCAGCTATGGCACCCTCTCCATACACAGCTTAAATGTTGCGAGCAGCTTTTGTGGCCTTAGAACTTTGATTAAAAGCAAAAAGGTGTCGAAAATGCTCGTTTTTCTTAACTTGGCATTCCATTTAAATGATCTGAAAATAAACAAAAATTAATAGTTTCCAAAAAGATTCAAAAATAGAATTCTCAAAAAAATAGATTCCAAAATTTAAAAACGCAATAAATTCCAAAATTTAAAAAAAACTGTGAGAACTTAGTTGCCAATCCAATATAAATTAAGAAATTTATCTATAATAATTATTGTGGTATTCACCGTTAAATTTGCAGTTCATACAATTGCTTCTATTTCTTTAATTTCCTTGTATTTGGTTAATTTATACTGCATGCAAAAATAAAGACATACTACATACTACAACTGCTTAAAGATTAAAGTATAATTTTTTCTATTCATAATTTTTTGTTTACAATGTTGAAAAAGATATGTCGCCAAAGAAAAGGCACAAATAAGTATAAAGCTAAGAGGATTGTAGAAAACTGAGTCTCAAGACAGAAAGGAGATGAGACTTTCTCAAGATCAGCAAAGGCATGCTGCAGAACATAAAATGGAATCTCACAGCATGTCGAATGGAGTGGCAATGGAGAAGAGAGATGAGACATTCCCAACATCAGCAAATGCATGCTGTAGCACATCAAATGGAGTCTCAAGACAGAGGTGAGATGAGACTTTGCCAAGATCAGCAAAAGAACGCTGCAGGACTTAATGCTGAATCATTAAAACAATGTCTTAATGATTAGACAGAAGTCCAATAGAACGGCTCTCAGAAACAGACTACGTACAAATTTGTTCTTCACAACTCCTGAAGCTGCTTTTAGATATAATCCATCCCATTCTTACAAAAATGATCATTTTGTCCAAATTGGTGTGCTAAACTCAAATTGTTATCTCTGCAAAGCTTCAAAATTTCCAAATGAAACAAATGGCATGTGCTGCTCAGGCGGTAAGGTAAGATTACCAGCACTACCAGCTCCCCTTCAACCTCTTATGGATCTTCTGGAAAGTACTTCCATCCAGTCAAAGGATTTTCTGAATAATATCAGGCAATACAACTCTGCATTCCAAATGACATCGTTTGGTTCATCTTAGGAGAGAGTTGAACATGGATTTACGACGACGTTCGAAGTTCAAGGGCAAGTCTATCATCTCATTGCTTTCTTGTTTCTTACAAATGAACAACTATACCTCCTCTAAATTTTACTTTATGAGTGATGTAATACAACAAACCCGAAGGAGGTATCAAAACTTCAGACGATGGGTCGTGTTAGATGCAGCGCCGACCGCCGCAAAGGAGAGTATATCCACTAACAGTTTTGCGACGCATTCAAGAATCACATACCCCCACCCCCAATTTTCCATGACAGGTTAGGGCCTCGGATACTCCAAACGGATGCATGACATGTCGCTTAGTGGAATCAGACCATCATTTACTCCACAAATATCTTGTTGCCACTGTTGCACTTTCCCCGTATCACCTGTTTCAACATAACTGCATTATGTATACAAACTATTCCATTTTAATCCCGAACAATGCTGGGTATCTCTGCTACTGTATAATATTATAGTAAGCCATCTGTTTTATATGGACGACCTGAAGCCTTTTGCTAGAAATGACAAAGAGCTAGTTGGGCTGTTAACTACTGTTAAAGAGTCCAGCAGTGACACTGTGAGGGATTTGGGCCTTGATAACTTTTGTGAAAGGAAAGCTCAAGCAAACAGTTTCCATTAAATTAGATACTGACACTGCCATCAAGGATCTTGACCCATAAGGAAACTATAAAGATCACAGGATAAACGAAGGAAACGAATACAACATGCTACAATGAAAGAAAAAATACTAAAGGAGTATTACAGAAGAATAAGACGCATACTAAAAACTGAAGTCAACTCCAAATATTGCATCGATGCCATTAACTCCCTGACACTTCCAGTAGTCCAATAAAGTTAACTGGAATATTACAAAGCTCCAATGCTTGGACAAGAAGATAAGAAAACTACTAACATGAAATCATGCACCACCCAAAAGCAGGCTTTGATCGTCTGTACCTACCTAGAAGTCTGGAGGAAGAGGAATGTTGCAAGTAGAAGCACCACAATAGCAATGAACATGTACTTATCTAGTACAGAAGACTGGATGGTGCGGTTTGTATGCAAACATGAAAGCAGCGAAAAACACATTCTATTGTCAAGGAAACTTTAAAATTCGCAAAAGAACTTGACATTAACCCTGAGTTAGATGAAGAACCTGAAACCACCGCCACGAAAAAAGCAAAACGGATCAAAAAGACTGCAACAAAAACGGGCAGAAAAAAATTGAGGTGCGATGGAGCCAGAAACCTCTGCATGGACAGTATATACTCCGAAGCCGAAATGCTGATGTAGTCCAAGCAACAACCCATCAGTGGTTGAGAAGCTCAGGACTGAAAGCAGAGACTGATGGCTTTATAGTGGTGGCACAAGATTAAAGCTTGCTTATCAAAACCTACCTGGCTAATGTTCTTCAAAACGGTTCTGACCCTAAATGCAGATTCTGCGACAAATTTGATGAAACAATAGACCATCTTGTCACGGGATGTCCTGTGTTGACACCAAATGAATACAAAGTTACTATAAGGTAGGACAGTATTTACTTTGGAAAATATGCGGACAATACAAAATCAGCACTCTTGCTTACTGGTATGGACATCATCCTGAGCCAGTCGTTGAAGGTAAAAATGGCACTGTCCTCTGGAATTTTCCAGTCAATACCAACAGAAGGATGCAGGCTAATCGACCAGACATAGTCATTAAAGACGAAGCAATACTTGTAGATCAATGGATGTAAGTGTTCCTACTGATGAAAAGATTGACAAATTATGTAAATATGAGGACCTGGAAATTGAAATACAAAAGATGTGGCATCTTAAAACGAGAACTATTCCTGTTATTGTGGGTGCCCTTGGTATGATAAGAAAGGGATGTTAGAAACATCTACATAATATCCCAGGAGAACAATGTCTAAGACAAATCCAACAGATTGTGCTGACAAGTACTCACTACATCCTTAGAAAATCCCTATCAATTTAAATGTTTCCATTGTATTACATGAAGATATTTTGCTATTGCCCCTGTCACTTGCGCTCCCCAAGCTTTCAGTCATGCTATAACATCTCTTATCCTTCTCTCGCCCTAGGATGTTAGGTGTGTCTCGGCGAGTGATTGCAACATGCAGATTAAAAGTAAATAATAAAAATGATGATGGATGGTGATGATGATGATGATGATGAGGAGGAGGAGGAGGAGGGGGATAACCCTGATACTGTGGTGGGTGGACATGCCGGGGAAATGAACCAACTAGATAATGAATTGCTTGAAATTCAAAGACGACTCACCGACTTCAGAAAAAAAATACCCATGAATATGATAAAGATAGGAGTATGATAAATAAAGTAACACGAAAGATAAATACTGTTATACCATACATCCAGTCGGAGGACATAACACAAACAAGGAATCTCCGAGCTATTGCGCTACTTGTTGAGGAGAAATTACAACTTAAGGGAACAAAAATGGTGGAGCAAAAGAACATGGTGGAAAGAACGCATCGAAACGGGACATAATACGGGTAAGGCAAGATCTAGGAAAAACTGAGCAATAGTTAAGAGGAAACTGGAAAAATGGGAAAAAGACCGACAGAAAAATTAGGGAAGAAGTATAAAATACGGAAGAGCGGGTTTGATACAGTAATAGAGCAGTTAAAACAGAGGATCATAGCAAAAAGCCAGAAGATCAGAAGATTTGTGAACAGAAATAAGCAGTTCGAGGAGAACTGATTGTTCAAAAATAACTCGAAGCAATTCTTCCGCCCGTTACAAAGAGACAATGGGGAAAATGTTGCTCCTGATGTAAATCAAGCCAGGAGTTCTTGAGTGGATTATAGGGAAACAAGGTGGTGCATAAAAGGGATGCGATGTGGATAGAGACTATCAAGACAAAATTACAAGGAGGTAAGAAATAAAGGAATATTTTCATAAGCACGGGTGATGTGAAAGAACAAGTGGTTAAAGTGCCTAACTTGAAAGTCCCCGGACCAGATGGGATTCGTGGCTTCTGGCTGAAGAGATGCCACTCAGCGCATGAAAGACTAGCAGCCCAATTGAATGAGTGTGACCAGAAAGGTACAGTCCCCGCGTGGATGGTGACTGGGAGGACAAAACTTGTAATGAAAGATAGAAGAAAGGGTAATATTTTGAGAAACTACATACACTTTCCTAGCACAAGAAGAAATACTACAAAGTGTACAAAAAGGATGTAGGAAGAGTTCTCAGGGTACCAAAGATCACCTGGTCATCGATAAAACAGTTTTGAGGCATTGTAAGAAACATCATACAAAAATGTCTGTGGCTTGGATTGACTTTAAGAAGGCATATGATATGACACCTCATTCTTAGATCGTTGAATACCTGAAGATGTTTGGTTTTGCTGACAACATCAACACCAGAAAGTAGAAGAGGCTCAATTTCTCCACAAAAAAACAACCAGATACAACAGACATAATTCGAAAACTTTAGTAACAGTCTTCCACCTGGGTTTCGAAACTGCAACTCTATACAATAACTACACACCTATACTATCCAATAACACCATACACCCTCTCAAACACCAGTTGCTGACGTTACCAATCACTAGACGAATGGAATTTTACTTCCAATCAGAACCGGACCCTCAGGAAAACAAACTGACCCTTTATGAGAATCAACCAACCGGGTCAACCAAGCAGAACGCTAAACTTGACCATCAGAATTATAACGAATCAAAAATTAGATCCGTCCGCGGAGAAACATATATATATATATATATATATATATATATATATATATATAGTTAATCCAAACAAGAAAACACAGAAAAAAAACACAGGAACGCGAGGACGTGGAACAATTAAAGTATTATTGGAAGCCCAGGAAAGAAGGGAAGAAGGAGGGTTTAACGTTTCGAGCGGAGCTCTTCGTCGGAAACAAAGGAGAAGGAAAGATCCTGATAAGGAAGACAGAGGAAAAAAATTGCTTGCGGTGCTCACGAGATCACATGTATATATATATATATATATATATATATATATATATATATATATATATATACATACATATACTAATTCCAAAACATTCCGTTAAAAGCGAAAAGCCCTGTACGCGACGGAAAAAGAATAACACGCAAGATTTTTTTTCTTTTCTCTCTCTTGTCCAAATATTCTATAATAACTCAGTTTCACTGAACTTCTAGTAATCCACATTTTTTATATTCTTCGCCGATCATTTTTGATATTATCTACCCCTGTTATTGAATTTTGTGAACATTTAATCATTTAAACTAGTTTTCTTCTTCGCATTGTTTTATATACGTTTATACTATTGACAAAAAATTATTGAAAATTATTGGTATGTATGTAAATTAATTTATTTAAAAGCAAGTTTTTCAAAGTCAGGTGCATATTCAAAAACAAATTCTCCTATACTTTTTCCCGCGTGGAAATACACCCCTTCTATATATATTGAATCACCCCAGAGGGCACTCACTAAACGAATTGAAGGCATGACTGATCTCGATTACTGCCCCACCACCTTAAAGCCTTGAAACTCTACTCTCTCCAGCGCCGCCGCGAGCGGTACATCAATTGCACAATGTGAAGAAAATACTTTCTGCATTGCCCAAACGACCTGGACATTAGTTTCAAGGTTCATCCAAGGCTGGGACCACGGGCCATACGTACCCGGCACAATTCAGGATCACAACATATAGGTACACTGCGACACAACTTTTCCTCAACAGGCTCTCCCCTATTTAACATTGTCCCAAAACTGATAAAAAAGGAAAAAGGATCCCATCACTTTAAACGGACAATTTTCTTCAAGGAATACCAGAAACGCCACCCATACCTGGATACAAGTTCCTGTGTTTCTCCATTTGGTAATCTAATGAAAGAGACGAACTTCTGCTACAAAACGTTACATCACATGGGGTTGAAGCAAACTGTTTTTAATAATAATAATAATAATAATAATAATAATGATAATGATAATAACGATGATGATTTCTTTATTTACCACAAAGGTTTACATTAGAAAAACATTATGGACAGCTCAGGACAAAACAAAAACTCGTGTATATGTGTGAGAGATATGTGTAAGGATTTTGCGTGTAAGCAAGTCTAACAAATTTTTTTCAATGAGAGAGAAATCAACGCTGTGTAATCCTCAGTAGGGAGGAGACGTTCGAGGGATGCTCATGGAAAAAGCCCGTAAAAAAACCATGGGTACCCTGACTTTTGGGGTAGGTGCCTATTTTCCTTTCCTTTTTTCCAACTACAGGCGAATGCTCAGGGCAGGCTCGTTCACTCGCACCATTCTCGCCACTTTCATCCACCTTTCAGCAAACTGGTTAGAAGACAACACTTCCCTCTCGACCTTTATTTTCCTTTTCAAACTTGAAAAAGTTCAACAGGGATTGGCCAAAGAGAAAAGTGTTTGTCTTCAGTCCCTTCAATCTCGTCCACCATACAACCTCTTTCGCCATGGCCACCAGACATATAAAAACAGCCTTTCCTTCCCGGCTAAGGGAAGGCGGCAGGGTGATCTTCGCAATGGATTCAGTTGACAGCCGGATCCGTCCCACACGCGACAGCAGGTGTCCGACATAAACCCAGAGGACAGCAATGCTCGGGCACTGGACGAGTGCATACAGGACTTTCTCGTCGTCTTGCATGCATCTCGGACATGCTCGGCTGACGACACTTCCGTGCCTGTAAAGTTTATCCCGAACAGGCAAAGCTACCCAGTAGCACTTCCAGGTCAGAGATTTTTGGAAATTATCCATTGGTCACGGCCCGAAAGTTCTCCGGAAAAGAGCGACTAGCAGATCTCCCTCGATGCCCAAGGCCACCCAATAACATTGTCGCACTTTTCCTCCACTAATCCTCTATAAAATACTAAAGTGGATGTTCCACCTAAGCAGTTCCCTATTAGCTGAGGGAAGCACTTGAAGACATTCCACTTTCCAAATGCTCCCCCTCGGTCTCTGTTTTACCAAGGACTGCATCTCCGCTAAAGAAACTAGCTGCGGAAATACGTGTCTGGCGAATGGCAATCACACCTGTTCACCGTCAAGGAAGCACTGGAGTTCTCGTAGCCTCAGTGCATAACTGCACATCATCAACCACCATGCTCAGTCCACCACGCAACGGGTGTTGACAGCAGATAGACCGCCTGACCACCGGGACGCATCCCCTCCATAAGAAGCGGAGGAGTATAAGCTCCAGCGTAATCAGACCAATGTCTGGGACAAGACACGACGGTCAAGCGATATGAGTGACTTACATGTCTGCATTAATACAAAAAATCGTTTAAAACAAAGCAGAAATTTTAACTAAATTCTCAGGTGAAAAGAAAAATCTTTGTTAGATTCTAAAGTATTTAGTATTTAAGAAAGAGTTTTCTTTCATCTAAGGATGTAGCTTAATTTCTGCATTGTTTAAACGATTTTTGAAGATAAGTAATTTATTATTAAATATAACAAAATAAATTATGTTAACATGCCTTAAATTACAAAACAATGTGTTGTGATATTTGAATTTTCTTATAGTTAAATAAACTTTATCATTATATTTACTCCCGTCATTTATATTGTTATACACTCCTTATCATTTTCCTTTGTATTCTGTTTCGTAGAATGATACATTAAGTAGCTTTTTTATGAATATTCCCGGATTACTTGAAGCCATATATTGTGACTTAAATATGTGTGTGTGTGTGTGTGTGTGTGTGTGTATGTGTGTGTGTGTATAGCTAGATAGATAGATAGAGAGAGAGAGAGAGAGAAGAGAGAGAGAGAGAGAGAGAGAGAGCATATATTGAGAAAACTAAAACTGTTTGGGTTATTGCTGTAATATGACACAAGTCTTTCATTCTCTATTTTCTAAAAACAGAAATGGATGATCTGATGACAAGCTCCCACCAGGGAGCTGCACCAAATATTGGTATTTTTAGCTGGTTCAGGCCAGGATCACGTCATCCCATCAATCTTCCTCCATTAACGCGAGAGAAAGATCCATGTAAAGCCGAACGAATAAATGAAATGCAGAAGAATCGTGACCTCTATAAGTTAAAATACGTAGAGGGCTTCCCTCTTAAGGTGAGTATATATCTGGTATTGTAATAAAAAGATGATTTTTAATTGTTTTGTTTTCTATTTATAATTAAGCCCAAAATGGTAAGAATTATATGGCTGAGTCCAGCCATGAATTTATCGCTTGCCTGGTAACCATACTACCGATTAGTGCGAATGGGATCGGCTATGTGTTTTGTAAACAAAATTCAAGAGAATATTTTATAATAACGTTGTATATGAAATAATTTTAGACTTCCTACTTTGGTAGTTGTTATTAGCAATTGAATTTCCCATTACAGTTAAATTTCTCTGGCCATGAATCAAACCTACATCGTAGACTTAGAGCAACCAAGAAACTACATTATGTAACCCTTCAATCTGCTAGAAATAGTAGCCAAATTTCCCCTCAACATACGTCATTCCTATTGTTCAAATATCTAATTTTAAAAAACCATAGTTTTTCTTGTCCAGGACTGACCCAGTGGTCAACGACAAAATACATTTCTCAAGGATTTTTATAATCTAATTGCTATGGAGTTATCACATAAAGGATGTTCAGGTTAAATTTGACAGTCTGCTTAAAAAGAAAAGAAAATAACATCTCATATAAAAATAAAAATATAAAGATGGCAGTTTATTCAAAATAGCCACCCACAGCTTCCATCACGGTCTCAAGACGGCTCTGCAACCTGGCACGTGCGTTCCTCACTGTGTTACTGGCAAAATCTTCAGCGGAATTTTGCGTTAAGCACCCTATAACCTTTTATTTTTTTAAATTGTCAAAAATATTTTGCAAATTTGAGTTCTACACAAAGGAATTCATATGATTTTGGTAATTCTTTTTTTTTAATTTTCCGAATTTTTAAGCAATTTTTTTTTTGCCCACGTGCATATGGTGTAGTGTTTAAGAGCGCGGGCTACTAACCCCAAGATTCCGAGTTCGATTCCAGGCAGTGACCTGAAACGTTGTGTTAACAACAAATAAGATGAGGACAAATATCCGTCAATTGTAAATAATATAAATAAAAAATTTTCTGAATTTTTTGAATGTTTTTTTTACTCAGAATTTAAAATATGGACAGTCCGAATTTTTTGCTTAAATTCCAGCAAGGGACCATTAAGTGTGTTTATGGTGGGGGGGGATATAGAAAAGCATCAATACGTCAGAGTAACGTAGAAACATGAAGTATATCAGGTGATCTTTAAATGTGCTAAACATAGCAGTTAAACTGCCCTTAAACTGCACACAAAATTGGGGGACTGAGAAGGCTAGAAATTGGGGCTGATAAAGTTGTAGAAATTCTCTGACAATCACTTCTAACTCTTTCCTGGAGTATGGCAAGGAGATAAATCCTGTTCTTTAACTTATGGCCTTCCAGCAGGATTTGACCATAGTTTCCTGCAGCTTCGCATAGTCGTCTGATTCGAGCCTAAGGCCCTGTTCAAAGATATGGGGCTGTATGACGTCAACCTGACTAGAGACACACACAAAGGCCATTGCAGGTTGGGAAACTTGGTGTTCATGATAAATAGGACACCACGGGGATTGCCGGCAAGCCACTTGTTATTCTAGGTGTTATGCAACTGGTTCCGGCAGAAGTTCTATTCTTCTGAGAATAACCAGCTCATCCTCGGCTCGACACGGTGCCTCATCTTGTTCAAAAGCCTATTTTCTTTTGTCAAGTGGCTGTCCTTGACCAGAATGTGTCCCTTGTGCCTCCTGTACTAGTGGTAAGTAGTAGTACAAAGGTCCTCATTCAGAGCCAACTTCACTCTAACGCGCATCTCTTTCGCCAAGGCTCAGATTCTTTTGCTTGGATCTGCCATCACCTTGTTCTGCAGTTGTTGGATATATTCCAGCGTACGGACGCAATCAGAACGCTTGGTGTGTCCCTTCCTGCTGAGCACAGCTTCGTAGTCTCCGTTCTCAGGTCTTACATCCTTTACAGTGTTCTTAGTAAGTTGAGCAGCAGTGATGAAGTCGGCATTTCGATACCTGATGAGAATCCTCATGATACAAATAACTCTTTCCCAATATTCAGATGACTTCCAGTCACCTCACTGTTTTTCAGTTACAACTGTAATCATTATACTCTCCAACGCCGTTGAGTGTTCATCAATAGATCAAGCTATTCTTGAAAACAGGACACATAAAAAAATCGTCAAATTTAACTTGAACACTCTGGGCATGCCACTGATGACTCTTTATATAAAGTATAGCATTGTAAATAAAAGATAAAGCAATAAGCAAAAAGTAAGGCTGTATATAAGCTCTTCCTGTATATGACATGTCAATAGCAGAAAGAGCAGTGTATAAAATATAAAGCTAAATGAAACACCTGCGTATAACACTTTACAGAAAGCTATATAAAATAGTAAGTAGAAGCGATATAAAGCATCAATATCACTGGTTGCTAAGTGCATAATCACGGTGTTCCAGTTGTGACCACCTCTCCTGTCGTATTTTCACATCAGTGTCTATAATTACACTTTCCAATGTGTCCCACTTTTAAAGGGGATACCCTGTGATTTGAGAGGTATGGGGCAGCTATTTCTAGCAGGTCATGCCGCTGCATAGAGACTTTCTTTGGTTTTCCCCTCTCGAAATAAACTTAAATCCAAGTCAATCTGGCAGATATGTGATCATAAATATTCTAGCCTTGTCTTACCTTTCATGTATGATCGTATACCTGGTATTACAGAATAAAATGATTTTTAAGCAGTGGTAGCGTGGTATTTAACTGCTATTTCCAGCAGGTAGAACGATATCATATCATCGTTGCAAACGGAAAGAAACATTCGTTAATCAGAAAGTGTTCCTCTGTTTGCATATTTTATAACTCGATCGGTTGAGACCAGTAACTATGGAGTCCAAATTATTTTTTTTACCACGGGTACGAATCTACACAGTACTATAAACGATATGTAGAACCTCAGCTAATCGGAAGCCGTCCAGATGTCCCATTGAACGACGTGCTCCACAGCACTGGATTGTGTTATTTAAGGGTAATTTTGGCTGCTATTTCTAACCTTTTATCTTTGTGTAATAATTCATAAAGATTTTTCAAATGCCCACAAGGATACACACATTATTGGTTGAAGGCGGCGAGCTGGCAGAATCGTTAGCGCACTGGACGAAATGCGTAACGGTATCTCGCCTGTCACTACGTCCTGAGTTCAAGTTCTTCTGAGGTCGACTTTGCTTTTCATCCTTTCGGGGTCGATAAATTAAGTACTACTGAAACGCTGGGGTCGATGTAATCGACTAGTCCCCTCCCCCAATATTTCAGGCCTTGTGCCTAGAGTAGAAAAGATTATTTTCAGGTGACCTTAACAGTACCGATATTGATTGCTTCTTTATATTATCGATCTCCTCCTCTGGAATTAGGAAAGTTAAACTGGATCGTGGTGACATTTGATGTAAAGACGCAAGGAAACATAATTAAATAACACAATTTCAATTGGAAGGATGCTCATAAGTTAAATAATATAATTGATTTTAACCATTTTCTGTTTCTACCTGGACAGTTGGAAACATTGCCGCGCAACGAAAAAGATTTGATATACACGGTAAGAATGAATGTTTATGTTATATCTATGTTTACACATATATGCATGCATATATATATATATATATATATATATATATATATATATATATATATATATATTAGTAACAGAAAAAAGGGATTTCGGTTGTCCCCACGTGGTAGATTGTTATGTATATAAGAAATTAAAAAAAGAAAATACGCACACTTACATTGTTATAGTATAATTTTTAATGTATCGACCGGTTTCGCAATCGCTATTCATGATATAATGTTTAATTTATATGAAAATATATTTTTTCTTAAGAAGAAATATAAAAATATAAAAAAAGTTAACAATGAAATCATAACTGACATTTATTATAAACCAACTGGCTCCAAACAATATCTTCATTTTAACTCATGCCACCCGAAACACATAAAGATAAACATCCCTTTTAACTTAGCAAAAATGATCTGCACAATAGTGTCTGATAGAACAACTCGGGACCTTCGTCTTCAAGACCTCAAAACAACACTTATTGAAAGACAATATCCACCCTCTCTTATCGACGAGGGAATTAAACGTGCCAAACAATTAGACACAAAAACACTAAGAACAAAAAAACATAGCACCACACCTCAAACCGGAACCTTATTTTTATATCAACACACAACCCCAGAAACAGTGAGGCATTCAACACTATTGTGCAAACTCTCCCTTTACTAACTAGAGATCCAAAAATGAACGACATCCTGAAAACACACAAACTCATCAAATGCAAAAAACAAGACAAATCGCTAAAGAGACTACTAACAAACGCGAAGCTTTACAAAACAACCACGAAACCAACGGTTGAAAAAATGTGGACGCCGAAATGTGGAACCTGCCCCCACCTGCTTGAAGGCTCGGATTTCCTTTTCAAACGAGGACAGAGGTTCACAATTAAAACTAGTTTCACCTGTGCCTCTGAGAACCTAATTTATGTAATAACCTGCTCGGGTTGCAGTCATCAGTACATTGGACAACTTTAACTTTGAGGAAGAGAATCACTCTGCATAAGGAGAAAATCCGTTTCCCGCAATACAGACAAATTCCTCTTGGTGAACACATAGAAAAATGTGCAGGTAACATCAAACCAAATTTTACAGTCTTCCATTTCTACCAGTGCAAAGACACAATCTCTCAAATAGAACGCTTAAATAAAGAAACTGTTTTCATTGAAAAATACAAAATGCATCTTAATAAGCACGCATAACCAACTTTTATATTTTTATATTTTTACACACTACATCACTGTACATAAATCCCCTAAGAAACAAGGCCTTTTTTAAACCTGTCTCCTTTCTGTAACATTTATTCCCTACCCAAAACTTAAACAGTTATCTCACTTACACACAACAATAACAATAATAACAACCAATTACCTCCCTTTACTTGTCAACTTGTAAAATCTTTCACTCGTGAATTTCATTACAAATAACATGGACCATATTTCTTCTTAAGAAAAAATATATTTTCATATAAATTAAACATTATATCATGAATAGCGATTGCGAAACCGGTCAATACATTAAAAATTATACTATAACAATGTAAGTGTGCGTATTTTCCTTTTTTAATTCTTATATATGTATATATTTATATATATATATATATATATATATATATATATATATATATATAATATATATATATATATATATATATAATATATATATATATATATATACATACATATATCAGGTCATCCCATAAGTTCTGTCCAATTTTACCTTTTTGGAATTAAAAGAAATTTAATAGTATTTTAGAATGTCTAATGGAATTAAAAATTACTTTTATGCATTTGTGTACATTTAAACTAATCAAATATTATTTTACAGAATAATAGAATTAAAAGTTCTTTGATTAAAATACTTTCTAACATGGAAGTATTCAAAGAGCATTTGAGGCACCTAATGCTTTATGAGTACAAAAAAAGAAACTCTGCAGCCGAAGCGACTCGAAACATACACTCAGTTTATGGGAACAATGCTTGAATGAAAGAACTTGATGAAGATGATTTGCAAAACTCAGAAGTGGCGATTTCAGCCTTGAAGATGAAGATTGAACAGGACGTCCAGTTGAGTTTGATGATAAGCTCCTTGAGGCATTACTTGAAGAAAATCCTGCATTATCAGTGAAGAATTGGCAATAAAGCTTAGTTCAAACCATACAACTATTCATCGTCATCTTCAACAAATTGGAAGGTTTTCTAAACTTGGAAAATGGGTGCCTCATGAATTGTCCGAAAGCAACCGCAAATCCCGAGTTGACATCTGCTCTTCTCTCCATTCTCGTGAACTCATTTCACCCCTTTTGGATAGACTTGTGACTGGTGACGAAAATGGATCTTCTATCAAAATGTAAATGTCGTAAACAGTGACCTGGTAAAAGGGAAAAAACTCAACCACAACTGAGAAGGGAACTTCATGGAAAATAGTTCTTCTCTCGGATTGCAAAGGAGTAATTCACTTTGAATTGTTACCACCTAATTCAACAATCAATGTTCAAAGCAAGTGTCAGCATTAGAGCGTTTGAACCAAGCTTGAAGGAAAAAAAGACCCGCTTTAGTGATTCGAAAAGGAGTGATATTTCATCAGGACAATGCACGACCCCACGCTGCAAAGATCACATCACAGAAGATCGAAGAGCTTGGTTGGAAAAAATTCCTCGTCCACCTTATTCTCCCGACCTTGCTCTTTCAGACTACCATTTGTTTCGTATTTTACAGAATAATTTGGGGGACGTAACTTTCGCAAGCCAGGAGGAGGTCGAAACTGACATTTCAGAGTTCTTCCCTTTGAAACAAAAGAGTTTTACATTGATGGGATTAAAAAGCTTGTAAATAGATGGAAGAAGTCATTGATAATCAGGGAAAGTACATTGATGATTAACTTTCAATTAAATATAACATTTGATCACTTGTTTCCTTTATTCAAAATTTAGACAGAACTTAAAGGAACACACATACACACAACACAAACTATATATATATATATATATATATATATATGAAAAACAAAGTAAAAAATAGAAAATGCTAAAATAATTTTATAGTGAACATTTCAGTACCGGTTTCGGTCATTTTGAGACCTTTTCAACTGTAACGATTAAATAATTAAATTTAGAAAAATTAGAAGAAAAGTTTTTTTAAAAGAATATTTCTATAGTAGTGTTCAGATTTAAGTGGCATTCTGCTTTCTCTGACTCCCTTGTTTGCACTTGTGTGTTCGAGGTAGTTGTGAGCTCTTGGTAGGGTAGTAGAGAGAAGGCTGGTGAGGAAAGAGGGGTGGGAGAATCTGGGAGTGCCCTGATGGTCGTATTTTGAATGGTCAGTGGCGCTGGCAGTCAGTCTCGTTCAATTCAGGAGAATATTTATATTGATAGGCTTCTTTATAGAATTAGCGTAGGTGTTATACTAAAAAACATTAGTGACAAACTTAAGGGGTAGGGGTGGAGAGAAGAAGAAGAAGAAGAAGAAGAAGGAGAAGGAGAAGGAGAAGGAGAAGATGACGATGATGGTGATGGTGGTGATGATTATGACGACGATGATGATGATAACGATGATGATGAAGAAGAAGAAGAAGAAGAAGGAGGAGAAGGAGAAGATGGTGGTGATGATGGTGGCGATGATGATGATGCCGATGATGATGATAACGATGATGATGAAGAAGAAGAGAGAAGAAGAAGAAGAAGAAAAAACAGAGAGGGAGAATATGAATGTAAATATAGCTATGAAGGGGCTGATTAGTAATGGATTCTATTGAGTGTAGTATTTGTGTGTGTATATATTTTTTTCTTTTATTCTAAATTGAGGTATATTAATTGTTTGTCGTAGACCCGTTAAGAAGTGGCTTGTATTTTGTAATAAAGAGATTTTCTTTACTTATTCGTTGTCTCGAAGTTGTATCGTCCCTAAATTGGTAGAGGGGGAAAATTCTGAAGTTTGGTGTTTTTTGTTGGCGCAAGTATCTATGTGTTGGCTAAAAGCTATTTTCTGTTTTGGGGAATTTTTATCTGGGATCTGTGCAGGGCCATTCGTTTACGCAAACCATTTTTTGTTTGGCCTATGTACTGCTCTTGACACCCGGAGCAGGTTAGTGAGTATATTAGTTCTCCGAAGCACATGTGAAGTTGCTTTTCACTGTAAAACGTTGTCCCTGTTTGAAGGAGAACTCAGAACCCTCGATTAGATAGTCGCATATCCCGCAATTGGGTCTTCCACATTTTTTTACTGTCGGCTTCTGTGTGAAGAGTGAATTCGGGCTTGTGTAAGGAGACTTTTCATGGATCTAGGCTGTCTTTTGCTTTTTATGATCGTGTGTGTTTGGAGGATTGTGTTCATTCTGTGGTCTTTTTTTAGGAGGGGTATGTGTGGAGGATGGTGTCGAAGGCTTCGTTATTGAGAGGGTTGTGTGTGGAGATGTATGGTAAGGCTTTTGGTTGTAAGTTTTTCTTTGATTTGGGATGTCTCAGTTCCTTGATGTTAAGTGAAGGGCACGTTGAATGCATTTGTCAATAAGTGAAGGTGGATAGTTCCTGGTGATTAGGGTATCTTTAGTTCTTGTAGTCGTGTGTCTCTGGTGTTTGCGTTAGAGACTATAGTGCATATCCTTTTTGCTAGATTGAAGGGGATATTCATCCTGGTGTGTTCTTTTTCACCATATATTATATATATATATATCGAGGTTATAAGAGGTAATGGTGTCCTTGAGACCCAACCATCCTCTCACACTGTCTCCAATGAAGGGATATAATTATTAAATATCCTGGAAACAGCTGTAAGGCCTTCTATCTATAAATGTTCTAATATCTACACAGCCTTGGTTTTTTATCTCATTACGCAAAAAATTCTTATAATATGTATATATTTATTTATACATACATATATATACGTGTGTGTGTGTGTGAGTGTGCGTGTGTATGTAATAATGTAGGTATATGCATATATATATATATATATAAATGGAGACTTATGGATATATTAATAATTTATTTGTATGATATAATGAGGTTGAAAGGTTTTTGGATTCCTTAATTCTTAATGAAGACCTGACATCCTCGAATTGACTATATATATATATATATATATTATATATATAATATATATATATATATATATATATATAAGTGAAATAATGGAATCACGCATAATGTTGAATTGAGTATATCAGCGTGAATCTAACTAGCTGAACAGTCTGTTAAGGCAAAATTTGAAGTCCCAATCAACTGAAAATGATGAATAAAATGTTGAATCTACTAATGCTCCGTTTAAGTGTGTGTGTGTGAGAGAGAGAGGGGGGAAGAAGAAGAAGAAGAAGAAGAGAGATGATGATGATGATGAAGAAGAAATAGAGAGAGTGGGAGGAGCGCGATAAATATACATCTATTTTTGTGCTTATATTGTATGTATGAGTAGGTATCCATAGAAAATATAGAAAACATGTATCGAATATACGTACTGTCCGAATCAGTCGCGTCTCTTTGCTCTCATGCAAACTTGACCTTTTCAACCCTTAAATAAAACGTAACATTTCATTTCAGATAAATCGGATTGGACGTAGCGGAAACCGACATTAAAGAGTTGTATGCTAGATTGACAATATGGACATTGGAGAAGCTAGATGACTTAAACTTGATATACAGCCGCAGCCTTCTTCCGCAACCGAAGGTATGTGCTTAGAATAGTTTTATTTTTGAAAATACCTCATGAATTTTAGGAGGAACACACATATTCAAACTTATACACACATACATACATACATTCATACATACATACACACATACATACATACATACATTCATACATATATTCATACATACATACATACATACATACACACACACATACACACATACATATATACATATATTCATACATACATACATACATATATAATATATATATATATATATATATATATAATAGAAATATTAAAATTATTAAGTCTCTCTAAAAGAGAACAACGGCCCCGTTCCCGGAAAATAATAGTTATCGCCATACTAATATGGCATTCTTATAAAAATAAGAATAAAGCTGTCCGCTTATTAGCTCCATGAGGCCATCGCCTTAAGTTAGCTATTTGATACACAAACTGTATCCATATAACCTTCGAACAAGGGAGGTCAGTCGCTCCACACTACTTGACCGGCAGCTACAGACGCGTTTCGGGGTATTGCCCCTTTTCAATGCAGCGTAGCCAGCCAGTAGGTGTCGCTTCTGACAATCTCTGTTCAAAGGTTTTATTTACCTAGCTTCGGTGGAGTACATCCACTTGTTTTCAATAATAGAAATATTAAAATTACTAAGTCTCTCTAAAAGAGAACAACGGCAGCGTATATATATATATATATATATATATATAATATATATATATATATATATATATATATATGGGGGGGGGTAAGAATAAAAAAGAGAAACTGCACATTGCATATAAAAATAATGGCTTTTTTATGAACAGTAACGATATATATATATATACACAATTAGATGAACTGAGGTAGAATTAAGAGGTATAAAAGTCATTATTTTGAATTGTTAAAGAGATTCAAAATCATACCGGTATCGTCAAAAGATATTCACTGGCTTTGAATGAGCACTGACTTCCAAACGGTGTCGGGTCTACTAGTCCCTGAGTAAAAAGATTATATGCAAAGGAAGAAAGCAGTTCTGGAAGTGGTGCAATTAGGGTAGATATATATATTGTAATATGATTGGTGTATAGGATGCATGGAAATTAGTGGTATTGTTGGTAAGGTTAGTAGTGTCCTGTATTATGTTATGTGTTCATATTGAGTTCTGGATGATATTTATTAATGAACGTCGCCTCTTTATTCATTCTTTGCTGTACTTAGGTGTACTGTGAACATTGATAGAAAGGGAAAATTAGGAAGTTTGGTTTAAGGTTCCTAGCACATTTTTCTGTGTTCACTGGCCTGTATCTGTCTGTATTGTGGATAACGGATTTGTTCTTTGTGAAGAGTTGTTCTTCGTCGGAGAGACATTCCTGTTTGCCCAATATATTGATTACTGCACCCATAAAAAGGTCTTTATTTTTAATATCCAACATGCATTTTCTCTTTTTTCTTTTCCCTTATTCATACCGCGTGTAGTTTCTTTTCTCTTTGAAACCTATTTCTATTGTGTTTTACTACACGTGAGATTTAAAATGCCACAGATACCAAACTTCTCAGTTAAAACTTTCAACGAAGATACTCTAAAGGAACTAAAAAAGATTAGCTCGAATTTGAGACTCATAATTAATAAGATTGATGAACATAAACGATTTACACAAGAAGAGAAAGGGCAATCTCTGGAACAATTCAATCAACATTTGACCGAATTATGCACCACTCTACAATCGTTACCTCATAATTGTTGCATAAATGAAAATCCCCTACAGACGATACACACGATAGAACCTCCTCTACCTTAATGCAATCAATTAAAAACCGTATTATCCATATTTGGAAGGAGGAACTTAAAGCCAGAAAACTTTCTTTCTGGAATATTATTAAAAACAACTACACGGCAGAAAGTTATGAACGCTGGTTAAATTCAACTCCAGTAATCTTACCTCGTAAATTTCAAATTAAACTAATACCAAACGAACAGGACCAACAAAGACAATTAAGGGAGAAACTAGCATTGGAAGAAAAGGAAAACGGAAATCGAACTCCTTAAACGTAAGCGTTAAGAAATGAATATAAATTTAAAAGCATAGATGAGGAGATATATTCCGTATTAAGGAAACATTGAGATGGTCAACTGTTGGAGAGTGTTTTTAAACAATGGAAAACAACTTGTGAAACTGAAGAAATCAATTGCCAACAACGCTGGGAAAGAGAAGCTAATTTTGTTTCCAATACTACGAAACACCGTTCAACATAGAAAACATATCAGATAACCCCTTCCTGAAGAAACATAAACCAGAATCCCACGCAAAAATGACCTTACATTTCTCTGGCTCAAACCACAGACAATCTAGGGGACACAACTCAACCAACCTCACCTCACTTCTACCTACAAATAACTTACAAACAACAAACAGGGAATCCTCTCGTAGTAGAAAATCCGGACGTAATTTTCAAGGCTCCCAACATACAAATCAAAAGATCCACCCAAGCCTCCAGACTAACCCAAACATTCGAGAACCACTACCTACCAATCTACCCCCATCATCTCTCAGATAATGGACAAATTTGCTTCTGACACCTAGCCTCAACATGGATACTTCAAGCATTCAACTAGACACAGCCTAACTAGACAACAGAACTTCTCCCTCCACCCACATTACAAAATTAAGAATAAATTTAACCCAAGCCACATCAACCATAGACAATATAACAACTCCCAGTACAACCATAACTTAGTCCACTACAGAGTCACCCCACCACAGACATACTACCACAGTCACACTGTGCAACCATTTTCTCCTATACAGACCTTCCACATCAATCCACTTCCTACAACCATTTTTTAGACCTAAATCAGAGAAACAGAGATGTGAAATGGAACAAAATATACATGAACAACTGTAAATAATCAACTTATCAAAGAAAATCATAAGTACTACACAAACTAAAATTCTAGCAAGAGGTTTAAAATTTACTCCAACCCCCCGCTGATCGAACCCGAATGAAATTAACGATAACACTATGGCTTTCTGCCGAAAATTACGCCTCACAGAAGCACTTCACAACTACACCAGTGAAGATGACTCAATAGTAAAAAACAAAAGTGAATACTGTCCTACAAAAGGCAGAAATAAAGCACTTGATGCTTTTTGTGAGCACGTTACCAGTTTTCCTTTTAATACCCTACAAAAACAACGAATTAAATCCAGCCTTAATGTAAATGAATGGAACGACCTAATCGAGTTAAAAAATGATATAAACCTCACCATTACAGAAGCCAACAAAGGAAGTGCGGCAGTGGTGATGGACACAGAATACTACAAAAATGTTATACTCTCCAAATTGGAAAATAATATTTACTATGAGAAGATAGTACAATACAACCCACAGAAGACACTTAAAAGCTTATCCTCCTTACTTCAAATACATGGAAAGGGCCTCACTAAACATGAAATTAACTATTTATTCAATTTTAAATACAGATCTACTCTATTCTGCGGAGTACCTAAAATACACAAAAATCTACATATTTGTAAATCTTGCAAAACTTCTAGCGTATGCATTAATGTACCTCCCACTACTGACTTCAGACCCATCATTGCTAGCCCTGCTTGTGAAACCCACCGTTTGAGCAACTTTCTCGACAGCTTACTCAAACCGTTTCTAAAATATGTGAAAATCTTCATCAGGGAAGACTTAGACATGCTTAACCACCTCCCGAAGACAATAAATGAAGGAACTCTGTTATTATCATTCGATGTGGTGAATTTGTACACTAATATCCCACACGATTATGGTATAGAAGCAATCACCTTCTGGCTAGAAAAATACCCGGAAGAGATCCCAGGATGCATCAACCACAGATTCATAATTGCAGCACTCAAATTCATCCTACTGAACAGCTAATTAATGTTCGATACAGTTTAGTATCGACAAAAATGTGGAATTGCAATGGGAACTCGAGCTGCTCCAGTGATTGCGAACCTTGTAATGGGTTACCTAGCACTTAAAATATACCAATCCTAACTACAAAAATATGGCACCTCATTTCATCGCTATTTAAAGGAAGACTGGAAGAGGTATTTGGACGATTGCTTTATACTTTGGAAAGACAGCATGGGCAAACTCCTTGACTTCAAAATAATGCACAACGATATCAATAGCAACATACAATTCAGCATGGACCACAGCAATAAACAACTTCCTTTTCTTGACATCCTAATTAAAATAGTTAATAACCATATCGAAACAGACATCTTCTATGAACCCACAGATTCTAAACAATGCCTATTATTCAACTCATGCCATCCCAAACACATAAAAATTAATATACTTATAATCTAGCGAAAATAATCTGTACTATAGTTTCGGACACCTATACTCGTGAACGAAGACTCCTTGAACTCAGATCAATACTAATCAAGAGACATTACCCAGCATCATTAATAAATGATGGGATTAAACGAGAAAAGGAAATAGACATACGACATTAAGGGAAGTCAACCGAAATACCAAACCAGACTTTAAAATACTCCCATACTTCTTCACACACAACCATAGAAACAATGAGGCCTTCAACATCATCATACAAAATCTATCCATTCTCACAGGAGATAAAACAATGAACAAAATTTTAGGCTCACACAAAATTATCAAGAGCAAAATGCAACCGAAATCATTAAAAATAATATTAACCAACACAAGACTATATCTATTAACAAAGGAACCAAAAGTGAAAAATACGGGTGGCCTAACTGTGGCACATGCCCCCACCTTTTGGCGGGTACTGATGGGCAAACAGGAATGTCACTCCGACAAAGAGTAGACCCGACACCGTTTGGAAATCGGTGCTCATTCAAAGACAGTGAACAGCTTTTTGACAATACCGGTATGACATTGAATCTCTTTAACAAAATAATGACTTTTATACCTCTTATTCTACCTCAGGTCATTTAATTGTATATATTTATCATTGCTGTTCATAAAAGCCTATATTTTTTCATATACAATGTGCATTTTCTCTTTTATTTTTAGTTTTTACATATTTATACAAAGTGTAGTTTCTTTTCTCTTTGAAACCTATTTCTACTATATATATATATATATATATATATATATATATATATATATATATATATATATATATGTATAAGGGTGAAAAGGAACACACGAGTTGATATATATGAAAAAACAAGTAAAAAATAGAAAATGCTAAAATGATTTTATAGTGAACATTTCAGTACCGGTTTCGGTCATTTTGAGACCTTTTCAACTGTAACGATTAAATAATTAATTTAGAAAAATTAGAAGAAAAGTTTTTTTAAAAAATATTTCTATAGTAGTGTTCAGATTTAAGTGGCATTCTGCCTTTCTCTGACTCCCTTGTTTGCACTTGTGTGTTCGAGGTAGTTGTGAGTTCTTGGTAGGGTAGTAGAGAAGGCTGGTGAGGAAGGGGGTGGGTGGGAGAATCTGGGAGTGCCCTGATGGTCGTATTTGAATGGTCAGTGGCGGCTGGCAGTCTCAGTTCAATTCAGGATAATATTTATATTGACAGGCTTGTTTATAGAATTAGCGTAGGTGTTATACTAAAAAACATTAGTGACAAACTTAAGGGGTAGGGGGTGGAGAAGAAGAAGAAGAAGGAGAAGGAGAAGGAGAAGATGACGATGATGGTGATGGTGGTGATGATTATGACGGCGATGATGATGATAACGATGATGATGAAGAAGAAGAAGAAGAAGGAGGAGGAGAAGAGAAGATGGTGGTGATGATGGTGGCGATGATGATGATGCCGATGATGATGATAACGATGATGATGAAGAAGAAGAGGAAGAAAGAAGAGGAAGAAGAAGAAGAAGAAAAACAGAGAAGGGAGAATAGTAATGGGTGTAAATATAGCTATGAAGGGGCTGATTAGTAATGGATTCTATGGAGTGTAGTATTTGTGTGTGTATATATATATATATTTTTTCTTTTATTCTAAAGTTGAGGTATATTAATTGTTTGTCGTAGACCCGTTAAGAAGGGGTCTACGACAAACAATTAATATACCTCAACTTTAGAATAAAAGAAAAAAATATATATATATATACACACACAAATACTACACTCCATAGAATCCATTACTAATCAGCCCCTTCATAGCTATATTTACACCCATTACTATTCTCCCTTCTCTGTTTTTTCTTCTTCTTCTTCTTCCTCTTCTTCTTCTTCCTCTTCTTCTTCATCATCATCGTTATCATCATCATCGGCATCATCATCATCGCCACCATCATCACCACCATCTTCTCCTTCTCCTCCTCCTTCTTCTTCTTCTTCTTCTTCATCATCATCGTTATCATCATCATCGCCGTCATAATCATCACCACCATCACCATCATCGTCATCTTCTCCTTCTCCTTCTCCTTCTTCTTCTTCTTCTCCACCCCCTACCCCTTAAGTTTGTCACTAATGTTTTTTAGTATAACACCTACGCTAATTCTATAAACAAGCCTGTCAATATAAATATTATCCTGAATTGAACTGAGACTGCCAGCCGCCACTGACCATTTAAAATACGACCATCAGGGCACTCCCAGATTCTCCCACCCACCCCCTTTCCTCACCAGCCTTCTCTCTACTACCCTACCAAGAACTCACAACTACCTCGAACACACAAGTGCAAACAAGGGAGTCAGAGAAAGGCAGAATGCCACTTAAATCTGAACACTACTATAGAAATATTTTTAAAAAAACTTTTCTTCTAATTTTTCTAAATTTAATTATTTAATCGTTACAGTTGAAAAGGTCTCAAAATGACCGAACCGGTACTGAAATGTTCACTATAAAATCATTTTAGCATTTTCTATTTTTTACTTGTTTTTTCATATATATATATATATATATATATATCATGATCATCACCATCATCGTTTAACGTCCGTTTTCCATGCTGGCATGGGTTGGACGGTTTGATTGGGGACTGGCAAGCCAGGTAGCTGCACCAGGCTCCAATCTGATATGGCAAGGTTTCTACAGCTGGATGCCCTTCCTAACGCCAACCACTCCGAGAATGTAGAGGGTAATTTTACATTCCTCCGGCACAGGAGCCAGTCAGGCAGCACAGGCTACGCTTGAATGGTGCTTATTAGGTGCCACTAGCACGGGTGCCAGTCAGGTGGAGCTGACATCAGCCACAAGTACAATTTCCATTTTGATTTTGATTTTGATTTTACTTGACTCATCTTTTCAAGCATGGCATGCTGTCCAACAATCACAGCATCTCTCCAAAGGTCTCGGTCTCTTGTCATTGCCTCTGTGCTGTGAGGCTCAAGGTTCGAAGGTCATGATTCCCCGCCTCCTCCTATGCCTTCCTTCCTTATATATATGTATGTATGTATATATATATTTATGTGTGTGTGTGCGTGTGTGTGTGTAAATAATAGTAATGGCATTTTTATATAAGCTTAAAGCTCATGGCGATCATCGTGCAATGACTAAGGAAAATAGTCCAATAAAGTGGCGTATAAGCCCTCGACAGAATAAAGAAGGCTTTCCAATCGTGTCATCGCACGGTAAGCGTTAAGCTTATATAAGAATACCATCATTATTATTATTTAAAGGATTGTAAACTCGGCGGCGTATAAAAAACAACATTCGCACCGAAAGCATATATATATATATATATATATATATATATATATATGATGGACGCTTCTGATACTCTGTTTGCTCAATGGCGATTAGTATAGAACTAAATAACAACAAGGGCTAATTATATATGAAACTCATGAAATTCAAAATAGGCTAAAGTTATCAGTTGCTATAGATCTACCCAACAGACTAAACCTATGATCAAAGACATTCCCACCATCCAATTTCATTTCAGATATACAGCACTCGAGATCACGTGATTATGTATACCTATAACGAAAATGAGGGTAAGGCCGCAGACGGTAGCCTGGTTAGGAGGGTGATTGTTGATTAGAGGACGATGGATCAACTAAAAGAACAAATGCTGTATACAGTTGCTTGATCTATTAAAAGTAATAGCTAAATCTTCCATGCGTCATGCGTACCGTCTTAAAAAATTGGGTTTAATACATACTTAAACGCACTAAATCTGAAGAAAAGACAACCTGAACAAGGCTGGAATGCTTTCGATCAAAACGTTTGCTCTATCAGAGTTGAAATGAATCTGAAAACAAACAATACATTTCAATAACAATATTTATATCTAACCCAAATAGTACATTTTAAGGGTCAGAATATAAATGATAAACTGAAGGTAGAGTTGTGTAGCAAGGAGACTTCCTTTTCTATCAGGCTGAACCTAATTCAATCTTACAGCACGGCAGCCGGAGTATGTGATTTTAATTGTCTAGAATTGACCAATCAGTTTTTTTTTTAAAGGAAATTTGGTTGTACGAAGCAACGGATTTCATCAGATATATATATATATGCTTTCGGTGCGAATGTTTTTTTATATACGGCGCCGAGTTTACAATCCTTTAAATAATAATAATGATGGTATTCTTATATAAGCTTAACGTTTACCGTGCGATGACACCGATTGGAAAGCCTTCTTTATTCTGTCGAGGGCTTATACGCCACTTTATTGGACTATTTTCCTTAGTCATTGCACGATGATCGCCATGAGCTTTAAGCTTATATAAAAATGCCATTACTATTATTTACACACACACACACACACACGTATATATATATATATACATACATATACATATATATATTTATTTATATATATATATTTATTTATATATATATTTATTTATATATATTTATTTATATATATATTTATTTATATATTTATTTATATATATATATTTATTTATTTATATATATATATATATATATTTATATATATATATATATTTATTTATATATATATATTATTTATATATATATATATATTTATTTATATATATATATATTATATATATGTATTTATTTATATATATATATTTATTTATATATCATCATCGTCGTTTAACGTCCGTTCTCCATGCTAGCATGGGTTGGACGGTTCGACCGGGGTTCTGGGAAGCCAGAAGGCTGCACCAGGGTCCAGTCTAATTTGGCAATGTTTCTACAGCTGGATGCCCTTCCTAACGCCAACCACTCCGTGAGTGTAGTGGGTGCTTTTTACGTGCCACCTGCACAGGTGCCAGGCGGGGCTGGCAACGGCCACGGTCAGATTGGTGTATTTTATGTGCCACCGGCACGGAAGCCAGACGGGCGGTGCTGGCATCGGCCACGAGTTGGATAGTGCATTTTACGTACCACCAGACCAGGGATCCTGGCTGGTTCAATTCGATTTCGATTTCGCTTGCCCCAACATGTCTTCACAAGCAAAGGGGGTTGGCAGGGTGCCTGTCGTACGGTCGCATTGGAGTATTTTACGTGCCACGGCCACGAGTCGGATAGTGCTTTTTACGTACCACCAGACCAGGGATCCTGGCTGGTTCAATTCGATTTCGATTTCGCTTGCCCCAACATGTCTTCACAAGCAAAGGAGGTTGGCATGGGTGCCTGTCGTACGGTCGCATTGGAGTATTTTACGTGCCACGGCCATGAGTCGGATAGTGCTTTTTACGTACCACCAGGCCAGGGATCCTGGCTGGTTCAATTCGGTTTCGATTTCGATTTCGCTTGCCCCAACATGTCTTCGCAAGCATGGGGGGTTGGCATGGGTGTCTGTCGTCGGATGAGGTTCTATATCGACTTCGCTTGCCTCAGCCGGTCTTTGTGTCCAAGGGAGGAAAGGCATTCATAAGTGGGCTGGGCTCACTTGTCCTGCCTGGTCTTCTCACGTACAGAATATTCCAAAGGTCTCGGTCTCTGGTCATTTCCTCAGTGAGGCCTAAAGTTCGAAGGTCGTGCTTCACCACCTCGTCCCAGGTTTTCCTGGGTCTACCTCTCCCACGGGTTCCCTCAACTGCTAGGGATTGGCACTTTCTCACACACCTATCTTCATCCATTCTCGCCACATGACCATACCAGCGCAATCGTCTCTCTTGCACACCACAACTGATGCTTCTTAGGTACAACATTTCTCTCAAGGTGCTAACGCTCTGTCGAGTATGTACACTGACATTACACATCCATCGGAGCATACTGGCTTCATTCCTCACGAGCTTACGCATGTCCTCAGCAGTCACGGCCCATGTTTCGCTGCCATGTAGCATGGCTGTTCGTACACACGCATCATACAGTCTGCCTTTTACTCTGAGCGAGAGGCCTTTAGTCACCAGCAGAGGTAAGAGCTCCCTAAACTTTGCCCAGGCTATTCTTATTCTAGCAGTTACACTTTCAGCGCACCCACCCCCACTACTGACTTGGTCACCTAGATAACGGAAGCTATCAACTACTTCTAGTTTTTCCCCCTGGAAAGTGACGGAAGTTGTTTTCTGCAGATTTTCGGAGGTTAATGCTCCCGAGCATCTGCCACATACAAAAACTATCTTCCCAGTTAGCCTACCTTTGACATTGCTGCACCTCTTATGTGTCCATAGCTTACACTGGGTACATCTTATAGAGTTTCTACCTACACCTTTTCTACAGATCGAGCAGGGCCATCTTCCTGAAGATATTTGTGGATTGTCTACCTTTCTACTTATTAGTACTTTGGTTTTAGCTAGGTTGACTCTAAGGCCCCTTGATTCTAAACCCTCCTTCCACACCTGGAACTTCTCCTCCAGTTCTGATAGTGACTCAGCAATAAGAGCAAGGTCGTCAGCGTAGAGGAGCTCCCAGGGACAGCCTGTCTTGAATTCCTCCGTAATTGCCTGGAGTACTATGATAAATAGGAGGGGGCTGAGTACTGAACCCTGGTGGACCCCAACCTCTACTTTGAATTCTTCTGTGTACATGTTGCCAACCCTAACCTTACTTACGGCATCTCTGTACATGGCTTGCACAGTCCTCACCAGCCATTCATCTATCCCTAGTTTCCTCATTGACCACCAGATAAGGGATCGGGGGACCCTATCAAAAGCTTTCTCCATGTCAACGAAAGCCAGGTACAGGGGCTTATCTTTGGCTAGGTATTTCTCCTGCAGCTGCCTTACCAGGAATATAGCATCAGTGGTACTTTTCCCTGGCACGAACCCAAACTGCATCTCATCTAAACTAACTTTCTCTCTAATTAGTTGGGCTATGACCCTCTCCGTAACCTTCATTACTTGATCCAACAGCTTGATACCTCTGTAATTATTTGTATCTAGGGCATCACCTTTACCTTTGTAGCAGTTGACTAGTATGCTGCTGCACCAGTCATTGGGTATGACTCCTTCGTGTATCACCTGGTTGACTATACGGGTGACTAGGTTATAGCCGACACTGCCAGATATTTTGAGCATCTCTGCAGTAATTCCTGATGGGCCTGGGGCTTTCCCTGTCTTCATGCTTCTAATTGCCTTAGCTACCACGGAACTATCAACTCGGATAGCTGGTCCCTCTGTAGGGTCAACATTCATATATATATATATATTATCTATATATATATATATATATTTATATATATATATATATTTATATATATTTATTTATATATATATATATTTATTTATATACATATATATATATCTAAGGAAGGCATAGGAGGAGGCGGGGAAGCACATTTTCCCTCAAGTATCTTGTTTCTAGTACTAAATTCTCTAATGTAAGTTTAGTTACATTTTTTTGCTTCAGAACAGTGAGTTCTGGTTTACAAGGACAAACAAAAGTTAAGTCGATAGACAGTAATTTCTGGTGCGTCGTACAAAAATTCGTTATGGTATTTCATAAGACTTATTTATGGTCTCGTTCCGATTACTACCAAAGTCACGATTGCTTTCGATTCTTTGGGGGTCGATAATGAAATGCAAATTATGTATTGGTAGTGGGTCTTAACTATACCTTTCCTACTACAAATCCTCTTTACGATAGGCACAAGTCTTGAAATGTTGTGGGGAGGGAGATAGTCGATTTCATCGACTCCAGTGAGTGACTGGAACTTACTCTATCGACCACAAAAAGATGACCTCCGAATGTAAAGCCGGAGTAAATGCCACTAAGCATTTTGTCCGGTGTGCTACCCTAACGATCCTGCCAGCATGTAACCTTCTCCCAATTACAAATAAAACTGGAAATCTTGTTTCTATATTAGAAATCAATGTTTAGTTTTGTTGTCTTTGTCATACATACAGGATTCTCTTAAACATTGGAAGGAAGACACGTGGTTTGGATATCAACGTCTTAATCGTTGTAACCCCAAATTAATAAGATTGTGTGAAGAAATCCCTTCAAAGTAAGTCAGCAGATCCTTATTTAGAACAATTATATATTTAAACAATAATTTAAATATCTGGGACTCGCTAGGCATTACTGAGTCCACAGATATTAAAACAGTTTTAATATTAATTTCCCTTTCAGTTCTTTTGTTTGTTTGTTTGTTTTTTTTATCCATAAACAGATTTTCTAATACAGGAAAAACCTAGACTTTTCTTGTAATTTTTTTTAGTATGTAAAGAAGCAGAAAAAGTGGGTTTATTAGAACTGGCAGCGGCAATCGCGTGGTTCTAGAGCATGTGTCACTTAACGTAGTTCTCTAAGTGGAATTTAATAGGCACGAACTGCTTGGAGACCCGTTCTGTATACACACATGTAGAATCAAGAAGACATCATAAAGAAGAATGGAGAATTATACATCTTCAAAATCTATTTATTCAAGTGTTATTCTCAGCAAATACCAATCCGACACGTGTTTCTGCTGGATAACTGTCCTAGTATCCCTTGATCTGGCATTTATGAGCATTCAGTTGATTCACTTGCGTTACACATTCATCGGAGGCAGACATTCCTATGCAGCTTTGTTCAGTTTGGCTGGATGAAGCGAACTGAGGATTCAAGTTTTTGGAAGTCCTTCTTAAAGTATATTCTAGGTGAGGGATCATAAGAATCTCAGGGTACATGCCAACAAAGATTGCTTTGAAATACGCTGTGGCTATAGTTCTAATATCACTTAAACATAGAATGACTTAATAAAATTTGAATAAGGTTAATATTATGAACCCAGCAGATATAAGTAAATAAGTGAGCATAAAACAAAAAGCTCTACAAAGATAATGAAATGTCCAGTCATCGTGCCAAACACCACAATAATAAGAATAATGGATAACGATGTTATTTTAAGTAAATCCCGTACTAAATGTAGTAATAGATTTATTTTAAAAAACATACAACAGATATAAAAATGAAGTTGTTAACAAAAACAGTGACCCCTACCCACTAAAAGAAAAGCTAGATCTAGACACATATATTATATTATAATGCAGTCTTCGGAACTCAGATAGTCGCAAATATACCTGCAAAATTTTTCGCTGCATTAAGTTTCCACCATCTAACAAATAGAGTCAAATTTTCAATCGGCACACGATTAGATTTGCTTTTAATACAAGTACGAACCTAGCCCAAATTATTGTAGCGTACAATTTTTAGAGTTAGAGAATTAACTAATAGGAACCTAGTAAGCACAAATAATAAAACCAATATAAATATTAGTAATATAACTAGTAATAATAATAACTATACGGATAAGGTGGAACATAATATGAATGATTCTTGTGGGATAATGAACTATTTAGTTAGCAGTAGTAGCGAAAACACTAAAGAACTACAGAAGATAGTATAAAGGAGGCAGCTGAGCCCAAACTACACTCATCTGAATTAAATGAGCTGAGTAAGGAAATGCAATGATACATCTACTTCAATCTATAGCGAAACTGATAATAACCATAAAGTGATACGTAACATTATAGATGGGGTACATGATATTTCTACCGGTAGCAAGCATAAGTTAGTACTAATAAGCATTATCGTAACTATAAGAACAAATTAGTATGTCCACTTGAAGGCAATGTCTCATAAAAATGCTTAGTTTTTAGATGTATAGTAACAACTGATGGCACTTCTGATTATTACATATGTTCTTGTTCTGCTTATTTTAAACAAAGTTTACGCAACCACCTTTCTTCGTTCAAAAATGGGGGGAAAATGAATTTTAAGTTTGAGTGGATTCATCTGGATTTTAAAGAATAGGGGTGATATATATGATATTAAGTGGACAAATATTAATAGCACTCCGCCGTTTAATGTTGGGAATTCGAAATGTGATCTCTGCTTGGAAGAAATATTCCATATTCTTACCTCTAATTGCAGGTTATTGAATCGCGGAAGCAAATTAACAGTCGTTTAGAAAAGTATTCAAGTATTTTCCAAATAAAGGTTTTAATTAGAAATCACAGAGTTAAAAGTGCAGTAAAGTTAATTTTAGTTACATTTTACATTAGTTAGATTTTGACAAATTTGCCCAAAACCTCAAAGTTTTAGATTTTTTCTTTTCCTTTTCTTTTCTTGTGAATTGGGACAAAATCATTAGAATTTCAATTTACTCGTCTCAGTTAATACAAACTTGTAATGTTCAAAAAAATTATAAAACTGTATTGCTATGGGCTGGTCTCATTACTCAAATTGAAACGATATTTCTCCTTTCTTTTGATTTCTTTTAAATATGTCCATTTACTTTATATGGTATGATATTCATCTGATCATTAGTGGTCAGTGAATGTGAATGAATGCTGATCTAATTAAGTTTTCTTTCTACTTCTAAATGAATAAAATAATTTGTTCCCTTAATATCTAAAACATATTCCTTCTCTCTAAAACAAATGAATTTATCTAAAATCTATCAACCCAACTCAATAGTTTTTTTCTAATGTAGACGACCATTGATTACCACTGATCGTTTTGAGTGCTTTTAAACTTTTTCTCGTAGACTTGGTGTGGATGAAGCGATGATGGAACCAGTTCTGAAAGGAGAAACACTGGAAGGATTGATCAAAAAGAAACGTCTGTTTTACACAGATTTAGAAATTTTGGATGGTGTTATACACAGAAAAGAATATGATGTAAGTCACACACACACACACACACACACACACACACACACACACACACACACACACACACACACACACACACACACACACACACACACA
Organism: Octopus sinensis; assembly: GCF_006345805.1. NCBI lineage: Eukaryota > Metazoa > Mollusca > Cephalopoda > Octopoda > Octopodidae > Octopus > Octopus sinensis. The sequence goes on along the minus strand of NC_043005.1, from coordinate 45,052 downwards.
CACACATACACGCACATACACTTAGATACAAAGATGCATATGCACACAAGCATACATGCACATAATATATCTACCCAGCTATGAAAAAATATGCATCGTTCTAAAAATAGCCTTTGAATTCTTATCGTTTGTGGATTCATGTTTCTATTCATCCTCAGCCTAAGTACTAATGACTCACAGATAGTTGACTCCCTTTCATTTATCTTTCACTCCCCTCTACCCCATCTTTCGCCTGCCCTCCCCTTCACTATACATTCGTCTCTGTCTCCTTTCTCTCTTAACTATCTTTATCTATTTCTCCATTAATTTATTTAATATATTTAATCAATTACAGTGTGGGAGGTGTTTATAAGCCATTAAAAAACACACAAAATTCGTTGGATTCACTTCAATATTTAAATTTAATTTGTCAAAATATTTTCGTGCTGCATCACGGGATTTTGTCAGTGAATAGGACGCGGTCTCAAAGCGACAAAAATATTTTGACAAATTAAATTTAAATGTTGAAGTGAATCTAACGGTTTTTGTGTGTTTTTAAATGGCTCATAAACGCCTTCCACTCTGCAATTATTTTTATTTCAGCACACACTCTCAGATCAGGTCACTTGCTATGCAAGTACATCTCCGTAAATTTATATTTTATGTTTTCGTTTTTTATACATATTATATACCTTATATTTTATTCATTTCTGCTTCAACTGTGCAAATCATTCTCTTCTTACTTTTCTCTCTCTCTCTCTCTCTCTCTCTCTCTCTCTCTCTCTCTTTCCTTTTTATCTCTTCCTAATTTCCTCTTTACTTCTTTCTTTATTTCCTTCTGTTTTTCCTTTCTTTTCTTTTTTCTCTTTTTATTACTCTAGTTATTTTTTCTATCTCTCACCCATTTTCTGCTGTACCTTGTACACTTCCTTCTCATCCCATTGTATTCCAAAACGAGTATAAAATGCCTCGTCATCTTTCCAACTTTTCACATAGTTATCTCTAACTAAAAACAGTAAAACGGTCCCTGGTAATTTGTTGTGGCTGGTCATTTAAAAAGCATTTGGAACATTTACTTCTGGGTTTCAATCAACCATAATGGTCAAACGCGAAGAGGAACCCTAATATAAACTTGTGTTTATCCTTATTTCATCTACATTTGCCCTGTAGGTCATAACTAGTAATAGTACCCGGTATAGAAGTTACTTAATGACTATACAGGAAGTAAAGTGGATTATGGTAATCTACGTGGAGTGCCAAGCATAACAGTAGTAGTCGTTCCTAGTCAGATGGCTCTAGGTTCAGTCCTACAGTGTGGCGCCATGGCACCTTGGGCAAGTGTCTTCTATTATAGCCTCTGGCCAACCAGAGTTTTCTGTGCGGAGATGAGAGATGGAAACTGAAAGAAGCTCGTCTTATATGCATGTGTGTGTGTGTGTCTTTGTGACTGTGTTTGTCCCCCGCAACTGCTTGAAAATCGATGTTGGTGTGTTTGTATCCCTGTAACTTAGCGGTTAAGTAAAACTGACTGATAGAATAAATACCAGGCTTTAAAACAAGTTCTGGTGTCGATTCATTCGACTAAAAATTCTTCAATGTGGTGCCCCAGCATGGCCGCAGTCTAATGACTAAAACAAGTAAAAACATTAACATGTGTGTGTGTGTGAGTGTGTGTATGTAGATAATATTTCAAGATTTCTTGGCAATAGAGAAAGAGCTGGTTTCTAACCCAGATCCAAGACACCTTCATTGGAATTTCAATATCATCATCATCATCATCATCATCATCATTTAGCGTCCGCTTCCCATGCTAGCATGGGTTGGACGGTTCAACTGGGGTCTGGGAAGCCAGAAGGCTGCATCAGGCCCAGTCTGATCTGGCAGTGTTTCTACGGCTGGATGCCCTTCCTAACGCCAACCACTCCGTGAGTGTAGTGGGTGCTTTTTACGTGCCACCTGCACAGGGCCCAGACGGGGCTGGCAAACGGCCACGGACAAATGGTGGGTATTTACCCATCAACTGGGTATTTTTGTTTGTATGTACATGTGAAGATCTGTGTATTTTGTTTTATGTACGTATTCTCATGCATATAGTTTTATGTACGTATTCTCATGCATATATATGCTCATATATATTTAAATGATAAACTTCTTGAAAGTTTTACAGATGTTTACAGTTCCAGTGATGGATTGGATCTGTAGTCTTCGAATCAGCTTTCTGCTTTCTGGTTATGTATGCATATGTATGTATATGCATGTATATATATTTCAGATGTGTGCTCCCATTGCATTATTTATGCTGGATTCAAACGACGATTTGACACCAATTGCAATACAACTGCAGCAAGACAAAAGACAAGGAAATCCTGTAAGTGTTTCTAGAATAATTTTATTAGTTTTGTTTAACAATTGCTTTTGCGTATATTTTAGGTTGAGAGTCTTTCGGTTTTGTTTAAAATTCTCAGTCTCAACAACCTCAACAAGCCAGTTGATACCTAACTGTCAGAGCAGAGATTTTCCATATTTATCACTATTTCGGTAGATCTGTTGAAACAATGTAAGCTTGTGCTACCATCACCTCATTGAATGGATTAAAGCTTAAGTGTTTATTCACTAAATATTTGTTGCTCTCAGCATTCTTAATCCTCACCTACATATTAGCTAATGCTATGAAACATCTTTAAACGTCAAACGACAGTGTCACTCTCAATACTGTACATCAATATTCTCTGTATCACTTTTATTCTTTTACTGGTTTCAGCCAGAAGCTGGAACCATGCTGGAGCACCGCCATTCAATGTTTTGGGGTCTCCTTTTGGTACTATTTTTGGTGAAGAAGCGAGTTGGACGAAGCTGCTCTTCTTTGTGCCTCCTGTCACCATGTGGGCTCATCTGGGGGTTCAGATAGAAATTTGTTCAGGTGCTTTCTGAACGTTTTCACATCTAACCCTTGCAGATCTCTAAGGTTCCTTGGGAAGGTGTTAAACAGCCTAAGCTGTTGCAATACTGAGTCCTTATCTGAGATGAAGAAAACGGTATCTTTGGTACTAAGCAATGCCGTCTATTTCGGTGGTTGGTATAGTATTTAATAGATAAGGCGGCGAGCTGGCAGAACCGTTAGCACGCCGGGCGAAATGCTTAGCGGTATTTCGTCTGCCGTTACGTTCTGAGTTCAAATTCAGCCGAGGTTGACTTTGCCTTTCATCCTTTCGCGGTCGATAAATTAAGTACCAGTTACGCACTGAAGTCGATATAATCGACTTAATCCGTTTGTCTCTCCTTGTTTGTCCTCTCTGTCTTTAGCCCCTTGTGGGTAGTAAAGAAATAGGTATAGTATTTAATAGTTGGAAGCTAGACCTTCCAGGATCTTCCATATCACTGCATACCTTCCTCGCCTTCTCTCCAGTTTCCCTTCTTGTAGCCTTTCCCAGTAGCAGCTCATCTGCTTCACGAGTCAATGTTCTTTGTGTAGTGGTGCTGGATTGCTTCAAGTTCCGTCACTAATATATTATGCTCTGCAGTGACCACAGTGGGGGATGGGCAGTAATCCAGAAGACTGAGGGCAAATGTCCTCCATAGGAGTAGCTAGGTATCTTCATTTGTGGTTTTGAATGATCTAAGGACCCGTCCAGTTACTCGCCTGCACAGTTTTGCCATCCTGGTAATATACACATGGAATGTTGCATCACTACTCATGTGCATTCCCAGGTCACACCCCAATTCTAATTCTGGGATTGCTCTAGCCTCTATTCGTATGTATTTCTATAGTTGTCTGTTTGTGGGCCGATGGTGGAGTGCTTGAAACTTATCAGCATTGAACTGCATGTTATTTTCATCAACCCATTTTTATATTGCACACACGTCATTTTGTAGTTTTACTTTGTCACCAGGGTTCTTGGCTGCCTGAGATACTTTTGATACTTTCCTAACAATGATTCATTAACAGTTTCCTATTCTCTTCTCTTCATAAGCAGTTGTCCGAAAATGTCATCATGGTATTATGTACCGATGAGACAATGTTGCAGCCAGGACACTGCATAAGGAGATCACTCGAAAGGATAGTTCTGAGGTCAAATGAATAAGAACACACAGTATGGTAAAAGCCATAGCCACTCATAATAAAAAGGAACACTGGTGGGATATCCCAGTGAAAACCTCAATAAACATAATAGAACTGACATAGTGATTTGGGACAGAGAAGAGTAACCACACAGATGAATCAAGATGTGAAACTCACTTTGCAGAAAGTGGTTGAGGAATGCCAACAAATATTAAACCTTCGAGATGATACAAGAAAGATAGAAGACAGGAATAATAATGTACAAATGTGTAAAGAAAGTACAGAAAGAAGGAAAAATTTTAATTCAAAACGGTGGTATGATTGCGGAGATCGCCACTTGAGGAAAGATTGCCCCTTAAAAGATAAAACCTATTTTAAGTGTGGTAAAATTGGACATATACAGACGAAATGCCGGTCAAAGAAAATGGTAAAACAGAAGAAAGTCTACTCAACAAAAGCAAATTATACCAGACAAAACCGAAAATTTGTGTTGGTAGAAATAAATGGGTTTCAGACCAAAATGCAATTAGATACCGGTTCAGACGCATCGATAATAAATACGGCAACATGGAGTAAGATAGGCAGATCGTTGTATAAAAAAACTACTAGGATACTCTACGGTGTGTCAGCGGAACGAGTTCAATTCTTGAGCGAAATTTCACCAGAAATAAAACTTAAAAATAGGACGCGGAAATGTAAACTAATGGTATCTAAGAATACAATGAATCTGTTCGGGACAGATTTAATGGAAGGATGAATTCGACCTGTAGGATCTATCACTGAATACATTATGTAACAAGGTGAAGGCATCACAGTCTGTGTCAGAGAAAGCATCGGAAAAAATGAAATTAAAATTGAAAAAGATGTACCCTGATATTTTTTCGAAAGAGCTCGGTACGTGTAAAAAAATTAAAGTAATGTTTGAGTTGAAAGAAAATGCGGTGCCGATGTTCTAACCGAAAAGGAATGAACCTTTTGCGGCGTTAAATCAAGTTGAGAAGGAATTAAAAAGATTGGAAGACATGGAATTGATTGAAAAAGTAGACTACTCTGAGTGGGCGGCTCCTACTCTATATATAAAAAAGAAGAACAACGTGATAAGAGTATGTGTGGACTTCTCAACTGGTCTTAATGATTGTTTAATAAATTACAATTATCCGCTTCCAAACCCAGAAGAAATATTTGCTAAGTGCAATGGTGGGAAAAGTTTTGCCAAGCTGGATTTGTCAGAGGCCTACCTCCAATCACTGGTAGATGAAGAACGTGCTGAAGTATTAACAATCAATACTCATAAAGGTCTGTACCGTCTCAAAAGACTGCCATTTGGGGTAAAGGTCGCACCAGCAATGTTTCAGTAAGTGATGGATACTATGCTAGCAGATTGTGAGTTCGCGGTCCCATGCTTGGATGACATATTGATCAAAAGTGAATCAAGGGACCAACATATTGAACATATAGAAGAGGTTTCCAAACGAATGTGTGATTACGGGTTCAAAGTAAGGGAGGATAAATGGGAATTTTTCTTGATAAAAATAAAGTACTTATGACAGGTGATCGATGAAAACGGGCGGAAACCGGACCCTTCTAGGATCGACGCGATAAAAAAATGCCTGCTCCCACTAACAAAACAACACTACAAGCATTTTTAGGTTTGGTAAGTTATTACCAGTTGTGCATACCTAAAATGTATGAGCTAAGAGTTCCGTTGAATAAGTTGCTAAAGAAGGACTCGAAATGGAGCTGGACAAACGAATGTCAGAAATCATTCGAGGAATTAAAAAGCAGTTAACATCAGAGTTATCATTAACTGATTTCGACCCAAATCTGAAAATAATTGTGGCATCGGATGCCAATGAATATGGTGTAGGAGCTGTGATATTGCATAAATTTAATGATGGTAAAATCAAAGCTATTGCACATGCATCGAGAGTTCTATTACCAGCAGAAAGAAACTACAGCCAGATTGAAAAAGAGGCGTTATCATTAATCTTCGCAGTAATAAATTTCCATAAATTCTTACATGGGAAGAAGTTTACACTGCAAACGGATCACCGACCGTTATTGTCTATTTTTGGTTCGAAAAAGGATATCCCCACGCACTCAGCAAACCGCTTATAGTGCTGGGGAACTACTCTGTTGAATTACGATTTCCATATGGAGTTTTTGCTATCAATGAAAATGGGACACGCAGACGGGTTGTCTAGGCTAATTCCAAAATATGAGGAACCTTTTGAAGATACGGTGATTGCATAGTTAAAACTAGAAATGGAACTGAAGAACATTTTGTACAAAGTAGTACGTAATTTGCCGGTAACGCTGGAAGAAATTAAATTAAAATCGGGAAATGATAGGTTCATAAATAAGATTAAAAAATGTTTAGTGTGTGATGAGGTATTATTATATGCAAAAAGAGTGGTAATACCTTAAGTACTGCAAAACAGAGTATCAAAAGACTTACATGTAGGACATCCGGGGATTGTCCGGATGAAGAGCCTTATTAGAAGTTACGTTTATTGGCCGAATGTGGACAAGCAAATTGAGAGACTGGTAAAACAGTGTAGGGGATGCGCTATGGCAGCAAAGGCGCCCCCAGTGCAGATTTAGCCGTGGCCAAAAACGGATTCGGAATGGTCTAGACAACATGTGGATTTCGCAGGACCAATAAATGGCTCTCATTATATCATTGTGGTGGATAGCTATTCCAAATGGCCTGAAGTGTGTAAATGTTCAAGGCCAAACACAAGTGTGACTATTGACTTCTTGGAAGAACTGTTCGCTCGTTATGGAGTGCCAGATACGATCGTGTCGGATAATGGTACACAATTCACGGCGAAGGAGTTCGAAAGATTCTGTAAGTCGGTTCAAATGAAGCATGTGTTAACTCCGCCATACCATCGAAGGTCAAATGTGTTAGCGGAAAGATTCGTCAACACATTCAAGAGAGCCTTAAGGAAGACCTGACGGGAAATCTTTGAAGATACAAATATGATAAAGTTTTTGCAAGTGTATAGAATAACACCGAATCCAAATGCAGAGTCGGGTAGGTCATCCGCAGATTTGATGTTTTCCAGAAAAATTCGTTCTATTTTTGACAAATGGTTGCCGAACAGAAAATAGAAAATAGAAAATTCGGGAAGAAAAACGAAGTTTTTAACACAGGTGACAAAGCGTATTTTAAAATATATAGTAACGAAAAACAGGACTGGGAACAAGGAAGTATAACTGGACGTCTGGGTAATGTGATGTACATGGTAAAAGGACCAAAATATGAACACAGAAGGCATTTAAACCGATTAGAAAAAGATATACCAAAAACCAAGAGAGGCGAGAAGAATAGATTTATGGTATGATTTGTTCCAGGTCCCAAAACCACAAGCAAAAGTGTTCGGGATCCCAGAACCACAAGCAAAAGCAGAACCGACACGTAGGTCGAACAGGAAGAGAAAACCTACAGAAATGATGGAAATTAACGCTAAGAGAACAAGATATGCCAGATTCTCACCGAGGAAATAAAATTGATAAATTCGGGTTTAAAAAACTGAAAAGAGGGAGGTGTTGTGTGGACGCCCCCAGACGATGAAGTAGGCTAGCCCAATATGTAGATATAGAGGGAGAAGTCTAGACGTCGAGAGTTGAGTTGATTAGAGGTCATCCGAACGTGCGACATAATAGGTTTATACATGTAATTATTGGGTAACTGGGATATGTAATACACTGCCTACGTACCAGTCTTGAGAAATTAAGAAAGGAGAAAGCAGATTCGAAGTCTACAAATCCAGGGCATCACTGGAAGAGTTATTTAGATGATTGCTTTATACTTTGGAAAGATAGCATTGACAAACTCCTCGATTTCAAAATAATGCACAACGATATCAATAGCAACATACAATTCAGCATGGACCACAGCAATAAACAACTTCCTTTTCTTGACATCCTAATTAAAATAGTCAATAGCCATATCGAAACAGACATCTTATATAAACCCATCATCATACAAAATCTATCCATTCTCACAGGAGATAAAACAATGAACAAAATTTTAGGCTCACACAAAATTATCAAGAGCAAAATGCAACCGAAATCATTAAAAATAATATTAACCAACGCAAGACTATATCTATTACAAAGGAACCAAAAGTGAAAAAATGCGGACGATCTAACTGTGGCACATGCCCCCACCTTTTGGCGGGTACAGAGTTCCACTTTAAACAAGGTGAAATATTTAAGATAAAGTCAAAGTTTACCTGTGCTTCGGAAAACCTAATCTATGCCATTACACGCTTAGGGTGCGGTAATCAATATATTGGGCAAACAGGAATGTCACTAAGACAAAGAACAAATCCGACACACAAAATACAGACGGATACAGGTTAGGGAACATATAGAAAGGTGTGCTAGGAATCTTAATCCTAATTTTCCCCTTCTATCAATGTTCACAGAATACCTCAGTACAACAAAGAATGAATAAAGAGGCAACTTTCATTAATAAATATATTCCACAACTCAATATGAATACATAATATAATACAGAACATTACTAACCTTTCAATTAATACCACTAATCCCCATACATCCCATATACCATTCACATTAAAGATATATTTCTACCCTAATTGCACCAAATCCAGAACTACTTATCTCCCTTACACATCTTTTTACTCAGGGACTAGTAGACCTGACACCGTGCAGTGATCGGTGTGCATTCAAAGCAATGATTAATAATTTTACGAAACCGGTATGCTTTTGAATCTCTTTAACAATTCACAATAATGACTTTCATTACTTTTATTCCTACCTCAGTTCATCTAATTGTATATATCTATCGTTACTTTTCATAAAAAGCCTTTACTTTTTTTGAGTTCCAATGTGCATTTCCGCTTATTTTTCTTCTTACTTCTCCCTATATCCTATGTATGTTACAATTCTTTGAGGAAATCAACTTCCCATGAGATTTGCATGTCTATGCAACCATGCTGGATATCTATGCGTATGCGTTGATCTGGTTGTCTATATGTCTGTGTGTTCCAGTTAATTTCATTTCGATGTTCAAATATTTACTTATGAAATATTGACATTTACCACTTTCTTTTAGGTCTTTCTTCCAACAGACGATGAAAGCGTTTGGACTCTTGCTAAAATGTGGTACAATATGGCTGATGCCAATTATCATCAATGTGTTGTGCACTTGGGTATTATTATTATTATTATTATTATTATTATTATTATTATTATTATTATTATTATTATTGTTGTTGTTGTTTGAGTTCAAATTTCGCTGGGGTCGACTTTGCCTTTCATCCTTTCGGGTTCGATTAAATAATTACCAGTTATGCACTAGGGTCGATGTAATCGACTTAGTCCCTTCTCCCAACTCTAAGGCCTTGGGCTTCCAGTAGAAAGGATTGTTATTATTATTATTTTATTGTCTTTGCACAGCTTCTAGCACTGAAGATGTACTACAGCGTCAGCTGTAAACTACCAGTGAACTAAGGTAACACCTCTTATTTTTCGAGCACCTTCCGGAGTATTCGAACGGTTCCAAGCAGTGCTGTTTTCTGCAAGTCTCCACACTTATTGCAGCCCCTATTTGTTCCACGTACTTCTCGAGATTTTTACTCACTGTCCCCAGGGCTCCAACAATTATTGGTACTACTACCACCTTATTCAGCGATCACAACTGCTTAACTTCCCAAGCTAACCTGTCATATCTCTCGACTTTTCTCTCTTCCTTATCACATACTTTGTTGTCAGCTGGGCATGCTATATCTATCATCCAGCATCGTTGCTTTTTTCTCAATTAAGACTATGTCCGGCTTCCTATTCTCTATCTCCTAGTCGAACTGAATCATAAAATCATATAGGATCTTTGCATTATCATTTTCGATGGTGCCTTCGGGTTTATGTTCGTACCACTTTTTTGCTCTGTCAAGTCCATACTTGTTGCAAAGTATCCATGCGATTACTCCTGCCACAAGAATGTGGGATCGTATCGTACGCCTTACGATAATCGATCCGTGACATTGCTAAGTTAGTTTTCCTCCTCTTGCAGTCTCTAAGTACAGTTTTGTCTTCTTCTGGCACTTACGCTTACACCCCTTCTGCTCATGTGGCAGGACTCTATTTTTTGCCAGATGTCCGTACATTGACTCTGCGACTATTCCAACCAACAATTTCCACATAAGTGGCAAACAGGATATCGGCCTGTAATTGTCTACCGTATTGCCTTTTCCGATGTTTTCCAGGCACAGCACAGTCCTACCCAATGTCCCACCCACTCTGGTTTTGCTTGGTCGGCATTTAACAAAGTGTTGAGTTGCGCAGCTATTCATGCACGACATTCACCAAATCTTTTGATCCAGTAGCCTTGAACTCCATCTGGTCCCGGGGCCTTCAAGTTGCTCATTTTTTTTTTTTGCTGATTTCTTCACTTCCTTAACTGAAATGACTATTTCTGCCTGTTTTGGACAGGCTACTGTTTGTTTCAGTTCTTGCAACCATTCAGCATCCTTCTTGTGCTCCTTGTCTTTGCTCCAGATGTCATTCCAAAACCTCTGACTTTCAATGTTATCTGGTATCAAATTTTCATCTGTACATCCTCCATTTATTTCTTTATAGAATCTCTTCTGATCTACTCTGAATAAACTATTCTGGTGGTAACCCTTCACACTTTAGCTCTATCTTACCATCTTTGCTTTCTTTGCAATGAGGCGCTGTTTCAGTTCCTCCATTACCACTTTCAGGCCCTTTCTTTCAATATTATACTTCCTTTTCAATGCCCTGTATTTTTGTTCGCTTTTAATTTCCCCCTTCTCATTTCAGCCTAACTCAGAAATGTCATTCGAGAGCATATCTAACCTCGCCTGTATTCTTCTTTTCCACAATAGATCTTTTCTTTTGTCACTCCCATTATGCTTCTTTTTCTTGACATCGACACCACATTTTCTGCTACAACAATACTTGCTGCTTTGATCAAATTATTTGTTTCTGTGATGTTGTTTGTTCTGATGTATTTCAGAATTTAATTGACATTTTTCGTTTCTTGGTTCAATTTCCATCGATCAGCCTTTTTAAGTTTGCAAATAATGTCGCTATGAATCTCCTGTAGCCTTGCCTTTATTCTGTCGAAGGCCCATCTGTAATGTCACCATTAGTTTTATTGTCTTCTCCCAAACCATCTATATGTCTCTCATCGAGCAAGCTATCACTGTTCTTTTACTGTGGTTTATTAGAGATTTCAACACTGTTTTCTGCTATGAGATTACTTTTATCTGTAGGAACTGTATTTTCATCGTTTCCTCTGCTGCTGTTTTCCAATAACTGTCTTTTGATAGCTTCGAGTTCTACTTTTGTGAACCAACGATTTTTTTCTCATTGCTCTAGCTTGATCACATAATCTCTGTTCCGTGAGATGATCATGCATATTCTGTCGGTATCCCCTATATGAACCCCTTTTTCGTCTACAGGGTTGCTCAGGTAGTAATACTCCATGACAACAGAATTGATTTCTGTGTTCCGTCTATGCCATGTGTGCTGGTCCATTGCTGGGTAACGACAGGCTGAAGTCGGACCAGTATCTGTGAGCCTGCCCGGTGGAACACTGTCACAGTTTATGCTAATATTGTTTGAGTGCAATACTCCATTAGAATGATATAATTGGAGCTTCGTCTTCCATTGTGACATATTATACTTTAAAAAATTTGACATCACAGGAGAAATTTTGAAAATGTCCAGCGATTTCAGAATCCACGAATGTGGTATGCTGTCAAAGGCTTTTTTATAATCAATCCATGAAGAGCTGAGCTTTCTGCGCTTGTTATGGCAGTTCTCAAGGATCATGCGATTAATTAGGAGCTGATCTTTGCATCCGTATGAGCCTCGTCTGCATCCTTTTTGTTCAGTGGGGAAGAGGTTATTCTCTTCCATAAACGTATATGTTTTCTCTACTAGAATAGCTGTCAAAATCTTATAGGGAGTAGATAAACATGTTATAGGCCGGTAGTTTTTTGGGTCTTTCGTTTTCTTATTTTTGCGGAGGAGGTAAATAATATCATTTGCCATCCAATGGGGAGTTTTTTCCGGGTCTTTCATAATACTATTATATAGTGCTAGTGCATGCATATACAGCTGCGTGTGTGCGCACGTACACGCGAGTACTGTCCAAATCTCCGACCAATCACATATAGCTAGCTGGCATTCAATTGGTGTATCAAGTTTCGGACATTTTGATTGGGTTTTGGATAGAAAATTCACAAAAAAGGCACTTCTATTAATTTTTTAATGGCTTTGCGGGGTGACTGGGAAATGTAAAGATGTGCACGATCACCCTTGGACGGTTTGAAATGATCATAGAAAGTGCGAACCCACTAACTGAAAAATTGTGGATCTGTATAAAGGACACACACACAGACATTTTGCCGTTTATATATAGAGAAATTACTAACATTTTGTGTGCGGACGAGAGTGATGAGAGCCAGAAATTTGGTACTCTATCAATACCAGGGGATTTCCACTTATGAGCCTTCGTTAGTATTCTCCTCAGGTTGGCGATTGAGATGTCTTCCCATACCTGTTCATTATTATTATTATTATTATTATTATTATTATTATTATTATTATTATTATTATTATTATAATAATTATTATTATCATCATCATCATCATCATCATCATCATCATTATTATCATTATTATCATTATTATTATTATTATGTTTTTCCTTCTTCAAATTTTCTTCCGTTTCTCGACAAGTGTTTTCCATACACCTAGGGCAGAGAAGGGCATTGCATGCATTCCCAGATTACACGCGCAAATTCACAGATAAAATATGTATTTAAAAATTAATAAATATTAAATTCATGGATGGATGTTATTTTCACAGCGATAGTGCTCTTCTCAGTACATGAACCGTACCAGTTAACACGATTTTTTCCACTTCCTGTAGGGATGGTAAGCCTGGAATCATTTTCAAATAGGTTTCAGTACCTTTTTTTATCATTCCTACAGATCCTACAATCACTGGTACTGTAGTTGCCTTGAGATTCTGAACTTATCACTTTATACTGTGTTTATTATTATTATTATTATTATTATTATTATAGACGTCGCCGCACATTATACAATATCATGTGGTTGTTGATTGAAGATGTTGTATCTATCGGGGTTTTGTACTGTTTGTCAAGTCACAACAAAGACCTCACACAGACAGTACTTTACACAATATGCGTGCAGTTCCAAGTAATGCCGACTTTTGCAATACATCTTGATTGTAGGGTATTTTTAAGGTTTTTAGATGTTTTTTTTTTAGATTGGGTGGTATTGATTGCTTTTTCTGTGTATAATAGATCATGTTTTCCTCTAGCCTTCTTTCTGCAACCTCTCTGTTCTTCTGGTAGTAGGTTCTGGTTGTCACGGTGCTCGTAAATGCTTTCTGAAAGCATTCTTGTTAACGGATTCCACACTAGTGGTAAGCAAGTGATTGGTCTATAATTGCTAGCTGTACTACCCTTGCTTTTATCTTTCATAAGGGGTTGTGTCCTCCCTCTAGCCATCTAATCTGGTATTATTCTTCCATTAAAGCAATCCTGCAATTGTTCCCTCAGCCGCCTTCATGTAAACTACTAAATTTCTTTTGCCATTACCCTTGAACAAACTCTAGTCCTGGCGCCATCTAATTCGGCATTTTTCCTAACACTTAATACACTAGGCGCAGGAGTGGCTGTGTGGTAAGTAGCTTGTTTACCAGCCGCATGGTTCCGGGTTCAGTCCCACTGCGTGGCACCTTGGGCAAGTGTCTTCTACTATAGCCTACGGCCGACCAAAGCCTTGTGAGTGGATTTGGTAGATGGAAACTGAAAGAAGCCCGTCGTATATATATATATATGTATGTGTGTTTGTGTATCTGTGTTTGTCCCCCTAGCATTGCTTGACAACCGATGCTGGTGTGTTTATGTCCCCGTCACTTAGCGGTTCGGCAAAAGAGACCTATAGAATAAGTACTGGGCTTACAAAAGAATAAGTCCCAGGGTCGAGTTGCTCGATTAAAGACGGTGCTCCAGCATGGCCGCAGTCAAATGACTGAAACAAGTAAAAGAGTAAAAGAGAGTAGCTAATCATAGATTTGGCTGTTTCTCACTCACTGCTTCTTCCTCACTTTCTTTAACCATACTGCATTTGGTCTATCCCAAATATTACTGCAAAACTTTCTAGCTTCTTCTGCATTAGGTTTCTCATCTTTATTTGGTTATAAAATCTCCTTTGGTCTGTCTCAAATAATCTATTCTGTTGATACAGATCTATTCTTTTCTTATAACTGGAGATGCTGCCTGCTACTGCTATGATACGCTGTTTCAAATCTTCTATTATTGTCCCAAATGCTTTCTTGCCTAGGTATCTTTTTTCAAGGGAAGATTTGCATCTTGTGCTTCCTAACTTGTTCAGTTTCCAGGCTTCTATTCTACCCAGGTCTTGTTTTAAAGTCTCCACTTTGTTTTGTAGTCTCCTTTTCCACATTTGCTCTTTTAAAATCTTTCCCTGTGTGATATCCAATCTTCTAGTAACTACTACCCTTCCTGCACAGATCAATAAGTTAGTGTCTCCTATATTTTTAGCATCTATCCTGCTGCTGATAACAGAATCTACTTTCCAAGTCACTCCTTGTAGCTTCCTTCTGTTGATGTCTTTTAATGCTGGAAATCTTTTTCTTGTTTCTTTACTCATTTATTTCCTGAAACTCATCTAAAATATTCTCATCTTCCCCACTTAAATCACTCAAATCACTCAAAGCCAGTTGTCCCTTCCTTATTGTTATTATTTTTTTCCTTTGGGTTCTTCTTTTGTTTCAGTTGTATCTCTTATGTCGTTGTTTGTCTTTCCCACTGTCTGGTCTTTCTTTTCCAGTTCTCAAGTGATCTCTTCTCCCCTCCATTCTGTCATCCACTTCATTAGCTTGATCTACTGATCTCAGCTCAGTTACTTGAAACATACCCTTCTCTACCCAAAGTATCAACACCCGTTTTCTATAGCCCCTTCTTTTAGGTTCACTTTCTAAGTAGCACTGCATCACTATCCTGTTTCCTTCGCTGGTCCACTTCCTCCTCCTTGGAAGTCGTAGAGATGCATTGTACTGTCGGTGACAGTAATTTCTGCTTGATGAATACTTTATAAGGAACATCTCCAAATCTTCTGGGAAAATATTATGGAAAATTAACCATAAAATAACAAAATATCTATATATTATTGCTAATAAAATTTGCAATACATACATACAAACATGTATAGATAGATAGATAGATAGATAGATAGACAGACGGAGAGATACACAGACATGCAGACTGGTAGACAGACAGATAGACAGACAGACAGACAGACAGACAGACAGACAGATAGATAGATAGATAGATAGATAGATAGATGGATAGATAGATAAGTTTCTTTATTGGCCACACAGGGCTGCACACAGATGGGACAAGTTACAAGGTAGAGCTTTTCTTTTGGGGGATGAAACAAAATAAAGGGTGGCGTAGGTTTTCGATCAAGAGGGATCGTAAAAGAGAAGAAAAGAACAAAAAAAAATGAAAAAGAAAAAAAAGAAAAAAGAAAAAAAGAAAAGGAAAAGGAACAAAAGAAAAGAGATATGAAAAAAGAAGAAAAATAGATAGATAGATAGATAGATAGATAGATAGTTGTGAACTCGAGTCAGGTTTCCTATAAAACAACCTAGATATTAATAAATTAAACTTATAGAAGACTAGGACTAAAAACCCATGAAAGCATTGCTCCATTGTGGTCACCCCTGTAACACTGAAGCCAGTAAAACAGCAAAAAACTATAAAAATGTATTCGTTTTAAATCGCTTATCGCATATATGATGTAAAATACAAGATGAAAATAATATTCTTTTTCAGGTTTAACCCATATGCTGATGCAAATTGTCAGTGCTCACATGCATAGGAATATATTTCCGACGCATCCACTCTTCAAAATTTTGGCCCCTCACACTTATTTACTTATGCTTATCAACGAGTAAGTGCTTTTTATTTCTTGTTATTTTAATGAATAAGTACACCATCTTCTAACAGATATTTTTGAATTTTATTATCGGAGACGTACTTGCGTAGCAGATGTTTTGATCTGATATGATGCGCTGAAACCAATGCAATTGCAGCCTGGAAGGCCATTCAGAAACATACAAAAAAACCCCAGTTGTTTGTAATATCATTCCTATCACTCCTGCCACTGCCACCACCATGACTACAACGACCACTTCTACTACTGCTCTCTCTCTCTCTCACACACAGCCTTTTTTCACTCTCCATCAGTGTTGTTTTTAGGCGGGACCTTTCACCACTTTTGGAATGTTGGTTGAGGTTATTTGCATCCTTCGTCCGTCGTCTCATGAGGATCTTCCTCTTCCTTGGAATCTTGTTCCTTTTTGTGTTGGCCTTATGCTGTGGGACATATTTCTGGTTCCGATTGGAGAGATTCTGGGTGCTTCCTTAAGACTGTATTTCTCTAGCTACTTTTGGTCCATACATAGACATTTCTATTATGTTGTGATCCGAAACTAGTGTCGGCGTCATTTTCACACCATGAACGATGTCCATATTATTTGTGAAGCAGAGATCCAAAATGTTATTCGCCCTAGTTGGTCTAAGTACAACTTGCTCCGTGAATAGGTCGTTAGTGAGGTTGAGCAGGGACTCCACCTGTGCTTGATTGCAATGAGTCATTCTTGAAAGCATGAGTCCTTCGGGCCATTTGACGTTGGGGAAGTTGAAATCACTCATAAGAAATACGCTCACGTGGTGTTCCAGTTTCATGAGGATTTCTTTAATTCTTGTGAGGCAATCGTCAAACTTGCCTATGTGGTTTGGACCATCTGGTGGGCGATATGTATTGCATACGACTATATTGTGTTGTCTTATGTTGTCTTATGAGAGAATGAAGGATGTGGAGAGACGGAGTGAGAAGAGAAGTATATGAGGGAGAGGGTGAGGTGAGAGGGAAAGAGGTAGATGGAGAGGGAGACAAAAGAAGGGAGAGAGAAGTGAGAAAAGGAGGAAGATATGAAATGGAAGGAGAGGAGAGGAAAAGTGAGAGTTATGAAACAGAGAGGGAGAGAGGTAGATGTAGAAAGAGACAAAGGGAGGGAGAGACAGAATGAGGGAAAGAGATGAGAAAAGGAGAAGGATATGGAAAAGAGAGGGAGAGAGATAGGTGTAAAGAGAGACAAAGGAAGGGAGAGGGAAGCGGAAAAAGAAAGAAGATATGAAAAAGGAGAGGGGAGATAGGAAGAGGAAGGTCTGAAAGAGAGAGTGAAGGAGCTGGTAACGAAGATATGAAGGAAAGAGCACAACAACAGGTATAGATCGAGAGGGCCGCTGTAAAAAAGATGAAGTGAAAAAACGACAGTGAAAAGAAAAAGGGTTCGTCACGAATTCGCTGCCGTAAATTTTATAAAACACAATTTCCAGAACTAGATACAGAACGCTCAACCGCAATTCAGCATGTATAAAGTTCTACAAATTATATGTATGTGTATCTTTCAAATGCCTTCACTTTGGCGCGCTGAGATCGGGAATTACTCTGCAGTTAATAAACTACAGCAGTCAATTTACCGGTTAGAGAACATTTTTTTATTTAAAATTAACGACAGATGCTGATGATCTTGCAGATGTTTGCGTGTCCATATACGTAAATATTAACGAGTGAAACTAATTAGTACATAGGTAATGGTTTTTTATTTTATATATATATATTAAAAATATTCCTCTCTACAGTATTATTATGTGAATTAATACATTTTTTCTCCTGAATCTATGTTTTTGCAGTTTCGCATTCGAGAAACTTATGAATCCTGGTGCTTGGGTCGACCAAACAATGACCATTGGATCGGAGGGAATGATAAAACTGGTTTGTAAAGGGTAAGGTAGATGCTGAACGCGCGCACGCACACACACACACACACACACACACACACACACACACACACACACACACACACACATATAAATACTCGTCCATCTACCCCAATAAGTATTTATTTAAACGCATATGTATCTACATAAATGTAAGCATATTTATTCATTTATATATGTGTACACCCATGTTTATATATCTATATGTGTGTATGTGTGTGTACATCCACACCTATATCATATATATATACATGTATATATCTATATGTGTATACACACACAGACGCATACACACATTTATACGTATGTATACATATATGCATATATATATATACACACACACATAGATATACATGGGTATATATGTATACATACATTGACTGACATACGTATGTGTGTATGTGTGTGTAACACACACATATATATGCACATGTTTGCATATACAAATATATTTGATATTACTAGTATTGGCTGTGTGGTAAGTAGCTTGCTTACCAATCACATGGTTCCGGGTTCAGTCCCACCGCGTGACACCTTGGGCAAGTGTCTTCTACTATAGTCTCGAGCAGACCAAAGCCTTGTGAGTGGATTTGGTAGACGGAAACTGAAAGAAGCCCGTCGTATATATGTGTATATATACATTTATATATGTATGTGTGTGTGCATATATTTGTGTCTGTGTTTGTCCCCCAAACATCGCTTGACAACCGATGCTGGTATGTTTATGTCCTCGTAACTTAGTGGTTTGGCAAAGAGACCAATACAATAAGTACTAGGCTTCCAAAGAATAAGTCCTGTGATCGATTTGCTCGACTAAAAGGCGGTGCTCCAGCATGGCCGCAGTCAAATGACTGAAACGAGTAAAAGAGTAAAAGAGTATATATATATGTATATATATATATTTTTTTCTGTAAACTGTTTTTAACATTTTCTTATTATTATCAAAGAATGTATATATGTATTGTAATTTTTTGTGCCCAATATTTTAATGAACTTTTTTTTATATTTTCCCAAGATTTTTCCTTGTAAACTGTTTTTAACATGTTCTTATTATTATCAAAGAATGCATATATATATATATATTGTAATATTTTTGTGACAACCAGTACTTAACACAACAAAGCTTTACAGTTTACTTTTGATAATCTTTTTCTAAAAAAGTGAAACCGGTCAAGTGAATAGACATCTTTTAAAATTGCATTTTCGCACCTCCTTTCATATATATATATATATATATATATATATATAATATATATATATATAATATATATATATATATATATATATATCCAAATAAGCAACAAGAATATCTTCGGTAATCTGGTACGATCTTAATAAATATTAGATTTATAATTCTCTTTTAATCCAACTTATTGAAATAATCAACCCCTACTAGCCAAGTATAATCTTATAGATTAAAGCGGATGCATATTTGTATATGTTTGTATAAGTATAAAGGAATCTCTGTATTTTCTGTAACTATTTAGTTTATGGATGGCCATTGTGATCATTTAGCATTGACCTAGTTTTCTTGATACAAAATCGCATTGCCAAATAGGAGTAAACAGCCTCTAAGACAATATAACCCCTTCCACTTTAATTTTCTTTAGGAATAATTTCTGACATTTATTTCACCCCTACCTACTTCTATAAATAGAAAATCTCTTTTGTCTCCATCCAACAGAACATCCCTCCCCACTTTCTAGCAGTTCCATATAACTTAAAGAATATTCTTCAGTCAGAAGATAAATTCTAAGACCTTAATGTTCTTAACATTCAAATCAACATCTTTGTCCGTATATCTACCCGCTTTATAATATTATCAATTAACATGAAAATAAGTATATGTATTGATGGAAAACCTCTATTAATGGCTGATGATTGCTCAACATTTTAAAACTGTTGTAATACTTACAATGCTTAATAAAATGAAGTAGCGTGAAACGATCGTACCAAATTACTGAAGATATTCTTGTTGCTTATTTTGATTATAATCACCCCATGGATTTATATGGATAACACCGTACAAAATTCTGGCGCATCTAACTGAAGTACCATGTTCATTTGAATCTAAATTTTGCTGAACGTATATATATATATATTGGCCTGCTCGCTTAGCCAGCGAGGTGGCGTCATTTGAAGGCTAAAATAATGCGAAGCGCATTGTGACCAGCGATATGTAGCAACATCTGATAGCCTGGTCGGTCACAGTGATCACGGTGATATATATATATATATATATTACAAGAATAGTGTTGTCAGTGACTTTGAAGTTTTAGCCTTCCGCGGACTCAGATATTCTGGGTCATATATAGTCTCCAGTAAGTTTGGGTTTTTTTTTCTGCTGTAGATGGAGCTCTGGTTGTATGACGAGGTTTGATACAATAATATTACAGTAGATTTTTATTAATAAACGTTGGAGTTGTGTTATTGTTTAGAGTTCAGTGGCATGTGTACAACATTGCAATCAGGTGTGTCTGTTTAGGTGTGTCAGCTTCTGAGCTTGTTTTTTAGGGTTCACAAGAAAATGAAGGTCGGTGAGAAGTTATAAGTTATTCTGCAGCTAAGTAAGTAGGTTGAGTTATTGTTGTTGTTGCTATCTGTACTTAACTTGTTTGTTTTATGAAGTTAGAAGTTATTGTGCAGCGTTCTGTCCAACATGTAAAATTTTGTGATTCGGTGTGGGTTTATTTAAGCATATCAGCTTTAGGTCATGAAGATTTAAGCTTAGAAATTTGATTATCTAGAGTTCAGAAAAGACAGTAGGCGGAAAGGTTAGTTGGTCAGCAAATTCCTTTATTTGTTGATATTATTTGAGCTTTATTTAAGAGATTTATAAAAATTTTCTTACCTTGTTCTTTAGGGTTCACAAAAAGATGTATGTAGATGGACAGCTTGGTTGGTCAGCAGACTTCTAGCCCGGAGTTAATTTTTCTTGATGTTATATGATTACGACTAAGAAAATTTTACCATTGTCTTTTGGAGAGGTAAAGTTTGTGGACTATGTTTTTAAATGATTTCTTTTATTCGATTTCAACCTCCAGACCTGAAGTGATACACTTATCATCCAATAGAGCTCCATCTATATCCGAAAAGATAAATTTATCAGAGACTATATAAAGCCAAGATAAACTCAAACAAAAGCGGCGAGCTGGCAGAAACGTTATCACGCCGGACGAAATGCTTAGTGGTATTATGTCTGCTGTTACGTTCTGAGTTCAAATTCCGCCGAGGTCGACTTGCCTTTCCTTTCGGGGTCGATAAATTAAGTACCAGTTGAGCACTGGACTCGAAACTCATTTGTCTGTCCTTGTTTGTCTCCTCTGTGTTTAGGCCATTGTGGGCAATAAAGGAAGTAGATTGACAAGTTTATTTTTTTGAACCTGTGCAAAACAAACGAGATGTCGAAATATCATTCACTTCATAACAATGACACTCTTCTTTTGTTGCTTCTGTATCTTCTGGAGGAGTTACCTCAACCATATATTATTACCATTATTGTTGTTATTATTATTATTATTATTATTATTATTATTATTATATTATTAGTTGTTGTTGTTGTTGTTGTTGTTGTTGTTGTTGTTGTTGTTGTGTTGTTGTTGTTACTTTTTTTCTTCTTTCAAATTTTCTTCCATTTCTTGCCGAGTGTCTTCCCGACTCCTAGGGCAAAGAAACTCATAGTGTATATTGGTAGGCCATTAAACCAAACTCAGTATTTCGTTCATATTGAAAAAATTTTTTTTTTAAAGTTAAATTAAAATACATGAGCAGCAACAGTTCTCACATCGACAATGCTCTTCTCAATACGTGTGATGTACCAGTTAAGACAATCTTTTGCACTTCTTGCAGGGATGGTAAGCCAGGGATCATTCTCATATAATTTTCGGTTCCCTTCTTGATCATTCCTAGTGCTCCTACGATCACTGGTATTGTAACCGCCTTGAGATGCCACATTTTCTCAATTTCAATGAGTAGGTCTTTATATTTTGAGCTTGTCAAACTCTTTCGCTGAGATATTATGATCACAGGGGATGCTCATGTCGATCAATAAGCAAACTTTATTGTTTTGGTCTTTCACAACAATATCTGGTTTATTGGCCTTGATGGTTCGGTCTGTATGTACTGGAAAGTCCCACAGAATGGTTACATTTTCTCCTTCAGTTACAGCCTCAGGGTGGTGATTATACCACTTGTCGGCAGTTTTGATATTGTAATGCCGACTTATTAGCCAGTGGAGATATTGGCCAACTCTGTCATGTCTTAATTTATACTCCACTGGTGCTATGACTTTACATCCAGAGATTAGGTGGTCCACTGTTTCAATCATGTCGTTGCAGAATCGGCATTTTGGGTCTGCTCCATTTTTCATCACATTGGCCTGGTAGTTCCGGGTTAATAGGCTTTGGTCTTGAGCAGCCAGGATGAAACCTTCGCTCTCTGCTTTTAGCCCTGAGCTCCGCAGCCACTGATGGGTTTGCTTCTGGTCAACATCAGCTTGTTTGCTGCGGGTCACATATTGCCGTGCAGAGGTTTCTCCTCCCACCTATCAGCCAATTGCTCGTGCGCTTTTTCATTGCCATCATTTTCACCTTCTTTGCAACAATAGTTGCCTTACTTCCCTCGGTTGTTCAGTTTGGGTATCCTGCACGAGATCAATAGCAAATTTTTTGCTTTCCTTGATGATAGAATGAAGCTTCTTTCGTCTCTCGTGATTTTCCACGAGCTTTAGCATCCAGTCATTCGATATTTCGAGATATTTGGCCAGTCCAATTGTGGTTGTTTTGTAAGCTAGTTCAAATTGGATCAGGCCTCGACCTCCTTGGGCTCTGGGAAGGTAAAGGCGATCTACGTCTGCCTTTGGGTGGTGCATCCTATTACAACTCAGCAGCTTGCGTATTTTTCTATCTATATTCTTATTTCACTCATATTCCAGTTCAACACATTGTAGCTATAAGTAACAACTGGAACTGCTAAGGAATTTATAGCTAACACCTTGTTACGTGGATTTAGTTCAGATTTCAGGACTGCACGAACTCTCCTATAACATTCCTTCCTGATTTTCTCTTTCATGCTTGCATGCTGAATACCAGAGCCTTCATTTATCCCTAAATATTTGTATGTTTGTTCTTGCTCAAGCTCTCTTATGACTGTGTCAACATCTAACACGACTGAATTTGTGGTCTTCACTTTCCCTTTCTGGAAAGTGGCCTTGGCACACTTCTCAAGTCCAAACTCCATCCCGATGTCATCGCTGAATGCTTTCACGGTGCGCAATAGGCCTTCAAGTTCATTATTGTCTTTACCATAAAGTTTTAAGTCATCCATATAAAATAGATGGTTTATTTTTTTATTGGCAATTTTATACCCATACCCTGTTCTGTTTAATTCACTTGTTAGGGGTATTAGGGCTATGCAGAATATTAAAGGTGAAAGTGAGTCACCTTGAAAAATTCCACAGTTGATGTTTATATTTTCTGAGGCAAGTACTCCATTAGAGTGGTATAATTGGAGATTCGTATTCCACAACGACATATTGTGCTTCAGGAAGTTTGAAATCACAGGGGAAATTTTGAAGATGTCCAGCGATCTCAAGATCCATGGATGCGGTATACTGTCGAAGGCCTTTTTATAGTCAATCCATGCGGTGCTGAGATTTCTGCGCTTGTTGTGACAGTTCTCAGGATCATACGATTGATTAGCAGTTGATCTTTGCATCCGTAAGAGCCTCGGCGGCACCCTTTTTGTTCAATGGGGAAAATATCGTTCTTCTCCATGAATGCATATGTTTTCTCCGCCAGGATAGATGTTAGGATTTTATACGTGGTGGATAGACAGGTTATAGGCCGATAGTTTTTTGGAAGGTTGGTTTCGTTATTCTTTGGGAGTAGGTAAGTAATGCCACTTGCTAACCATTCAGGTGTTTTCTTTGGGTCTCTCATAATTCCATTGAGCAGCTGAACTAGCTTACCGTGTGCGCACGGGAGCGATGCGAGCCAGAAATTCGGCACCCTATCTTTACGGGGGATTTCCAATTATGGGCCTTCGTGAGTGCTTTTCTTAGGTCTGCTATTGTGATGTCTTCCCATGCTTGTTGTTGTAAATTTTGGTAGGATCCTTCAGTTTGTATAATCCAGTCTGCATTTATGTTGTACGTCTTCTTGTCACTCCAAATCCTTTTCCAAAAGTTTTGAACTTCTTCCATGGGAGGGGGGTCTTTAACGGTTACTTTCTCCTTCCCTATTTCTCTGTAGAATTTTTGGCATTGGATGTGAACAGCTTATTTTGCTTTTAAAACTTGTTTCTCTTCTCAATCTTCGTATTCTTTGGGCTTTTGCTTGGACTTTTTGTTTCAGCGTTTTTCTTTATTGATATCAGTTCTTCTCTTGGTGAGGATCCAAATTTTCTCTTCATCTTTCTTCCTGTTCTGGATCTTACATCATTTCCACATATTAGTTCATTTAATATTGATATTTCCCCTCTCATAAATTCAATCTCTTTTTCAATTTTACTTCTCCAGGTTTGATTTCTTCCCAGGTTTTGTTTTCTTTGTTTTTTCGGGGGCATACAGCTGGTTTCAATTGCCCTAGCAGAAGCGTAAATAATTTCATTTAACTCAGTAAAATCAGGTTTTAATTCTCGTATTATTTCATTTGTTACATAGTTGCCAATTTGGATTTGTTTTTTATTTTGGTTTGTATTTGAGAGTTTATGAAGCGGTTCTCTATCATTCATACTTGTATGTCTTACAACTTCAAGCGTATTCAGGATTTTCTGCCTCATTTCTGCCATGGACTCTCTGTGTTCTTCAGCAAATGCGAGATCTTCAGTTACTGTTGTTTTTTCGTTTTCCTGGCTATCTTTAACAGGTACAATAGAATTTCTTGTATCTTCAGGCCTTTGCGTACTTTGGTCAGATGGCAGTGTTTCAATTAAGCCTCGTGGCGGGCTATACTGTTCATCTGATTCTTCATTTCCTTTGTGTCTTATATTTATGTCATTTTCCGTTGCGTGCTTGATCGCGCTTATTTCACTGTCTGTGAGTCTGTTATTTCTAAAGATATCCCTCCTCACATTTGCTAATTTGTTCTCGTCCAAATAGGGCTACTGTCTTGATTCCGTGTTCTCCATATACTGTAAGAGTTTGCGGTGTGTCTCTCTTGAGATGGCCTACCTAATGCATAGTAATAAGCGTATATTACTTCTTTATACTCTCTCGGGTCCATTTGTTCCGCTTACATTTTTCTTTCTGTGGTGGTTGTGGTGGTGAACTTGGAGGGCTCGAGTTGGGGGATTTCCCGTTCAAGTGACCATCCATGTCCGTATTCGGAGAAGAGTTTGTGCCAGTTGATGACTTTTTGATCCCAGGCTGGCTCTTCCCTGGGGGACGCGCTTCCAGATTAACCATAGGACAAGCGATTTGGTATACTGATTTAGTTTTCCTTTTAGTTTCCAAACACATTTTGGTGCTACGATAATGTTATCATTTTTTTAGCTTTGATTGGCTCGTGGGGAGACGGCCATCATTGCCGTTACAATTATAATCGTACCATTATAGCAGCCGTAGTCGGCTTATTATTGTTATTATCATCACCATTACCATCACTATCATCATTATCACCACCATTACCATCATCATTATCATCATCACCATCACCATCACCACCATCATCATCAATGATATTGTTTTATGTGTAGTCACAGTATTATTATTATTATTATTATTATTATTATTATTATTATTATTATTATTATTATTATTATTATTCTATGTTTGACTTTTGCTTTACATTTGTACAAGTTGGCTCCAAGTCTTACCCAGAGACCTCAAGAGACAACAGGTTGGAAGTTCCTGTTGTTGTTATGCCTAGTGTGCCATATATTTGGTTTTGTATTTAGTGTTTTACTAGTGAATGTCTAAAAAAAACATACGAAAATTATGTTTGTTTTAAAACTTGAGATTATATAGAAAGTATTTTGCGTAGGATATGAGCAGTTCCCATGAGCATTATCTTTTGAATTTCTGCCATTTTGGGTTTCCTGGTATCTGAGTTAGGTAGCAATCAGCCCCTTTTGCTATCATTCCCGGGGCACCTATAACAACAGGTATTGTTTTAGTCTTCAGTTTCCACATTTTGCTGATTTCTATTTCAAGATCTTTATATTTGCTCAGTTTTTGGTAGGTCTTGACAGATACGTTTATATCGATTGGGGCAGTCATATCAATGAGGAGGCATTTTCTTTGTCTGAAGTCTTTCAATATGATGTCTGGCCTATTTGCATCTATCTTCCTGTCAGTTTGAATGGTGAAGTTCCAGAGGAGTGAGATGTGGTCATTTTCAAGCACAGGAGGTGGATTGTGTTCCCACCAGTTTTTTTCATGGGGCAAATCCAGGTTTTTGCAAATTACCCAGTGAATATATTGTGCAGCTCTATCATGCCTGTTGAGATACTCTGTAGGCGCTAGAAGACTGCACTTGGAGACAACATGATCAATGGTTTCATTTTGTTGTTGACATACACGACATGTTGGGCTACTGCCGTTCTTTAATATGTTGGCCTGATAGTTCCTTGTTGGTAGGCATTGATCTTGAGCTGCTATGATAAACCCTTCTGTTTCAGATTTTAAGCGAAAGGCCATTAGCCATTGATGGGTCAGGGCTTTGTCAATATCTGCATCATTCTCTCTCTTTGGGTATTTGCCATAGAGAGGTTTTTCTTGCCATTTATCATTCAGAATATCTAAAGCAGCAGTTTTAGCACGGGTTTTCATGCGCTTAGCTTTTTCTGTGCTTGTTTCTTGTATGTCTAATTCCGAAATTGGTTGTATTCGGAATTCACTTAGATATTCCTTTACCTGTTTTGTTACGGAGTATGATGCTTTCTTGTTTTCATGTTTTGAGACAAGTTTTAACATCCAGTCCTCAAAGTTTTTCAGGTAGGTGTCTAGGCCAATTGTAGCAATCTTCGTTGTTATTTCCAGTTGTAAAAGTCCACGGCCTCCCTCTTTTCTTGGCAGATAAAGTCGTTCTATATCTGCCTTAGGGTGGTGCATTCTATGCATTGTCAACAATTTTCGTATTTTTCTGTCAAGATTACATATTTTAGTAATTGACCAGGTAACAATATTGAAACTGTAAGGCACAACTGGTTTGGCTAAAGCATTGATCGCTTCGATCCTGTTTCTCACATTCAGCTCTGTCTTGAGTATTGCTCTTACTCTGCAATAACATTCCATCATCATCATCATCATCATCATCATCATCATCATCATCATCATCATCATCATCATTATTATTATTATTTTTTTAATTTTTTTTTTTATATTACCTAATGCGCCTACTATGATAGGAATTGTTTCTGTTTTTAGATTCCACATTCGGGTTACCTCTATTTCCAGGTCCTTGTATTTTGAAAGTTTCTCCATTTCTTTTAGAGACACTGTCATCTGCTGGTATTGATACATCAATTAGAAAGCATTTTTTCTTCATGATCTCTAACAACTATATCTGGCCTATTGGCCTTAATTTCTCTATCTGTGTGTATTGGCAAATCCCAGAGTATGGTTGCTTTCTCGTCTCGTTTTCTGTGACCTTCTCTGGAGTGTGCCTATACCATCTTTTTTCTGTTGTTATTCCATAATGTTAGCATAGCTTCCAGTGTATGTAGGTCCCAACTCTGTCATGTCTGTGAATATATTCCTTCCTAGCCAGGACTGGGCAGCCAGAGATAATATGATTTATTGTTTCTTGTCCATCTCCACATATTCTGCAGTTACTTGTCATATTTCTTTTCATTACATGTTTTTGGTAATTTCTGGTGGGGAGGCTTTGGTCTTGTGCTGCAATTAAAAATCCTTCCGTCTCTGCTTTGAGTCCTGAGCTTCTCAACCAATCCTGGGATTTTTCTTTATCTATTTCTTTTGCATTTAGTTTTTCTTGCCATCGTTTTATCATGGTCCGTTGTTGTTCTAGTTTTAGTTTCGATTTCATTTGTTTTATAGCTTTTGTTGTTTCTTCTTCTTCTTCTTCTTCTCTTCTTCTTCTTCTTCTTCTTCTTCTTCTTCTTCTTCTTCTTCTTCTTCTTCTTCTTTTCCTTCTTATTAATGCGGCGAGCTGGCAGAATCGTTAGCATGCTGGGTGATATGCTTAGCAGAATTTCTTCCGTCTTTATATTCTGAGTTCAAATTCCACCGAAGTCAATTTAGCTTTTATACCTGGTAGGTATCCACTACTTTTCAACAGTCTTTCAAGTGCTTGGAAGAATAATTTTCAGGAATAGCAAAAATATTTTTATAACATACTGGTATAATATTTACATATACACATGCATATATACTTTTTTCAGAATACAAGAATGGGACTTTTATCGAGATGGAATTCCTGCTAATGATTTTACAAACCGAAAAGTAAGTAATTCTTTTGTTGCTTATTATTTTGGTTTAACCCCAGGTAAATCTTCATTGAGGCGACAGATTCACGATCATTCTTCGAAGTATTCTCTCTCTAATTATTCATTCTACTTAGAATAATCTAAGACTACATTGTATAACGTACGTGAAACATTTCTTACATTTTTCACTTTGTACGTTTCTTGCATTTTTCGCTATGCACGTTTCTTACATCTCTCTGGCAGATCATACACATCTGAGGTGTTGTTTAACGTCAAGTTAACCCCTGCCATGCACATATCTAATCAAGAGAATTCCGATGATTACTATTTTCTCTGGGTATAATTGATGCTGTTCATTGTTGCTCCCGCTTCAAAATGGTCGGAGTGAATCAAAGAACTGTACTCTTCAAATGATCCTAGTATTTTTAAATTGGACTTGTTGTTGCCAGTAAAACACGTCTTTGGAGAAGCGTGCGCTGACTTCACTTGCAGACTATTGAACTTTCCTTTCTATTATCCTTTGCAGCGAGACACATTAAATTACAAACTTCTTATATAGAAATATCTATATATATGTGTGTGTGTGTGTAAAAAATACAATGCACGTGTATGTGTGTTTAGCCATAGAAGGCTCTGAAACAGTGCATCTTCGAGAAAAATTAATTTCATTTTCAAAATCTGCATCCCAAAGACAATGCTGTCCGTTAATAATAATTAAAAAATGTAATTTTCTATGAGAAATAACTCGACTTTTAGATCGACAATTCTCCCAGTCTCTATCTCCATCAATCTATCTGTATTTACCATGCTCTTTGATACTCACTCTTACTCGTATATGTATTAATTCTCACACATAGCCTTCATTTTGTTTAAAACCTGGTCTTCTAATGCTCACTTTCATTTTATGATACACAATTTATCACACAAAAAATGCTTAGCTTCCAAATTCTGTTTTCCCATTAGATTAAAATTATGAAACTTTAAACCTCTGTAACACTTTACTAAGATCTTTCAGGAATAAACGAATCACGAACTTGGATTCGTCGTGAAAAAGTACAATATACCAAATTTGAAATTTTTCACTTAATTTTAAAAATTTCGAAATTCATCTTTCATTTTCTCATGATAAACTTTCTCACTCTCAACAAAAGTATATCGCTCACGCTGAGTGTGTGGGTGTGTGCACATGAGTAAGGAGCTTCATTAGGTCAACATTGATTTAAAAAGGTATTTAAAAGATAACTTATTTTAATAACATGCTTTTCTGTTAGTAAATGCTTTTTCTTACTGAAGCGAGCGTGCGCGCACACACACACACACACACACACACACAATTACAATTTTTTGTTGTTGCTTACATCTTAGCAATAGATCATTGCTTTATCATTTCATAAAATGTGTTTTTGGGGAGTGAAGAATACTGAAAAACATCAATACATGTCAGAATGACAAAGAAACAAAGAAGATATCAGGTACCCGTGGGATGTTCACGAAACAACTGCTAATTCTCCCTTAAAATCAACTTTTTCCTCTGGAAATTGATTTGAAATTATAAACGGAAACAAATTACAGATTCACACTGTTCGTATTTTAAAAATATGATTAAACAATATTTTTGGGAAAAAAAACCCCGAAATTTTAGAGTATATTCTTAATGAAAGAATTTCACTATTTATTAAAATTACGTTTCATTTTCTCTTTGAAAATAAAGGAAGTGGGAATTGTAAAGATAATCACCGAATTCCATTTTTTTCAACCATCAAGGCTTCTCTTATCGCATGTTTTAAGTGCATTGTGCAAAAAACGCAATGGCCAAAATCGATCCTGAATGGGAGGAAGAAGGAAGATTCATAAATTTTCATTAAAAAAAAACGAGAAAAGGGAGAAAATCCAACTTATGCAATTCCGAAAGTCCGCCAAGGCATTCTATTGCGAAAATTATCCGGCAACGACAGGATACTCAGACTATACATATACATATGTGTATGTGTGTGTGTGTATGCATGTATGTATTTATATATACATACATACAAACACACACATGTGTGTGTGTGTGTGTGTGTGTGTGTGTGTGTGTGTGTGTGTGTGTATTTATAAATATATATATATGGTGGGTGTCTACTCCTTATGCAGAGTCTGATCACCTTCTGTATAGACACCTTAGGTCCATCATGGTGTCTGATGTAGCTTTTTAAACCAGACAGTGTTCTGAAAAGACACCCACCTAGATTGCACCTCTGATTTGGACCACCAAGAACTGCAGTTAAATTCTAATCTTTGTGGATCCTCAAATGTCTTTTGAATCCTCCGTTGGATTTGCAAACCTTCAGGCATACATTGCATTCAAAGGTGTGCACAGACATATAGGCAGAATAGTTGGTAGAGGTTCGTTTTCCATGAGTTCGCAAATGAGATCTGAGCCCAGCACAAAAGAAAGACATTGTGATTCACCGTCTCGATCGTGACATCCTTCCTTGGACCTCTTTTGAGTCTTACTTGTGTTATCCTGGCCTCTTCAAATGCTTTCACTCTACTCCACACCTTTGTTCGCCATCCAACTCGATCCGAAGCAAGGGTTTCTATATCTTCTGGAACCATTCCAAGTAACTTCATAGTAGTCCTTTTTTTTAGGTTTATGTCGATAGCGTTTCCCCTCTGCAAGCTCACCATAAAACAGCTGTTTCGGCATGCGTTCATCTTTCATTGAACAATATGGCCACACCATTTCAGTTGGTTCCTCAAAATCATAGCTTTAATTGGGGTGATGCCTGCAGAAACAAGAACATCTGTGTTTGGAGTAAAAGAACTCCATTTAATTTTTTAAAATGCGATGAAGGCATTTCTGGTGGAATTGTTCTAACAGTTTAAAATGCCTTTTATAACAAGTCCATGTTTCACAAGAATACAACAGGGACAGTAAGACAAATGATTTGTAAAGAGCCAGCTTTGTATTCTTATTTATATGTCGCTGTGTGATCCCGGCATTTTCCTCATGAAGAACTTGTATTAATGGTGGCTGTATGGAAGTTGGAAAGTGGAGATATCCCTCTGGAGCACGTTACACTAGCAATCCGAAAGTCCACAAAACACCAGCATAGTATATATATATATATATATATATATATAATATATATATATATATATTATATATATATATATCAAAAGAACATCAAAGAAAAAAGTTATCAAACGCCGTTTATTGTTTAGCTTGCAATTGTTTCATTAGCTTCAATTAAATCAATCTTCCCAAAATAATCCGTTCTACTATAGACACATGGTCTGAAATTTTTGGGGGAGGAGACTAGTCGATTATATCGACCCCAGTGTTTCACTGGTGCTTAATTTATCGACCCCGAAAGGATGAAAGGCAAAGTCGATCTCGGCAGAATTTGAACTCAGAACATGAATACGGACGGAATACTGCTAAGCATTTCGCCCGACGTGCTAACGAGTCTGCCAGTTCGTCGTCTTCGTAAATGAGTAATTATTATTATTATTTTGGTTTGGTGAAAGTGGTCATCAAGACAAGTCTTTGGTTTCAATGGTTGCTATGCGTCATTGTGGCTTTGAACTGATTGATCACTCTCTCCATCCTCATTCTATGATTTGGATCCCATCTGACTTTCATCTGATAAAACACTTGCCTCGGAACCAGTATCGCAACGTTGATGACATCATATCTGCTGTTGATGACATTTTTTTTACCAGTCGGATGAAAGCTTCTCAACCAATGAGATCCAAGCACTGCAACGCCGATGGAAGAAGTGTGTAGACTGCAAGGAGGACATCTTGAAAAATACACCTCATTTGGTCACATTCCATGAGACCATCTTGATCAGTCGATGAACTCTTCAGCTGACTCCAGTATTTTCGTACATATGATATAAGCACATACACATATATTTCTGGGTTGTAATACGTAAGTTATATATCATATGCACATCTATCCTGGGGTACATGAAACGTTATTCCATACACTCAACGCTTGCAAACTCAATGAATACACAAATACATATTCATAAAGGATTTCGTTCTACGTGAAAGCAAGACGCAGTCAGTCTCTTAGGCAACTTGGCATGAGGTTTCATTATTAATAAACAATTCCTCAGCAAGGTTAATGAAGCATAAAAAGAAAACATTTGTCTGGCACGTTTTATCTATGAAGATATCACTCTTTGCTCTCATATTTCAGGTTGACGATCCGAAAGTTTTGCCCAAATACTATTTCAGAGATGATTCGCTTTTATTGTACGACTGTGTATATAAGTACGTGTCCAGCTATATAGATCTCCACTATGGTAATTATATTCGATTATTCATTCATCTTATTTATAAGATATAAATAGAAATGGATGGGAGAGGAGGAGTCAACACAGTATTGGACAAAAGAAATACCAGAAATTTAGTTACAATAGCTCGTTGCCATCCTTCTCTCTCTCTCTCTCTCTCGATTACAACTCGATTCCTTTGTTTCTTTTGTCCTCTTTTCTCCTTACTTAACTCTCTCGAATTCACTCTGTTATCTCTGAAATCTCTAAGCTCCTGAACAGCTCTCTCTCTCACTTTCTTTCTCTCTCTCTCTCTCCATCTACTCCCCCCTACACACACACACTCCATCCTCAGTTCTTCTGCTCTCTTTAATTTTACTGTTTCCTCTCTCTTGGTCTTTGCCTCATCATACCTTATTATCAACTCCCAACATCTCATTCGCTTCTCCCAAATTCTTCAATCTCTAACGGGTGTGCAGTCACAGAATCAGGTCCAGCACACGGTCAAATTACTTAAACGGTACGGTTACTCACCCAGACAAGTCAAAGCCGTACCCGTCCATATCCGGTTTCGTCCCTCACATTAATGTGATCTGATAGAAAACTACCGATCCAAGAGATGAGAGACTGGTGGAAATCTTAGGCGAGAGGATTCTGCATACCAGACACGGTCCAAAGATTTGCTGACGTCTATGACGAAAACATTGCTTTCACCAATTTTTTCTAAGGTGACAGGCCAACGGAAGCCTAAACAATCTCACCTCGAAGTTTTCTAAATCTTTTAAAAATTCCTCTACTCTGTCTCCGAACATCTCAGGATGTGCACGTGTTCTACAATCACAAATTGTAAGTGATGTAGAGCTGAGTGTAAATGTTATAAAATACATACAACTCCAACCAGCCGCGTTGAGTGCTTCTTTCTTTCATCTGTCCACTCATATTCCTTGTCTCTGGTTCAATTCGGGTCCGTTATATTGATAAACTACAGAAATGGCGAAATATCAGCAGCCATCGCTCCTGAATGCGATCGGGGGACGAGTTGTCTCGCCTGTCTATGACTTTCAGTGGTTTTCACTCAGTGTTAAGAGGGAGTCGTCCCCACAGCGCTATGTCAGAGCGTACCAGTGAACAAGCAAAACACATCCATTGAGTATGTGCGGTCGATAATGTTCACAACACTAGTGCTGCTTTTAATTCATTATAGTGTGTGTGTGTGTGTTGTGTGTGTGTGTGTGTGTTGTGTGTGTGTGTGTGTGAGAGAGAGAGAGAGAGAGAGAGAGAGAGAGAGAGAGAGAGAGCACTACCAAAAATGTGTGGAAAGAATCGGGAATTGACTGAGAAATTTTTGTAGGAGGCCAACTGCTTCATACACCTGAGGAGTTGAGAGGAACGTGTCAGTTCTCTCCTGCAACTGACTGCGACTAACAATCGTATTCCCCATTTATTTATAATTTCAGAAAAGGATGAAGATGTTGATGGGGACGGAGAGTTGCAGGATTGGGTAGAAAATATGTCCGTGCCAAGCAGAGGTGGATTGAAGGTATTTCCTGTTCATAATTCTATACAAAGTAAAATCTTGTTGCTGTTGCTGCTGCTGCTGTTGCTGCTGCTGCTGCTGCTGCTGACGTTGCTTAGTCCCGTAATGGCTCTTTAGTTTCATTTGTTAAATACTTTTTTTTTTGTTTTTTGCTTTTCTTTTTACAGTGGATTGTAAAATCATTAGAATAACAGAAAATATACCTTGGTGTTTTTATTTTTATTTTTGGTCCTTAATGATCTGAATTCAAATCCTATGGAGGCCACCTTAACTTTTAATTATCTTAGGAGTGGATTACACAATATAGTCGTCAACTACTTGTTGTTGGTGTTGGTGCGAATTAGAATCTCTATAAAACATTTTGGATATGAATCAAATTATAAAGAAGAATAGGACAAAATTGGTGGAGAGATTCATTAAGATTGAAGCGTAAGTGTGCGATTAGAAGGAGATTTGACTGCTGTTTCTGGTTAGCCAAGCAACTATCTAGAATACACTGGTCAACAAAATGAAACCTTTTTTAATCATCAGAGTTGCTGATTAACTTTTCTGGGTTAAATTTTGATGCTGGTTACGAATCTGAAGTCCGATTTCCTCTGTCAGGTCACATTTTCATGTTAATGATGCCTGCTCTTTTAACTTATAGGATACGTAAAGCATGTCTATATAAAGTATATTGAATACAAGATACGATGATTTCATGGATTTTTATTGTACAAAATTAAAATTATTGTGTAAAAATAATTTAGAATACACTCAAATGCATAACAACTTAAAATCTTTGGGATTTGGACTTTCTATGTTGTTTTGTCTCTGGTTCATCCCTGTATAACATCCAACAGTAGTCAGCTAACATTCCTGCATTCCAAAATCCTTGATATCGATGTTCCATCGATGCAATATCTTGATGAAAGCGTTCCCCATCTCATCAAACACTGCTCCAAGGTTCCCTGCAAAAAAGTCCAGAATCAAGGAAATGGAGATCCGACAGTCCATTGCAGTGTTGGAGTCTAGAAGACATTTCACTCCATTTCTAAACTCTAGAGATCTCTTGTTGCCTGGGAAATTTTCAAAGAGCCATTTGAAAGATTCCCAGGCTTTAAGCTTAATCTCATCCAGTGCTGTGAGGAAGTGGTTGTCATTCAGGAGTTCTTTTATCTGTGGACCTATGAATATGCCCTCCTTCAGTTTTGCCTCGGGGATTTTTGGAAATTTAACCTTCACATATTCAAAACCTTTTGAGCTTTTTCTGGTAAGTGTCTTCATGAATTGTTTCATGAGGCGAAGCTTTATGTGAAGAGGGAGAAGAACATTTTCTGGGTTTAAAATGGCTTACTCGGGACGCTAGAGACTCCCTGCTCATATGATTTTCGCAAAGGTCACTCTGATTGCACATAGTGCTTGTTAGTTTCACGACTGTCCCATAGGCATAAAAAGCAACAATATTTGGTGAACCCAAATTGCATTCCCATCAACATTCCAATCACCTTCAAGTCTCTACATATTTTCCAGCTGTAGTTTGTATACTCTATGGCATTAAGGAGTACTTGCATGTTTTCATAACACTCCTTCACGTGCACTGAATGTCCTATGGGAATGGATGGTTTCTTATTGCCAGTGTGTAGTAGTACTGCCTTGAGGCTTCTCTTAGATGAATCAGTGAATAAGCGCCATTCGGCTGGAACATGCTCTTGGAACAAACAGCGAAATAACTCATCATTGTTATTACTGAAACATCAACAGAGAAGCATGAAGTCAGATCCCTATTTCTCTTCCTGAAATGAGTAATACAAACATCTTTCTTAAGCAGACACTTTTCTTGTAGCCAAGTTCAACTTTATCCTTCGACAATGGCAAGTCTCTAACTAAATCATTTAACTCTCCTTGAGAAAATTTCTGTGGTACGTCTTCATTTTCACTCATGAAATCTGCATCCACTTCGGTCTCTTCCACAGCAGTAGTTTTTTCTTCAGGAAATACGCCTTCGTCAAACATCTGAAGGCCATTTTCTGGTGGTATTGGAATAAAAAGATCTTCATCTTGCTGGTGTTCTTGCTGATTCCAAGTTGGGATACACAATCTTATGCTTGGTCTTTACAGTAAACCCACATACATTAACGTTGCAGAAATAACAGTCCATGAAATGATCCTTTGGCTCTCTCCATATCATAAGTACTGCAAATGGCATTGCTCTCTTCCTCTTATTTAGCCAGTCCCTTGGTCCATTTGAACAAGCTGAGCAGATGATGTGTGGGACCCAACTCTTATCTTGTTCTCCGAGAGAGCAGCCAAATTATAACTGGTAGATCTTCTTGATTTCACTTGTGATGGCACGTTGCTGGGCTTTGGTGGTAAATGAACCACAGACATGACAAAATATATCAGGACTGTTTTGATATATATGTGTATATATATATATATATATATATATATATATATATATATATATATATATATATATATATATATATATATATGTATATATATATTTATGTGTGTGTGTCTATGTTTGTCCCCCCCAACATTGCTTGACAACCGATGTTGGTGTGTTTACGTCCCCGTAACTTAGTGGTTCGGCAAAGAGAACGATAGAATAAGTACTAGGCTTACAAAGAATAAGTCATTGGGTCGATTAGCTCGACTAAAGGCGGTGCTCCAGCATGGCCACAGTCAAATGACTTAAACAAATAAAAGAGTAAAGAGAATCAAGAAAATATTTACACTTTCATTAAACTCTGTTGTCGGTTTCGATTGTTCTTAAGTAAAAGTTGAAATAAATTGAATAAATTCTTTTAAAGGGAGAAAGTAACAAGAAGACATACTTTCACAACTGGCAATGATGTGGCTAAGTGGGCCTTGTGCCTGTGGTAGGAAAGAAAAGAATGTGGCTAAGATCTTCAATTTTTGGTTTGCACATTTTAAAAAATATCATACAATGCTTTACAAAATCTATACAATTAATGAATGTCTTGAAGAACTTATTACTCAGAATTTAGTTAAATTTCATAAATTTGTATGATTAACAAAAAAAAAAAAAATTTCTATTTCTTGAAAATCTACAACTTAAAAAGAAAATCAAAGCGAAATGGATCAGTATTCCTTTTTTTTATCCGAAGTTTATTCTGAAGTCAAAGTTTTGAGAAACACTGCGGCAATGTGTGATTTGAATAGATTAGACTGTTAATTTTAGCAGATCGAACGATTATGTAGACTTTTCCTAATATCATTAAATAGTTAAATACAGTTGTATATAAAATATCTTCTATTGTCTGTTAAAGGGTTTACCAATGAAAGATGGTAAGGGTCACGTGTCTTCAAAGGAGGACTTGAAATGGATTGTGTCCGTAATCATCTTCACCTGCAGTGTGTCACATGCTGCTGTCAATTTCCTACAATATGACGAATATGGTCACCCTGCAAACTATCCATCGATGCTGAGGACACCGCTATTAAAAGACAAAGTAAGTTTCTCTCTCTCTCTCTCTCTCTCTCTTTTTTTTTTTTTTGTTGATAACATTAATAGTGTTAATATGGGTTGATATGTGATAATAAATAATTAAAAAAATATGTGATAATATATGATAATGTGTAATAACGAGTAATAATGTGTTAATCTATAACAATGTACAATAATATGTGATATTAGGAGAATATCTGTTAATATGCGATAACATGTGATAATGTGGTATGATAAAGTAGGAAAGATGCTATCGTGGCGAAACGAACGACTGGAAAGTGAGTTTGTGTGAGAATAGTATGGATTCAAATGGAGGTGATGAAGCGGAACAAAGACTGCGGGGGGAGTAGTAGTAGTAGTAGTAGTAGCAGCAGCAGCAACAGCAGCAACAGAATATATTGGGAAGGAAAGAGTTTGAGAAGTATTGGTTTGTGAAGTCTCCTCCATCCTGTGAATGGTTTTATTCTGGATGCAGTCCAGAGTTAAATGTGCGCGTCTACACTGGGAGGTGTCCAGACGACCTTAATAGTTGAGCATACGTGAGCACAAGCGGGTGCGCACACACACCCAGAAACATATACACGAACACAGATATATCGTAATCCTGTTTTAAATTATTGTTGCCTCGTTCTTTTCTCTTCCTTCCTCTGTTCTCTCTCTTTCTCTCTCTTCTCTGTCACCTTTTCCGTCTCTTTGCACACTGCCACCTCTTCCCAGCATCCATCTCTTCCTGTTTCTCTGTCCAGTCTGCCTCTCCCAGAGAAACCTGTGGCGTATGCGGCAGATTTGAAATAAGGACACCTACCTTCTCTTCGTCGACGGAGACCTCCCCAGTGGTAATGCACCCTTCCACGCGGCCCCACCCGAACACTAGAAATAGCAGCTGCTTTTCCCCTACCTTGACAACGAGCTCACACGTCCGACTCGCTCGGCTTCCTCGATCGAAAAGGCCCAATGCTGCCCTGCCTGCGCGCGCGTCACTCCTGCCCCTTCCTCTTCTGGTCAGCTCCCCAGCTGCTGACTTCATCCCACACGCCACCCTGATCTTAAAGATCACAATCTCTCTACTCCATGTTGTAGTCCACCATCCAACCGGGATGGCGCCTTGCGCGTCGAGATCTTCTCAGGCTAGGCACCTCGTTCTCCCCCTCTCCACAATCGTCGTCTGACGAAGCGACAATCCTGCGAAGGTCCAAGACATGTTCTGGCATTCCATCCACGGAGACGTTGTTTCTGGAATTGACCACCGTCACCGTTCCTCTGCTCCATTGAGACGAACAGCGCGCCTTTGGTGGCTTAACCCAGACTTCCTCCCCTATTTTCACACAAGCGGGTCCCTTATCTTCCTTGTGGCCACACCGTCACTTTCTGTACCTCATTGCTATATCTCCTTTGTTCATCGTTGCTCATGTGTTCTGTTATCTTGCAGTATTATATATATATATATATATATATATATATATATATATATATATATATATATATATATATATATTATATATATATATATATATATATATATATATATATATATATAATATATATATATATATATATATATATATATATATATTGTAAAAGACTAATGTTTTGTTCTCGTTTTTCCAGTTACTAAGACCCAAGATTATATTTCCATCAGAGTGTCCGTCACATTTCTCATTTATCATCAATTCTTGTCAACCATCACTGATAAATAGTTGAAGAAACTAGTGGGTCTGTTCTAAGGTACTGAAATCTGCAGGATCTGTAGATAGACACCTGATGAGGGGTTTTTGTCACTTGTTCCATTTGTTGTGTAAATTTTCACCGATTGTGTTTAACTTAATTCTAACACACACACACACAACACACACACACACAACACACACACACACACACACACACACTTTATAGACTTATTTTACAATGTGTCCCTTCAGTCGATATCAAACTCAAAACTTGAAAGCTAATAATATTATTTTCCCAGAAAACTATTCAATAACGAATGAATTGATAGGTTAATTTCCTTTTTTTATTTGTTTCATTGTTTCGTGTATCAGGCACCCAGAACCGAGAAGGATATCGTAGATGCCCTGCCTAAGGTAACAACAATTTTCGATGTTTTAAAAGTCACAAGCGTCCTGAGCAAAAGAGAAACCAATCCTCTGGGAAATTTCGATGTAAAATATATCTGTCATCAAGTGGGACTTCAATGCGTCGCCGAGTAAGTATTCATATCCGATTATGTGAAATATGTGATATGTGATCATGTACAGTAAAGTGATAATGTATGAATATGCATGTGATAATTTGCAATATTAGGGAGTATCTGAAGGCGACGAGCTGGCAGAATCATTAGCATGCCAGGCGAAGTGCTTAGCTGCATTTCGTCCGTCCTTACGTTCTGAGTTCAAATTCCGCCGAAGTCGACTTTGCTTTTCATCCTTTCAGGTTTGATATAATAAGTACCAGTCAAGCAATGGAGTTGATGTAATCGACTTATACCCTAACCCCTAATTTGAGAGGATTATTATTATTATTATTATTATTATTATTATTATTATTATTATTATTATTATAAAGGTGGCGAACTGGCAGAATCGTTAGCACGCCGGACGAAATGCTTAGCGGTATTTCGTCTGCGTTACGTTCTAAGTTCAAATTCCGCCGAGGTCGACTTTGCCTTTCATCCTTTCGAGGTCGATAAATTAAGTACTAGTTACGCACTGGGGTCGATGTAATAGACTTAATACCTATGTCTGTCCTTGTTTGTCCCCTCTGTGTTTAGGCCTTGTGGGTAATAAAGAAATAGGTATTTCGCCGGTTCTGAGTTGAAATTCCGTCGAGGTTGATTTCGCTTTTCATCCTTTCGGGCGTCGGCAGAATTAGTAGTGAAACACTGGGGTTGATGTAACTGACTTACACTGGGGTTGATGTAACTGACTTACATCCTCCCCTGAAATTGGAAGCCAATATTAGGTGGTATCTGATTGGATTAATGTGATTGTGTGATACGATAATATAGGGCAATGTGATAATTTGTGATACTGAGTGATAATGCTGGAAAATAAATATCCGTTTGCTGATTAAGGAGCAAGAGAGAGATGTTAAGCTAGAAGCCAGGAGGAGATGAAGAGCAAAGATTTGGCCGCCTCTACTGAATCACAAAGAGGAGGGTGTTACGGTTCAGTGTGGAAACATCTGATAATCGTTGGAGACACAGTGTGATGACATCAGTTCCTCTTGGCCAAAGATCCATTCACTTTGGTGAGGGGAAAAGAAGCACCTTCTTCTAGGTATTATCAATAGCAAAATGCGATACGTTTTGTTTTACAGGAAAGCTCAAAAGTAGGTATACAGCCGGGAAAAAAGAAAACTCTTACAATACTTACTCTTTACTCTTTTACTTGTTTCAGTCATTTGACTACGGCCATGCTGGAGCACCGCCTTTAGTCGAGCAAATCTACCCCGGGACTTATTCTTTGTAAGCCCAGTACTTATTTTATCGGTCTCTTTTGCCGAACCGCTAGGTAATAGGGACATAAACACACCAGCATCGGTTGTCAAGCAATGCTAGGGGGACAAACACAGACACACAAACATATACACACACACTTATATATATATACATATATACGACAGGCTTCTTTCAGTTTCCGTCTACCAAATCCACTCACAAGGCATTGGTCGGCCCGGGGCTATAGCAGAAGACACTTGCCCAAGATGCCACGTAGTGGGACTGAACCCGGAACCATGTGGTTGGTTAGCAAGCTACTTACCACACAGCCACTCCTGCGCCTATTATTTATTTTTATTTTTAAAAAATTAATAATTTCAGTGTCATTAATCATAATAATACATTTATCGTAACTATGAATAATACTTTTATCGTAACTTTTAATTTTTTGATAAAAAATAAATGAATATTGTACGTGTTTTTTTTTTTTTCATAACTGTATACCTACTTGTGCACCACCCACCCTGTGTCTGTAATAATGTGTATCACCGTAGGATTAATGTGATAAAGTGTGACAATATGTAGTTTTGGTAGAATATCTATTATTAGGCGATAATAGGTTGTGTGGTAATGTGCTAATATGAAGTAACATATAAAAGGTTGTGGTCAAATATACAAGTCAAAGTCGATGCGAAAATACATCAAGAAATATAAACACTTGGAGAACTTCGTTCATTATTGATGAAAGATTTTCTACAAATTCACTGAAATGAGACAATAAAACAGAGTCAAACTGAAATCTTATCAAATATAAAAGGATTGTCTATAAACCAAGTTTAATTTATGTTGCAGTAATTGTTGTTATGAGGTGTATTTGTTTATGTCTTTCTAATTTTCTTTCTTTCTCATTGTTTCTTTTCTTCTGTTTTAGGTTCCAATCGAATCTAAAAAGAATTACTGAAGAAATCAGTGAAAAAATTGAAAACCGTGGTTGGCCTTACGACGTCTTGGATCCTCCCTTAATTCCTAACTCTATCGCTGTTTGAATGTATGTGCCTCTGTGTGTGTGTGTGTGTGTGTGTGTGTGTGTGTGTGTGTGTGTGTGTGGTTGTGTACATACATACATACATACATACATACATACATATTCATATCTATATATATATTGCAAATATATAACGATAATAATAACAAATAATAATAATAATAATGACAAATAATAATAATAACAACAACAACAGCAATAATAATAACAATAATATGTTCTCTTACTTCTCTCGCAGATTTCGGAGTTTGGTCGTGGATGTGATGGAGCACAACGTTCGGAGTTTAGTGAATCACATCACTTTGAGTATTTTATTGTCAGTCTGGCATTTAATTGGTCTATGTAGGCGATGCGACAAACGGACGTTAGGATTCCTAACTCCACTGCAACATCAAAGTCAGGAACAAAAATTATAGTCACACATACACACACACACACATTTATATACGTCTATGTGTGTGCATGTACGTATGCATGTATGTATACATACATACATACATACATACATACATACATACATACATACATACATACATACATACATACATACAAACATACATACATACATACATACATACATACATACATACATACATACATACATACATACATACATACATTCGTGTGTGTGTGTATAATTGGTATTTACCTTAACTGCCTATATACGTAATTATTTAAAAATATAATGACATGACAGACATTTCCTTTA
Organism: Octopus sinensis; assembly: GCF_006345805.1. Classification (NCBI taxonomy): domain Eukaryota; kingdom Metazoa; phylum Mollusca; class Cephalopoda; order Octopoda; family Octopodidae; genus Octopus; species Octopus sinensis. The sequence continues at coordinate 2,256 of NC_043005.1, read as the reverse complement.
GGTGACATAAAAAGAGAAAGTAGAGCTCAAGAAAGAAGAGTTCCGTTGCTGATAGAAAAGAAGGTGTGCATGGGCGTGTCCTTGGCAAATAGCATTATGTTGATACAGTCATTTTGTTAGGGTATAACTTGCTGCATTTTCAGCAGATATTTATTGATGCACAACATTTATTGAATATCTCTGATTTAGCAGTTAAATAATCAGCAAATTTATTGTATTTGATAATTAGGAGATGCTTTCAAACTCTACTTAATCCACAGATATTTTCCTGTTTCTCTCTTTTATAATCTTCGGCAATCTTCAGTTAATGTTGTGGTTTTGTGCTTTTCTCCAGTTGAAGTTCGATTTTCCAATTCTGTTTGAATTAACCAGATTGGTTTCATCTGAATTAATTTGAGATTTAAAAACTGAAGGGGAAGAGGGATTCTAGCCATAAAGACAGACTGTGTACCGGGTATATTTTAATTAGCAATTTGCATTCGATTCGAAATATATTTCCATGACGACAACCCTACTCCAATGAAGCCGACACTCTTTGTTGTATGAAATGTCACTTTCCTTCTCTCCCAGGGCATAGCGAAATTCTTCAGTTACATTCTTGTTTTCTATCCATATTTGCTGCTTTAGTTTACACCAAGCTGACTTCAACTTTTGTTGTGCTCCAAAGTCGATACTATAATAAATACAGGAAAGGTCGAGATCATCCTAATCGACTGTAATCCACGAAGACGTAACCAAAATGTAACCGTAATCCAATGATTGAAACCCATTAAAGAACATTTGAATAAATTCAATATTTAGCAAAGTCTTTGTCCTAACTGAACCCATTGTGTGTTTGGGTGTATAAAATAAAAGACTGTTGTTTTTAATTAAATATAAAAATCTGCTTAAGATATCAAAAAATGTAGACCACTATCTACTAACATATCTTTCAACACCATTATATACCAACGTATCTTTTAAGACTAATATATACTAACGTATCTTATGATATCATTATAAACTAACGTATCTTATATCTACCAACGTATCTTTTAGGATCATTATAAACTAACGTATCTTATGACATAGTTATTTCCACTTGAAATTTCTGTGCAATTAACTGGGTATGCAATTAAACGAATTTGTTTTGTAGGTGTTTATGAAATTTCGCTATATTTTCAATAGTAATCAAGGTCGACTAAATAAGTCGCATTTGAACTGTGGGGGTCGATGTAATCGACTCGCCCGCCTCACTCAAAACTGCTCACCTTGTGTCAAAGTTTGAAATCATTATATCTTAATTACGAGCTGGCAGAATCGTTAGCACACCGGAGAAAATGCTTAGAGGCATTTCTTCCGATTGCACATTCTGAGTTTAAATTCTGCTGAGGTTGACTTTACCTTGTAATCCTTTCGGGGTCGATGAAATAAATATCAGTTGATCACTGGGGTCGATGTAATCGAATTACCACCATTCCCCCGAAATTACTGACCTTGTGCCAAAATAAATATATTTTCAGCAGTTAAGTATCTGGGCTATACTCCATGTCTATTTGCCTTACACATATCTATTTGCCTTACACATGTCTATTTGCCTTACACATATCTATTTGCCTTACACATATCTATTTGCCTTACACATATCTATTTGCCTTATATGATGAATCAGTAATAAAACATTAATTTTGCCTTACAATACGTTTTGTGTTCTATTTATCAAAACTCTACCTGAAACAGCTCGTTATAATGTTGATTATTTGTCTAGTGTCTGGGACACTTGTTTACAGATCGATTTCTTCAGCTTCGAATGTGGTTGCAAATTTTCTACAATAAATTCTCTTCACAAGAAAATTTTAGTTTGCGTCTTTTGGGGATAGGAAGAATTTACATTCATTTCTTCATGTTTGTATCTTTTTCCTATTCGAAACAGAAAACACATCAATTAATGCGATACATTTTAGTTGAAATGATATATTTGCGGTTGATTAAATAGGATTTTGTAAATGTCACTTGGGAATCCATTTGATAAATCAAAGATATTCCTGAAGAAGTAGAGAGAAATTTAAAATTCCTTCTAAATGGATTGTATTCAAGCGTCCATTGTCAAGTGGTTGTCCTACCAAAGCGACATCAGTTATTTTATTGTCGGGCAGTATTTTCGTGCCCCCAGGAGGAGAATGTATCCAGCTACACGTATCTTTTTGCATTAGATTTCATTGCTATCGAAATGTAGGTGGAAAAAAAAGTCTAGAGCTTTCTCTAAAACAGGGGAAA